>NC_080659.1:6414925-6767425 GCF_027579445.1 Ammospiza nelsoni
TCTCTGTCCCCCTCCCCGGTTTGGCCCCCATGTTGGAATGTTTGGGTTTGGGTTAAAAATGAGGTTTGGAAAGTGGCGGTGCCCGGGGCTGGCGTGGGAGCACAGAGGGGAGGGGACACGGGGACGGCGACACTGCTGTCCTGCAGGACACAGGGACCCAAAAATCACCGTCCTACACTGCAGTCCGCACTTCAGACATGGGGACACGAAAACCCCCATCGCTGCACACTTCACAGACTTTGGGACCCCAAAAACCCCCGTCACTCCACACCTCAGCCCCCAGAGCAGCACCGGGCTCATGATTTCCATTAAAATAATAAATCCATTTCTGGTGGCGGCAGAGGAAACCTGAAAACCACCATCCCCAAAGCTCCACCAGCACAACCCTCCGATAGAATTTTAATTTTTATTATCTTTATTTTTAATTTTAATTTTTATTTTATTTATATTTTAATTTTAATTTTATTATATTGGTTTTTTAATTTTTATTTTTATGTTAATGTTATTTTATTTTTATCTTTATTTTTTATTCTTTCTATTAATTTCTAATTTTAAATTTTAAATTTAAAAAACATTTTATTATTTAAATTTTAATTATTTTTATTATTTAAATTTTATTATTATTATTTTATTTTTACCTTTACAATATTTTTTATTCCTTTATTTTATTTTCATTTTTACTTCTAATTTTATTTTCATTTTCATTTCTATTTTGAAGCGCTCGGGTTTGTTTTTCGCTCTGGCACCGAGGACAGCGGGACGGACGCACGGACACGGTGACATCCCCGGGTGCTTTTCCTGGCTGACCTTTCCTGGTGGCTCCTGATCAGATCCTTTGTGACACGAGCGGGGCCGGGGACACCTCCCGTGGCCACGGGCGCGTCCCTGTCACCACGGGCGCGTCCCTGTCACCTGCCATTAGCGCAACGGGGCCGCGCCACCCGCGCTCCTTCCGCACCAGCAACGGCGCCAGCGCCAGCCTGGGGTGCCCGCGGCGCCCGGGCACTGAAATCCCAGGGAAATATGATGGAAATATCCCATGGAGATCCCATGGAAATATGATGGAAATATCCCATGAAAATCCCATGGAAATATAATGGAAATATCCCATGAAAATCCCATGGAAATATCCCATGGAAATCCCATTGAAATCCCATGGAAATATCCCATGGAGATCCCATGGAAATCCTATGGAGATCCCATGGAGATCCCATGGAAATATCCTATGGAAATATCCCATGGAAATACAATGGAAATACCATGGAAATATCCCACGGAAACCCCATTGAAATACCATGGAAATATCCCACGGAAATACCATGGAAATACCATGGAAATATCCCATGGAAACCCCATTGAACTCCCATGGAATTATCCCATGGAAACCCCATTGAAATACCATGGAAATATCCCATGGAAACCCCATGGAGATCCCATGGAAATCCCATGGAAACCCCATTGAACTCCCATGGAAATATCCCATGGAAACCCCATGGAGATCCCATGGAAATATCCCATGGAAATCCCATGGAAATCACATGGAAATCTCATGGAAATATTCCTTGGAAATCCCATCAAATTATCCCATAGAAATCCCGTGGATTTGGATTTAGGTTTGCATTTTGATTCGGGTTTGTAATTAGGTTTGGATTTGGGTTTGGGTTTGGTTTTGCAGAGGGACAAAGCGCAGCCACCCCACAGCCACACCCTGAGCGTCACCAACCCCTGGGTCCTGTCCCCACGCCAGGCCGAGCTCCTGCTCCTCTCATTTCCAGCATCCCCGTCCCCCTGGGCATTCCCAGCCCTCCTTCCCCACATTCCCGCTTTTCCCGGCTGGTTTGGACTTCCCCGCCCCGCGCAGTTTCCATAGAAACATGAAGATATTAAACTGTAAATAATAATTTCTCCATTTAAGAAAAAAATAAAATAAATAAAAAACCAGGGAGAGAACGCGTGGCTGCAGCACGTGGGGCTGGGAACAGAGACCGGAGGAACAGATCCCAGAAATCTGGGGGAGAAATCCTGAACTGCTGGGAGCAGATCCCGATGTCCTGGGACTGTCCCTGCAGTTGGGGTCGCACCAGCCCAGGTGGGCTCAGCTCCATCCCTCCAGCACTGCCAGGGTTTCCCACCTTTCCCTCCTCTTCCTCTTCTTCCTCCTCCTTTTCCAGGCTGGAATTTCCACCCTCCTCCTCCTCCATCCCTCTATCCTCCATCCCTCCATCTCTCCTCCTCCTCCTCCTCTTCCTCCTCCTCCTCCTCCTCCTCCACCACCTCCTCCAGCCCCTGATTTTTCCAGGCTGGAATTTCCATCCATGAAAATCAGCATCTAAAGGGTAAAAATCCGGGATCTTCCCCAACCCAATGGGGAGGAATCGTTCTTCACCATGGCCAGGGCTCTGCTGGTTCCTAAATTAGGCTCAGCTCAAACCCATCCCTGGATTTTCCATTTCCTCCATCCCGTAAATGGTTTTGTCCGGGATTTCCAGCCTTTTGTGTCCCTTTAAGTGGGACTTTTATAATTTTCTCTCCCTCGCTGCTGTCAGGTTGAAGAATTGTCAGACTGGGGTGGGAAATGTCAGGGCTGGAGGGCGGCACAGGCTGCTGGCCCAGGGATGGAAAATTCGGGATTTGAGGTTAAAATCAGGAACTCTGGGAACGATGCTGGTGGTGTGGACAGCTCCAAACTCCCATTCCCAATAAAATCCTGGATGTTGTGCTTCTGGGGGGAGGTCGGGTTGTTTTTGGGGTTTTTGGCTGATCCCACCACCAGGCCGGGGTGGAGCTGCCTCCTCTCGCCACCCCAAACCTGGCACTGCTCATCCCAGGGCTCCTCTTCATCCCAACCCCGATCCCAAAGCTGGACCCCAGCCCTGAACCAGCAGCTCCATCCCAGCATCCCAAAAACGGAGCCATTCCCATCCTCAGGGGATTTGGGAGCACCCCCTTGTCCCCTCCTCGCTCTGCTGTGCTGGGTTTGGGGCGCTCACCCAAATCCTCTAACAGGGCTGGGAATCAGGATGGAGATTCCCAGTTTATCCCAAATCCGTGGCTGGGAATCAGGATGGAGATTCCCAGTTTATCCCAAACCCATCATCACTGCCCAGGGCTGGGAATCCCCCCTGCCCCAGAGTGCCCGGGCCCCCCGAGATCTGTGGGATTATCTGTGGGATATTCCCTTCCCTTGGGAACCTCCCCGGGAAGGAGATTGCAGCTCAGGCCTGATGGAGACGGGGAAGGAGATGGGATTAAAGGGAAATTATGACAATTCCTTCAGCCGGGCCGGGAATGAGCCGGGGATTAACGGCCCCGCGTTTCCAGCAGCTCCCAAATCCCACGGGGCCACCCCAGGGTGACATTGGCAGTGCCATGCCCAGGGTGACATTGGCAGTGCCACCCCCAGGTGACATTGGCAGTGCCATGCCCAGGGTGCCATTGGCAGTGCCACCCCAGAGTGACATTGGCAGTGCCACCCCAGGGTGCCATTGGCAGTGCCACCCCCAGGGTGACATTGGCAGTGCCATGCCCAGGGTGACATTGGCAGTGCCACCCCAGGGTGCCATTGGCAGTGCCATGCCCAGGGTGACATTGGCAGTGCCACCCCAGGGTGCCATTGGCAGTGCCACCCCCAGGTGACATTGGCAATGCCATGCCCAGGGTGACATTGGCAGTGCCACCCCAGGGTGACATTGGCAGTGCCACCGCAGGGTGACATTGGCAGTGCCACCCCCTGTCCCAAACAGGCTCCATCCCTGCCCACAAACACCACACAACCGCAGCGATTTCACCCACCCCACGCACACACCCCACAATATTTTCCTTTTTTTGCCGGGTAGAAAATCTGAAATATTCCACCGGGGAGTAAAAACACTGAAAATTAAAAACTTCTCTGGGAAAGAAAAAAAAAAATTAAAAAATAAATTTAAAAAACAAAAAAAGGCACAGAGGCCTGGAATAAACCTGAAAGGCTCCTTTTCTCTGAGCCTTGGCTTGCACACCCTGCAATTGGCTGCTTCCCTGGAATAGATTCCGTTGCTATGAGACCAAGTTTGCTTTTAACGAACCCCAGAAAATTAATGGTATTCAGCAGATAAGTCCTTAAAGTGGAACCTATTTTAAGCAATTCCTGCTAAATGGTTTACAAGGCGTCAGGAGGGAGGGGAGAGTTCTGGGCCCCATCCCTCCCCTGGCTGGTCCCAGCTGGGATTTGGGATTTGGGGTTTTTGGGGTTGGGAGTGGGAGAGCTGAGGGTGGCATTGGTTGTGTGTCCCCCTCAGGGTGGCACAGCCGCCCCTGGCTGTCCCCGGCTGTCCCCATCAGCCAGAGGCTCCTTCCAGCCTCGGGACCTCGGGAATTCTCTGCCCAAACCCTCACAGGAGCCGCGGGATCAGAGCTGGGGGAGCCGGGGGTGGCAGAAGGGAAACGCTGCTCCCACAGCCCTTGGGCACAGCTGGGGGCACGGGGAAGGGTCCCTGAGCCCATTTAGGGTGGCAGCACCCCCAGTTCAGGGCACATTCCCCTCGGGATCGGGGTCAGCCCCAAGGACACATCAAGGCCACAGCGCTGCCATTCCCAGCCCCAGCCCGTGTGGGACCCCCACGGGGCACGGGGGGATTGGGAATCGCTTCCTCTTCACCCCACAGCACATTTTGGGGTGTCTGGGGCCGCCCCTGCTCCATCCCACACCACAAACACGGCCCAGGTCCTCCCTGCCCAGGAAAGGCCCCGAACTGGGTGAGCTCAGGGGTGCCAGGGGTGCAGGATCAGTGCCAGGGGTGGACCCCAGGGAGGGATCCAGGACGGGGAATCTGCTCCTCTCCTGGCCAAACCTGTTGATTTCCACCCAAATTCCTCCTCTGCTGCAGCCTTTGGGTGGAAGAGGAGACACAACCCCTCCTGGCAAGGCCCTTCTGGGGTTCCCAGCAATAACAGGGCACGGATCAGCCTTTGGGGTCACCACTGAAGGTTCTCCCTTGGGCTGCACCCCAAACCCCCCCTGTCAAGGCCTTCCTGGGGTTCCCAGCAATAACGAGACACAGATCAGCCTTTGGGGTCACCACTGAGCCCCCTCCTTCAGGCTTCACCCCAAAACTCCCCGTGGCATTCCCAGCAATAACAGGGCACGGATCAGCCTTTGGGGTCACCAAACCCCTCCTGGCAAGGCCTTCCTGGGGTTCCCAGCAATAACAGGGCACGGATCAGCCTTTGGGGTCAGATTTTTGGGGAGCCGTCCCTCACCCCAGCACCGTCCTTGGGGCCGATCCCACAGGGCAGCCCCACATCCCTGCAATGGAGAGGAGCAGGAGGGAAGGAGGATCCCAATCCCAGGGGGATCCTGGGGGGATCTGATGCTCCCAAATCCCCCTCTGGAAGAACAAGGCTGCGATATCCCCGCAGACGCAGTGAGAGCGGCGATGATTTATTTCCCTTCCCCGGCAGATAAATCGGCCTCGGAACGGGGCTGGCGCTAAATTAAAATTTGCATGCTGTAATATATTTAAGCAACTTTCCTTCCACTCGGTTATAAGCAGCGTTTCTCAGGGGGTTCTTTCAGAGCTGGCCCCGTTTCATTTTTCTGCGGCGCCAGTTAATTGTCGGGGTGGAAATTAAAACCACGGAGGCAAAAAAAAAAAAAAAAAAAAAAAAAAAATTAAAAGAAAAAAAATTTTTAAAATTGAAAAGAAAATAAATTTTAAATTAAAAATAAATTTAAAATTTTAAAAAAATTTAAAAATTAAAAATAGAGGAAAAATTAGTCAAATAAAAGCACCGGTGTTGGAGTTTGGATGTGAAATCACCAGCCAGGCACAGGCACCTGCTCTGGGCCTGGGTAAAATCGATGAAAGGTAAAATCCCGTGGAGGCAGCGGGGCTGGAGGCTCGGGCAGCCCGGAGGGCAGCGAGGCCCCCAATCCTGGAGGACGGTGAGGGGGTTTTTACATTCGGTTCTCTAGCTTTATGATATCACATACACTCATACAGCTAGATAACCAAAGAGAAAAACCCGCCCAGCTCTGCGGCCATCGGCGCCCCGGGGCCACCGCGGTGCCCCAGCGTTGTCCCCTCGGTGCCACCACGAGGGAACCCCAGGGTGGCACAGCGGGGATGGGCTGCGGCGCCCTGGAATGTGGCACTGCCACCCCCGGTGTCCACCCCAGAGCCACAGGGGGATGTTGGTGCCCCCAAAAGGAACCGGACCCCAAAGTGGGCTCAGCCTAGGGATGGCAAGGGGCAGGGGTGGGACAGGACAGGGATGGGACAGGACAGGGATGGCATGGAACACGGGTGGCATGGGGCAGGGTTGGCACGGGACAGGGGGGGCACAAGGGTGGCATGGCGCAGGAGTGGCACAGGACAGGGATGGCACAGGGGTGGCAGGGAGTGGAGATGGCACAGGACAGGGGTGGCACAGGGCAGGAGTGGCACCGCGTGTCCCCCCAGGAACAGCCCCACAGACAGGCCCAGGGCGCTGCCAGGTCCGTGCCAGCTGCTGGTCCTTGGCATTCCCAGACTCGCCCCCAGCCCCAGCCCCAGCCCACCCGGTAATTCCCGGAGTTACCGGCACGGAACTGCTGAGTCAGGAAAGCGCCCGGGCAAGCGACGGGCCCAGCCCCAAAGGTCCCCCCGGGTCCCCCCGCGCTCTTCTCCTCTTCCTCCCCTTCTCCCTCATCCGCTCCCGGGCCCCGCAAACCCGGCAGGGACCCCGCACCTCCCGCGGCTCCGGGCCGGGAATTGCCCGGGGGGATCACCCGGGATGGCCCCGTCCCCACCGGGGGGCTCCGGGCAGGGCCCCGGTACCGGCGGGGCCGTTCCCGGGGAGCTGCGGCCGCTCGGAGGGGAATCGGCGGAGCGGCTGCCCCGGTGCCCACCGGGAGAGCCCCGGGAGAGCTCCCGGGACGGGGGTACCTGCGCATCCCGCGGCTGCCGACGGCTCCGGGTCAGCGCTTCCTTCCCGGGCTGGCGGGGAGCGGAGGAGGCTCGGTCCGGGACGGGGACGGGGACGGGACGGAAATGGGGAAGGGGAATGGGACGGGGGTGGCCATCCCCGCCCGGTGCCGGTGCCGGTGCCGGCGCCTCTCCCGCCGCCCGGCGCCTCCGGGCCCTGCCTCTAAAGTTGAGGCAGAGGCGGGCTGGCTGCAGGGCGGGGAGGCGGGGGAGGGCCGGGGCGGCCGGCGGGGACAAAGCCCGAGCGGCGGGGCTGGGACGGCCCGGGCGTGGGGCCGGGGCAGGGGTCACCCCCCGGGCGGGGCCGCGCCATTCGCCACGGCCGCCGCTGTCCCCGGGGGCCGCTCCGTCTGCTCGGGCCGGGCCCCGCCGGTGCCGCCGCCGCCGCAGCCGGCCCGCCCCGTCGGGGAGGCGGCGGCGCCCCGGGGGTAACCCCGCTCGGGCCGGGCGCTGCCGGGGGCCGGGCCGGGCTCAATCCCCGCGCCCGGGGAGGAGCAGCGGCCCCGGGGTGCGGGGTGCGGGGTCCCTCCCGTCGGGGCTGCGCTCAGGGAGCCGCTCGCAGAGGGAAATTTGGAGGATGCTCGGGAGTCAAGCGGGGCTCGAACCACCCGTTATCCCCGGTGGAACGGAGCCCACCGACGGGCCCGGAGAAGCGGAGAAGCCCCCCTGGCCCGGGAGAAAGCGCGGCCGCGGCTCGGAGGGGCGGCGGGGCAGGCCCGGCGCGCTGGGCCCAGGTCCGGCTCCACGTCCCCCCCGTGCGGCCGCCCGGGGCCGGTCCCGCCGGCGCTGCCCGGTGCGGGGGCCCCGCTCCGCTCTCCCGGGGCGGCACCGGCCGGGGCGGCGGCACCGGGGCCTTTCCCCGGCACCCACCGGGGGCACAGCCGCGACCCCCGCGGGCACGGAGCACGCCGAGGTGCCCGGGCACACCGGAGCACACGCAGCGCTCGCCTCTCCCCGGTGCACCGCTCACACCGACGGTCACACTCGCCCGGGTGCCCGCACGTCCCCGCACACGCACCCACAGCCACGCGGGGCCCCCGAATGTGCCCCCGGTTGTCCCCAGGCTCGGCACGTCCCCGGTCCCCCGGCCTGGCCCGGGCTCCGCAGCCCTCCCGGGGCCGCCTCATGGCCCCGAGCCCCGGTGAAACGGCGGAAAACGAAACCGGCAGGAGGCCGGGGCTGTGCCCGCTGTGCCCCGGCCATGCACACCGAGAGCGGCCGCTCGGGCTGGGCGGCGGGGCCCGGCTCCCGCGCCCGGTGCTCCGGTTTCGGGAGGGAGGCAGAGATCCGACCCGGGCCCTGCTGCCCGCACTCGGCCTTTTATATACCCACACCTATATAGACAGAATATATGGAATATATGGAATATATGGAACCTATAGAATCTACGGGACCCATGGAGTATATGGAATATCCGCGCTGGAAGGAACGGCGGCGCCTGCGGAAATGCCAACCCGCCAGCACCGGCGCTCCCCGGGATCACCGGGGCTCTCTGCCCAGCACCGGGCACCCCCAGGGCCGGGCAGCCCCGGGCCGGAGCCCTCCAAGCTGCCAGCGGCGGCCGCAGCATCGCGGGGAGCGAGCGGAGCCTCCTCCCGCCGCCACCGGGCACCGGCAACCGGGCACCGGCCCCGCCGCTCTCCGTGGTGCTGAACGGCGGCCGCGCCGCCACCGGGGCCGTGCGGGGTCGTGCCTCGTCCGTGCTCCTCCCACCGAGCTGCCGCTAATTGATTATCATTATTATGGCTATTAATTATCGCCGTTACCGTCCCCGCGGCTGCGGCCGAGCGCGGCCAGCGGGGCCGCGGTGCCAGCGGTGCCAAATTCCCGGCTCGTTCCCGGCACGGCCCCGGTGCTGCCGCCCGCCATCCTCGGCACGCTCCGCTCTACGCGTGGGCCGAGCCCCGCCGGTACCTCCCAGCCGGGGCTCCGGGATTCCGCCCTGGCCGCCGGTGGCCCCGGCCCCGCTGCCGCCGGTGCCCGCCCGCTCCGCCGTGTCCCGCTGCCCACGGCTCGGTCCCGTTTGCCCGAAGGGTAAAACCCAGCAACGAGCGCCGAGGGAACGAACGGCACCGGCGGAGCCTCGCCGGAGCCCCGGGAGCGGCTCCGGCCCGGGCCCGGTACCGGGAGGGGCCGCTCGGGGCAGCGGGGGCGCCGCCGGTGCCGCTCTCGCCGCCCAGGGCCCCGCTGGCACCGCGCAGGGCCCCGTTCGGCCCCGCCGCTCTCCGGTGCCCGCCGGGCACGGCTCGGCGGCCCCGGGAGGCGCGGGGAGAGCCGGGCACCGGCGGCACCGGGGGAGCGGCCGCCCCACGCGTGTCCGCGCCCGGGGCTGCACCGGGCCCGCCCGGGCCCGCTCCTCCCGCCGCTTACCGGCTGCTCGCCCGCCTGCGCCCGGTTCCCCGGCGTCTGCGGGCGCGGGGCCGGCCCCGGCGCCCCCGGTGCCCCGTTGTGCCCTGGCCCAAGCCCCGTGTGCTGAAATACCTTCACTGGAGCAGCCATGTTGGGCTCCGGTGCGAGCGCGGCGCTCGCCGCAGGAACCGGCGGCCGCCTCGGCGGGAGGCAGCGGCGGGGCTGGGCACGGCGGCCCCGCATCCCCCGGAGCCCCCACAGCCCGGCCGGCCGCGGGGCCCCGTCCCAGCGCACCGAGCGGGGTCCCCGGGCCGGGAAGTTGCCGCCGTTCCCGGTACCGCCACCACCTGCGGGTCCCGCACCTGCCGCGCATCCCTCCGGTGCCACCGGCCGCGTCCCGGGGCTGCCGCCGGCGAGGAGCTGGGGGAGCCGCCGTTACCTCCGCCTCGCGCGGTGTCCGGTGCCCGCCGTGCCCACCTGGGGAGGGAAAGAGAGAAACGCGTCAGGAGCAGCCGCCGCCATCGCTCCGTTAACTTGGAGCAACTTTGGCGGCGGGGCCGGCGGCGGGGGCGGGGGTGGGCGGCGCCGGGGAGCCCTGCCCGGTGCCCGGGGCCGGTCCCGCCGCGGGCAGGGCGTGCGGTGCCCGGGGTCGGTGCCATCCGCCCGCGGGGCGGGCACAGCGCAGGGCCGCGCTGGGACACGGCCTCGGCTGCGGGGACGGCCGGGACAGCCTGGATCGGGGCAGCCCCGCACCTGGGGGCTGTCCGTCTGTCCGTCTGTCTGTCTGCCCATCAGTCTGTACCAGCCCGCCCCTGCCGTGGGCCCCGGAGCCTCCCTGGGCACCGCGGCCTCGCACCGGGCACTCCCCGGGCACCGGAGCCGCTCTCCCGCCCGGCCCGGTTCCCTTCCAAAGTGGATTTTTCTGCTGTTTATTTCCCTCCCCGCTTTTTTCCCCACCGAGATTTCCCCCCCCCCCCCCCCCTCATCTTTTTCTTTTCCCTTTCCCGCCCCAATTTTTTCTTTTCTCTAATTTTTTTCCCCCCTCCGCTCGTTTGACTCCAACGTCGCTGGGAATTATTTGCATTTAAAACCCAACGAGTCGTTTCCCTCCGCGCCGCTTCGCAGCTCCATTCCAGCAGCTCGGGGGAGCGATCCCAAGGAAAAGGGGTCCCCAAACCCCCGGGAAAATTCCCCCGAATCCCTGCCCAGCTGAAAATATCGATGCGGGGGAAAACTAAAGATTTAACAGATTTTCATGATTTTGTTCCCGCAGCCGCTGTCACCCAAAGGTGTTGCGGCAACAAAGAGCGGGATGGCGTTTGACGCTCGTATTTTTGGCCTAAATATTTGCGGAAATATTCCCCCAATTCCCCCAACGCTTTGCAAAAGATTGATGCGCCTCAAAGCCATCACATCCTGCCCTGCCAAGCGCTTCCGAGGAAAATCTGATTTTCCATTTCTCCCCCCCGCCGCCGCTGATCCCGAAACTGCGGGCGAGGGAAGGCGCTGGGGATCGAACAAACCATTCCCAGTCCAGACTGGGAGCCGAACTGGTTTTCCCCCGTCCCCGTGCGCGGCGGAGATTCCCCAGCTCGGGGAACAACGGCGCGGAATCCCCGCCGTGCCCGCTCGGGCACAGCCGGGCACAGCAGAAAACCCCAGATACTTTTTTTTTTTTTTTTCCAAGGGGAAAAATAGCAACAAACCAAGAGAATTAATTATTTTTCCTTCCTTTCGCCAGAAATGCCGAATTCAACCCCGGCCTTTTGCATGGGAATTTTTTTTTCCTTGTGTTCTTTTTTTTTTCTTTCTATTTTTTTTTCCTCCTGTTGTTTTTACAGCCTCGCACCAACGCAGGGATGGAAGGGAATGCCCACACAACGCCCCAACCCCACACAGCATCCCCACGCCCCTTTCTCCCTGCTCTCTAATATTTTTTTTAAACCCCAAATCCTTCCCCCGCAAAATTATAATTTTAAAAAATATCAAAATAGCTGCGCACACCGAAAGTCCGCTCCGGCAGCCCCTTACCTCGGGCACCGGGCAGGGCAGGGCAGTCGCTCCGACCGGCCCCGGGGCTCTAAACCCCGGGGGTGGCTTTTGTGAGTTTGCCGGAGTTTCCCCGGGCTGTCCCCTTTTGTGTCCCATTGCCATCTAGAGGCCCCGATTAATTAATTTCACACCGAAGCTCGGGAGAAAATTTTCCCACAAAACAAGTGAGCGAGGAGATGTGAAACTCCAAAAAGAAAAGGAGTCAACATCAAGTTCAACAGCATGCGGGGAAAGGCCTATTTCCATCACAATCGCGTCTGAGCGGGGGCCGGGCGGGGGGCGGCGGGCGGCGGCCCCCGCGCCCCCTCCGCGCGTTCCCAGGCTCGGAACAATCGCGCTCTGTTTGCCTCGCACATGCCGGCGTTTGGGCACGGAGGCTGCCTTGGGATAACAGGAATAATGAGGGGCGGGGGGCGCGGGGGGAGCGCGGCCCGGCTGGGAACGGGCGGCGGCGCGGGGGGAGCGCACCTGGGCCCGGCCCGGTACCGACCTGTTGAGCGCGGCCGCGGCACCGGCCGGGGCCCCGGGAGGAGCCGCGCTGGGTGACAGCGGCCGGGAGGACTCCGCGGGGACCCCGGAGCGGCGCGGGGACACTTTGGGCCGAGTTTGGTGTCCCCTCCCTCGTGTCCCCGCCGAGCGCGGCCACGCGTTTTCCCACGGTGCCGGGGGAGCGGGGGGTGCGTGGCCCGGGGAGCGGGGGGCCGGGGCCCGGGGTGGCCGAGGCGGTGGAGGACGTGTCCTGCAACCCAAGCAGCTCGGCTCCGCCGGGCATTGTCCCCACGGAGCCCGTGGCCATTGTTCCCGGCGCTGCGGGAGCCGGAGGGAGGGCAGCTTTCCACGCCTCGTCCCCGGGCCCCCCTCCCCGCGCCACCTCGCCCCCAGCCCGACACTCACACCGGGGCTGCCGGGACCCTAATCCGGGATGGGGCGCGGGGAGGGCGAACAACACCCCACCCACCCCCCGAAAAAAAAAAATTTAAAAATTAAAAATATCAGGCGAGGGAAGGGGAGGCGCGGGATCCCCCCTCGCAGACTTCCTCCAAGTTGGGAGAACGGGAAGGGGAGCGGGGCGGCCGCCGGTGCCCGCCCAGCCCTGCCCTGCCCCGCGGGCACAGCGGCACCGGCGGCACCGGCGGCACCGGCGGCAGCACCGGCGCGGGGAGTTCAGTGCGGGGCACAGGAGAGGGGGAAAAACGGCGGCGGAAAAAGAGGGAGTGGGGAGGGGATTATTTACCTCCCTCCGCACCTCTGCGTCCATTACTGACTTAGCGGCGGCGGGAGCCGGCACCGCCGGGACACCGGGGCTGGGGGGAACCGGCACCGGCACCGGCAGCGGGCGGGGCGCGGGGCCCGGGGCCATCCAGGCCGGGCCGCGGGAAGCGGAGCCCCCGCGATCACGTTGCCGTTACGTGGGGTTAAACGGGGAACGTCTGCCCGCCGCCCGAACCCCCCGAGCGCACCGGGCAGCGCCGGCCCCGCCGCCAACGGGGCCGCGGGGAGAGGCGGCAGCGACGGGGTCGGATTCCGCCCAAACATCCATTTTGTCCCTTTTGGAAATGGAGATGGGAGAGAGGAGGGGAGAAAAAATGCGTGGGGTTGTTTTTTTTTTTTTTTTTTTTTTTTGTTTTTTTTTTTTTCCTTGCTTTCTCCATATTTTACTACGTAAGGAATGACGCGCTCGCGTCGGGAGCGGGATAGGTTCGCCCGGAGCTTGGAGAGGGAGGGGGGAACCGGGCTGGGGGGAGCGCGGGGGCGGGGGGCTGCTCTGGCAGCGGCAGAACCTAAAAATAACGAGGATTTTATTATTTTAAAAAAAGGAGAGATACTACAATAATAATAATAATAATAATAATAATAATAATAATAATAATAATAATAATAATAATAATAATAATAATAATAGCAGTAATCCCGCTGACCCCGCCGATGCGGCCCTGAGCGGGCAGCGGGTGGCACCGGCCGCTCCGGGGACCCCACCGCGCCTCCCCGGGGACCTTCGGGATTTGGGGCACCCCATGGGGGGCGCAGGGAGGGTTTGCGGGTCCCCCTGCCCCGTGCCCCCCTCCGGGGGTGCGGAAGGCGCTCCCCTTTCCCGGGCCGCTGCGGGATCATTGCGTGGAAATGAAGCAGAAATTGGCAGGGTTTTATTTCATTCCACCCCAAATCCCTCGCTGCTCCGCGGGTTAACACCTCCAAACCCCGGGAAGCGGCCGGGAACGGATTGCCCCTTCCTCCCGTTCCCCCGGGCGCGCCGGGATTTTGGGAACGCTAAGAAGACCCCAAATACCCCGGGGGGCTCCGTTCAGCGCCCGGGGGTTCGCGCCCCAAATTCGGCCCCGGGGAAGGGGGGACACCCAGGGACCCCCAACCCCTGCAGACCCGGAGCCCCTGACGAGATCCAGGCCTGGTTTGAGCCCCCGGAGCCACCGGGACCCGCGGCCGCCGAACCGGGACCGCGCCGGTGCCGCTGCCGGTGCCGCCCCGGTGCCCTCCCGAGCCCTGCCCGCCCGGGCCCGGTGCTCCGGGATGGCCCCGGGCTCCGCGCTCTCCCCTAATGAGCTCCGCTTCTGCATTTCCTCATTAACGAATATTCCCCGCGGCCGAGCCTGGGGGCACCGGGACGCGCGTCCCCGGCCCGTCCCGTCCAACCGGGGCTTCCCGGCGGCTCGGCCGCTCCCCGCCGGCCCCGGGAGAGGCGGGAGGCCCGGCCTGGGCGTCGGACACCCCAGATCTTGCGGGAGCCTCGCAGTTCCTGCGCCCGGTGCTGCGGTGCCATCCCCGCCCTCGGTTTGCCCGGGGGCTTCCCCCGGTAAAAGGCGCTCGGGCCGGGCCCGGCTCCTCCCGCCGCCCGGTACCGGCGGGCCCGCTGCCCCCCGGCCCCGAGGGCGCGGATTTAGGGGAGCGGGTGGCGGATTTGGGCTCCTCGATGGAGTTTTGATCAAAAATTCATTAAGAGGCGCTCGGCGCAGCGCCATGAATATTTCAGGGCTTTTGCAAAACAACCGAGTGGGTGCTCGGGGGAGGACGCACCGGGGGACAGGCAGCGCCCGGTGCCCGGCTCGGCCCCGGTTGAGGCGGCGGGGACGCCAGGAAGGGACCGGCCAGCTCCGTTCCGTCGGGGTCGCAGCCCCGGTGCTCGGCGCTGCCCCGGCACGGCCCCGGTTAGCGGAGACCGGTCCCGGCTGGGGAGGGCGGCCCTGCAGGGACACCGTGACACAACCCGGAGTGTCCCCGGGCACCGGACGGGCAGAGCTGAGCGTGGGGACAGCGGGGACACCCGGGATGTCCCCTCGGAACGGGGACACCGCCCCCGAGGGATCGATCCGCTGGCAGGCGCTGCTGTGGGACGGAATTACCCCAAACCCACCCATGGCAGGCACGGACGGAAAGGTCCCAGACCCCAAATTGGGGTGCGGGTCCCCCCGGCAGGTCCCGGCCGCAGACAAAGCCCCGCTGGAGCCCCCCGAGCCCCCCGAGCAGCGCGGCCGCCCCGGCGGGGCCTGCAGGGAACCGGGATGGACCGGGATGGACCGGGATGGACTGGGATGGACCGGGCCGGTGCGAGGGCTCGCGGAGCCCAGAGGCGGCCACGCCGGGCCGTGCCTGGGGACAGCGCCGCTCTGTCCCTGCCCGGTGCCACCCCCGCACCCCGAGGCCGCTGCGGGTCCCTGGTGCCACCCTTGGGGCAGTGCCACCCTCTCCGCCAGGCTGGGGACACAGGGACAGCAAGGCCGCTCCGAGGGACCCGAGCGGGGCTGGGGACACCCCAGGGCACCTCCCGAGCCCGGTTCGGGACCTGTCGCGACGGGCGGTACCGGAGCTGCGGGCACGGCTGGCATGTGCGGCTCCCGGCGCTCCCGCCCTGCCCTCGGTGCCGCCGCCGTTCCCGGTCCCGGTGCCGGGTCCGCCGTGTCCCCCCCGCCGCCGCCGCCGCCGCCGCAGCCCCCGGCGCCTCCCCGGGGCTCACCTCGCCCTGACATTTCCTGGCGCTCCTTCCATGCCAGCGGGTTGCCATAGCAAATCTAAATCTTACAAACAAAACCAGGGGGAGAGAGAGGAAAAAAAAAAAAAACGGAAAAAAAAAAAAGCCTGATTAGCATATATTCAAATGAGGCGTGCAATAATGCAAACCATAAATCATGCAGTCATTGCTATTCAATCAGAGTCTCTTACCCCAGCCCCCGCTCCCGCTCCCGCTGTGTCGCAGCCACAGGCCCGGCCCGGTCCCAAAGGTGGCCCTGAGGGGACCCGCCACCCTCGGGGGTGGCGCTGGGCCCGGCGCGGCTCGGCACAGCCCCCTAATCCCGCCTGGTATTTACGGCGCTCCATTAAACCGGGCAAACTCTCCCCAGGATTGATCTCCCGCCCCGGGTTTAATCTGGGGGCTGTAATCCATCCCCGCCCAGCGAGGGAAGGGGCCCCGCTCGGCCCTGGGCGTGCGGGGGGACCCCGGCCCTGTCTGACCCCGATCTGGGGGTGCCCAGGCGGTGCTGGGGGGACCCGAACGCCCCCAGGGTGTCCCCGTGGGGCGGTGGCACTGCAGGACCCCGCTGTCCCTCCCTGTCACCCCCCGGCAGCGTGGCCGTGCCCAGCACAGCCCCCAGGGGATGTCCCCCCACCCCAAAATCGGCAGAACCCCCAAACCCGGCCCAGCGCCGAGCTAAAACAGGCTCGGCTCAGCTGGGCCGGGCCTTAACCCCGGCCTCTCCCCCCAAATCTCGATTTTAAGGGGTTTTTCCTCCTCCCCCGTGCTCTGAGGCCCCCGAGAGGCTTTTTGGGGTCACCGAGGGGGTGCGGGCAGCGTCACCTCTCCCGTGGGGACAATGCCACCCGAAACCGGGGTGCCTGAGCCCAAAAACCTCACAACAGACACCCCAAGCCCCTCAGCTCTTTATTGGTGCGAAGATAATAAATAGAAAAGAGCCCCTGGCTGGGGGCGCAGCGCTGGCCCCTGGCCCCTGTCCCCTGGCCGTGTCCCTGTCCCCTGTCCCCTGTCCCCTGTCCCCTCCCCTGTCCCCTGGCCGCGGGATCGGGCCGGGGCTGCCGGGTTGGAGCCGCCGCCGCTGCTCTCAGTCCTGCTGCCACCGCGTGGCACTTCCCGGCCACTCCCGCTGCTGGGGACACGCTGGGGACAGGCGGGGACAGGCGGGGACAGCGCCCAGCGCCACCGCACAGGACACGGCCCCAGCTCCCGAGGGGACTCGGTGGCACCGGGGGCACGGGGGCTGAGATGGCACCGGGGTGGCACCCGGGGCACGGGGGGTCCCGAGGAGCTGCAGCCCCCGCGTGGGGACAGGGAGGGACCCTACAGGAGCCCGGTGGCACCGGGGGCACGGCGGGCTCAGATGGCACCGGGGTGGCACCGGGGGCGCGGGGGGTCCCGAGGGGCTCAGATGGGGCAGGAGCGGGGGCTGCTCCCCCTGCCCGCGCCCCGCCGGCCTCGTTATCTCTGCCAAACGTCCGCGGGCTGTCCCCTCCGCGCGGGGACAGCGGGGACAGCGGGGACAGCGGGGACAGCGGGGACAGCGGGGACAGCCGCCCTGGGCTCGTCCGGCAGCGGCCGCGGCGCGAACGGGGGGAAGCTCTTGGCGAAGCCATCGCGGGGCTGGAGCTCGCCGGGGGCTCGGGGGGCCTCGCTGAGGGGCGCCAGGGGGGCCAGGGGGGGCTGGGGGGTGCCCGGGGCACAGCCCAGCCCCGGCGACACCCGCTCGGATTTGATGCTGACGGGCTGCGGGGACGCGCCGGGGACAGCGACAGCGGCTGGCTCCTCCGCGGGGACCATCCGGCTGCTGGCCCTGCGGCGACAGGGCACGGGTGAGGGACGGTCCCCGTGTCCCCTTGTCACCCCTGGAGGGGTTGGGACCCTCCCACTTCCTGTCCTGAGCTGGTTCTGGGCCCGCACAGCTGCTGGGGGGGACATGGGGACAAGGTCCAAGGGGGAACCCGGCTGGAAATAATCCGGGGGTGCTTCGGGGTGACCCCCAAGAGCACCCTTTGGGTGGGGGGGGGCTGCCCCTCGGTGCCACCCATGGCTGGGAGGGGACAGCCGTGGGTGCAGCAGAATGCCGTCACCCTCGCATTGTCCCCCCTGTCCCCAGCACAGGGCCACCCCTGTCCTTACCCCAGTGAGGCCATGTCCTGTCTGCCTTGTTCCCCCTTGTCCTGCCCTGTCCCCCCGTCCCCTGCCCTGTCCCCTCTGTCCCCTGTCCTGTCCCCCACTCTGTCCCCACTCTGTCCCCTGCCCTGTCCCCACCCCAGGGCCACCCCTGTCCCCACTCTGTCCCCTGCCCTGTCTCCCTATCCCCAGCTGTGTCCCCCCTGTCCCCACCCTGTCCCCTGCCCTGTCCCCAGCCATATTCCCCCTGTCCCCACCCTGTCCCCCCCTGTCCCCCCGTCCCCTGTCCTGTCCCCTGTCCTGTCCCCAGCCCTCCTCACCCCAGCGCCGCCACGTCCCGGGGGTGCTGCCAGGCCTGGGGGGGCTGCAGGAATCCGGGGGGCGCCGGGACCTCCCCAGCCCCAAAATCTGCGGGGTGGGAGCACAGCGTGAGCGGGAGGGGGTGACAAGGGAGGGGACAAGGCTGGGGCAGCACCACTCACCCGCCGGGGCCGGGCTGAGGAAGGGGAACCCGGCCAGGCCGTGGCTCGGGAGGCCGGAGCTGCCGGGGCTCAGCGTCTGCAGGGCGGGGTACAGCGGCCGCTGCGGGAAACGGGGGCACCCCGATGGCTTCTGTGCCCCAAACCCCAAACGGGGGCACCCCGATGGGTTCTGGGCCCCAAAACCCCAAATGGGGGCACCCCGATGGGTTCTGTGCCCCAAACCCCAAATGGGGGGATCCCAATGGGTTCTGGGCCCAAAACCCGGGGAGACCCCAATGGGTTCTGTGCCCCAAAACCCCAAATGGGGGCACCCCAATGGGTTCTGGGCTCCAAATCCCCGGGGGGACCCTCCAAAACCCTCCCTGAGTCCCCCAGCAAGGAAGGGGCGTGTGGGAGGAGCGGGGTCTGGGGAGGGGACAGCAGCATGGCTTTGGGGACATCCACGTGGCCCTGGGGACAGCCATGTGGCATTGGGGACAGTTGTGAGGCCTCGGGGACAGTCATGAGGCCTTGGGGGTGGCCGTGTGGCAATGGGGACAGCTGTGTGGCCTTGGGGACAGCAGCATGGCTTTGGGGACAGCCGTCTGGCCTTGGGGACAGCCATGTGGCCTCGGGGACAACCGTATGGCTGTGGGGACAGCTGTGTGGCCCTGGGGACAGCTGTGAGGCCTCGGGGACAGTCATGAGGCCTTGGGGACAGTTGTGAGGCCTCAGGGACAGCCGTGTGGCCTTGGGGACAGCCATGTGGCCCTGGGGTTAGTTGTGAGGCCTCGGGGACAGCCATGTGGCCTTGGGCACAGCCGTGTGGCCTCAGGGACCGCCATGTGGCAATGAGACAGCCGTGTGGCCTTGGGGACAGCCGTGTGGCCTTGGGGACAGCCGTGTGGCCCTGGGGACTGCCGTGTGGCCCTGGGGACAGCCCCGTGGCCCTGGGGACATCAGACTCACCGCCGCGGTGCTGCCGCTCCGGCCGCTGGCCAGGCCACCCTGGCTGTCCCCGCGCCGGCCCTCGGTCCCCAGGAACAGCGGCGGCGGCGTCTTGGTGGCCAGGGCGCGGCCCAGGCTGGCGGCGGGGAACAGGGGGTAGCCGAGCCCTGGGGACAGACGGACAGCGGGACACACGGGTGGGCCTCGGGGATCCCCGGTGTGCCGGCACGGGGCCGCGCTCCGGCACGGCCACTGCCCCGCGGGACACCGGGGTGCGACAGGGGTGACAGCAGGGCAGGGCTGGAGGGGGCTCTGGGCCATACACAGGGGACAGGGCTGTGTGTCCCCATCCCTGCCTGCCCCTTCTCTGCCTGTCCCCATCCCTGCCTGTCCCCATCCCGTGCCACCTCCCACCCCAGGAGGTTTCCCTGCTCCAGCCCCGGGTTTGTGGCGTTTCCAGCCCCTTTTCTGTCCCCGCCATGGGCTGAGCCCCCGTGCCAGGCCCTGGCACTCGGGATGGGCACGGCGGGCACGGGTGAGGGCGCAGCTGCGGCCGGGGCTGGCGGGCACAGGAAGCAGCTGGAGCCGCCCCGGGCCGGTGTTTCCACAGCTGCGGCCCCGCTGCTGCCCACGCAGCCCCGGCCCCGCGCCCGGGAAGGCCCCGCGGGGGGAGCTTTGCATGCGGGGCCGGGCGGGGAAAATCCCCGCGGGGCTCGGGGGTGACGGGGTGGGCACGGCCGGGACGGGGCCAGGGCGGGAACGGGGTGCCCGGGCTGGGGGGTCCATGGCGGGGGGACCATGGAGGGAACGGGGTGCCCGGGCTGGGGGTCCATGGTAGGGGGACCATGGAGGGAACGGGGTGTTTGTGGAAGGAATGGGCTGTCCATGGAAAGGAGGAGGTGCTCAATGGTGGAAATGGGGTCCCCATGGAGGGTATGGGTGCCCAGGGTGGTAATGGAGTCACCATGGAGGGGATAGGGTGTCCATGGAGGAAATGAGGTGTCCGTGGTGGTAATGGGGTGTGCATGGCAGGGATGGGATGTCCAGGGGGGTGATGGGGTGTCCAGGGTGGGGACAGGACCCCCATGGCAGGGATGGGGTGCCCAGGACGGGGATGGGGTGCCCAGGATGGGGACAGGACCCCCATGGCAGGGATGGGGTGCCCAGGACGGGGTCCCCACCCCACGCCCACTCCCGCGGTGTCCCCGAGCCTACCTGGGGGCAGCGGCCCCGGGGACCGTCCCGGTGCTTTGGGGGCCGCGGCTCTGAGGGCGGGGGGGCGGCCCGGGCCCTGCAGGGAGCCCAGAGAGCCCTCGGGGCCCGGCGGGGAGCTGCCGTAGGCGGCCTCGGGCAGCGGCACCGGGCTCTGAGGGGACACACGGTCAGGGATGGAGACTCTCGGGACCCTCGGGGACACACACGGGTCAGGGACAGGGACCCTTGGGACTCTCGGGACCCCTGGGGACACACACGGTCAGGGACAGCGACCCTCGGGGACATTCAGGGACACACGGGGGTCAGGGACAGCCACCCTCGAGATCCTTGGGGACACGCGAGTCAGGGACAGGGACCCTCGGGGACATTCAGAGACACTCAGAGACACAGAGGGGACAGGAATAGGGACCCTTGGGGTCATTCAGGGACACACAGGGCTCAGGGACAGCCGCCCTTGGGATCCTTGGGGACCCTTGGGGACCCTCAGGACTCTGCAGGACAAACCAGATCCCAAAGAGAGGGAGGGGACAGCACACTTGGGGACCCTTGGGGACCCTGCAGGATGAACCAAAACCCAAGGCCAGGGAGGGGACAGGACCCTTGGGGACCCTCAGGACCCTTCAGGATGAACCAGAGGCCAAGGAGGGCAATGAGGACCCTTCAGGACAAACCAGAACCCAAGGCCAGGGAGGGGACAGGACCCTTGGGGACCCTTGGGGACCCTTGGGGACCCTTGGAGACCCTCAGGGCCCTTCAGGACAAACCAGAACCCAAGGCTATGGAGGGGACAGGACCCTCCACGTGCCACCCGCGACTCACATAAAACCTGGGCCGCGGCAGGGCCAGGTCCGCGCCCTCTCCGAGCCTCCTGCTCCTGTCCGCGGGCGGCTCCGGGCCCTCGTCCAGCTCCAGCTCGTGGCTCTCCAGCCCCAGCCCCTTGCGCTTGAGCGTCTGCGGGGAGGGCACCGTGAGAGGGTCCCCGGGCACCGCGCGCCCCGGCGCCGCCCCGGGCGCTACCTCGAGGATGTCGGAGTTGGTGCGGCTCTCGTGGGGCTCGCTGTACTCGGTGTACTTGAGCAGCACCTTGTCCATGTCGGTGCTGGCGTACTGGAACAGGCGGTTGGTGCTGTTGAAGATGATGAGCGCGATCTCGCAGTCGCACAGCACGCTCAGCTCGTAGGCCTTCTTCATCAGCCCGAATTTCCGCTTGGTGAAGGTCACCTGCGGGGGGCCGGCGTGAAAACCCCCCAGAAACGGCGCCCAGTCCTCCCAAAAACGCTCCCCACGGGGTAATTCTGCCTCCCATCCTCCTCATCCTCTCCCTGACCCCACCTCACCCCGAGCAGCCCTACCTGCCGGTTCCGCTGGTCCAAAATGCGGCTGATCTGGATCTTTTTGCGGCCCATTTCGGCCTCCTCCGCCGGGCTCGGGGCTGGAAGAGAGCGAGAGACGCCTGAGCCCCGCAGCCCTGGGGCTGTCCCCAGCCACAGTCCGCCCCGGCGCCGCCAAAAATAAGTTTGGCCGCGAAAAAAAATCGATTTTCGGAGGAAGTTAGGTCATTTTGTCTTCCGTGAAGATGGTGGCCAAGCGGAAAATGGGGGAAAATCGGGAAATTCTGCTGGGTTAGAGGGGAAAAAATCCCGTCGGCCTTGCCCAGCCAGCCCATCCATCCCTCCCCGAGCACCTTGGGGTGAGGCAGTGATCCCAAATCACGGGATCCCAAATTCTGGGGGCTTTGGGAGCGGAGTTCTCACCCCAAACCCCGAGGCTGCTCCTGAAGCTGCTCCTGGAGCTCCGTGGGATGGGGAGAGCGTTTAAAAGGGGCCGGGCTGGCGGCGGGGAGGGTCCCTCAAACAAAAGCGTTGGTTTGAGGTTTAAATTTGGGGATTTTTTTTTTAATTTCTTTCTTTTTTTTTTCTCAAGCTCCAGCAGACTAAATTTGCCCTCCGCCACTCGCAGGCCAGGAAGTGGCTGCACGAGGAGACGGCAAAGCGAAACCGCCCGCGCACCCTGCGGCCTCGTGAGCCAGCCCGGGACAGGGGCAGGGGCTGGTGACACCGGTGACACCGGGGCTGAGGGGTGCCAGCGCCCCCCGAGCCTGCCACAGCGATGGGACACCCCAATCCCTGTCACATTCCCCCAAATCCTGTCCCTCTGACACCCCAACAGCGCTGGGACACCCCAATCCCTGTCACATCCCCCCAATTCCTGTCACACCCCCCCAATTCCTGTCACACCCCCCTGTTCCTGCTCCTCTGACACCCCCAAAGCATTGGGACTCTCCAGTTCCTGTCGGACACCCCAGTTCCTGTCCCACCCCCCAATTCCTGTCCCTCTGCCACCCCCACAACGCTGGGACGCCCCAATCCCTGTCACACACCCCCAATCCCTGTCCCACTCCCCAATTCCTGTCCCACCCCCCAATTCCTGCCCCTCTGCCACCCCCCAGCAAGAGCCACCCCAAATCCCCCAATGCCACCAAGGGGGCAGAGCCACGGGTGGCACCGAGATGTCCCCAGCGTGTGCCCACCCCGGAGTGGGGACAGCCCCGGCCTGGCCCTGTCCCCGCTGTCCCCAAGCCCCGGGGCAGGGACACTGCGCGGTGGCAGCTCCGCGTTGGGGACGGCTCTGGGACCCCCCGTGCCAGGCCGGGTGCCAGGGGGCGGTTGGGGACCCTGGGGTCCCCCCGCGTGTCCCCCTCCCCCTCTCGACCAGCACGCTGCCATTTCACCAGCGCGCTCGCTGCTATTTTTAGCTGATCAAAACTAATTTTAATTTATGGAAGGAAATTGCGCTGCCGTTCCCACGGCCCCGCTGCCACCCTGTGTCCCCGGGCCCACGCACGACCCCCCCCGTGCCCCCTCCCCAGGGCCTGGGGGTGCCCGGAGCCCCCCGGCCCCGCCGGAAAGGGCCGAGAATGAATTCCCCGGTGGAAAAGGAGAGGTTTTCCCGTTCCCAACCATCCCTGGGGGTTCTCCTGCCTCCCACACCTGCGGCGCTCCCTGGGGACACCCCGAGCTCCCCGGGGGTCACTTTGGGGGTGGCACTTTGGGGCTGGAACCCGGGGTTGGGATGTTTGGGGCAGGGGGTGATGGACCGGCTGTGACCCCCCCGTGTCCCTGCAGAGCTTCAGCCTGGGGGAGGACTGGGGGATGGAGGGACGGACGGACACAGGGGTGGACAGAGAGATGGACACGGGGATGGATGGACGGACGGACACGGGAATGGATGGATGATGGATTCATGGATAGATGGACACAGGGATGGATGGATGGATGATGGATGGATGGATGGATGGACGGACGGACACGGGAATGGATGGACGGACGGACACGGGAATGGATGGACGATGGATTCATGGATAGATGGACACAGGGATGGATGGATGGATGGATGGATGGATGGATGGATGGATGGATGGACGGACACGGGAATGGATGGATGATGGATTCATGGATAGATGGACACAGGGATGGATGGATGATGGATGGATGGATGGATGGATGGATGGACGGACGGACACGGGAATGGATGGACGATGGATTCATGGATAGATGGACACAGGGATGGATGGATGGATGGATGGATGGATGGATGGATGGATGGATGGACGGACACGGGAATGGATGGATGATGGATTCATGGATAGATGGACACAGGGATGGATGGATGATGGATGGATGGATGGATGGATGGATGGATGGATGGATGGATGGATGGATGGACGGACACGGGAATGGATGGATGATGGATTCATGGATAGATGGACACAGGGATGGATGGATGATGGATGGATGGATGGATGGATGGACGGACGGACACGGGAATGGATGGACGATGGATTCATGGATAGATGGACACAGGGATGGATGGATGGATGGATGGATGGATGGATGGATGGATGGATGGACGGACACGGGAATGGATGGATGATGGATTCATGGATAGATGGACACAGGGATGGATGATGGATAGATGGATCCATGGATGGACGGCTGCATCCCCCACCCGCAGCAGGGACATGAAATAACTCCAAGGATTTTCCTGGGGACAGACCCTTGGGTGCTGCGGTACCTCAGTGCCCCAGGGGTGATGCCCAGGGGGACCTGGAAGGTTCCAGCACCCACAGGGTGACTCCAAGGGGATCCTGAGAGGCGCTGATTGGGATCGGTGTTGGGATTGGGATTGGGATCGGGGTTGGGATTGGGATCACTCCCACCTCACCCCAACCATTCCAGTGGCACCCAGCACCCACAGCTCGGCCTCACCCCAAACCCCACGCTGGCATTTGGTTTATAACCAACCCCACAGCCCCCCTGTGCCTTTGGGGGGCATTTGCACAGCGCCAGGGGTGTAAATTCCCAGTTCCAGCTCCTGATTAGTGAGCTGAGACCAAACAAACCCCGAGAGAGCTGTGTGTTCTTTCCGTGAGCCACCATGGGATCCCCGGCACCACAACGGGGCCTCCAGCACTGCCCCAGCACCCCTGGATGGGCCCAGAAACCCCAAATCCACCAAATTTATCCCAAAATTCAGGCAGGGGGGATATTAAAGGAAAAAGTGCTCCAGGACTGAGCGCTCCCCTAAAACACCCCCGAGTCAGGGTCTTGGAGCTGCCCAGGGATTCGTTGTCCCATGGGGCACAGAAAGTGCAGGAAAGGGGTTTTTGTACCAAATTATGGGGGTTTTGCTGCAAATCTGAGAGCTGGGGGTGACTGGGAAGGACTGGGAGGGGATTGGTTCTCAAACACCCGCTGGTGGCTTTTGGCAGCTCCCAAAAAGCGTTTTGGGAGAAAAAATACAATTATACAATTACAGCAGGGAGAAAAGGGTTTCCATCCCGAGGGAGGGGAAAATCTGAGCCAGGAGCAGCAAAACCCCACAGGAGGGAGAGGAGGATGGTGATGGGACCAGGAGGGGAACAGGGGTGGGGATGGGGGTTTGAAATGGGGTCTGGAATGGGGTTTGGAATGGGGGTTTGAAATTGGGGTTTGAAATGGGGTTTGGAATGGGGAATTTAATGGGGGTTTGAAATGGGGGTAATGGGGGTTTGAAATTGGGGTTTGAAAAATGGGGTTTGAGAAATAGGGTTTGAAATGGGGGCTTGAAATGGAATTTAAAATGGGGGTCTGAAATGGGGGTTTGAAATGGGGTTTGAAATGGGGATTTTAAATTATAATTTAAAATGGGGTTTGCAACGGGGGCTTGAAAAGGGGATTTGAAATGGGGTTTGAAATGGGGATTTTAAATGAGAATTTAAAATGGGGTTTGCAGTGGGGGTTTTACCAGCACCAGACCCGGAGTGCTGTGCCCAGAGGCCAAGCCCAGCCCTGGCCCCGTGGTTTGGGTCCCCTGGGAAGGGCTGAGCAGCATCCCGAGCCCGGCGCGGGGAAAAGTCAAAGTTGAGCGTGGAGTCTGTGCTGGGCCCTCCTGCTTTTTATAGGTTGTTTAAACAAGTGACCAGTACAAACCAGCACGGGGCTGGGCGGGACTGGGAGCTGGGGGAGCGGGCTGGGAAATGGGGGAGAGGTGGGGACGGGCCCTGAGGGGGTTTGGGACCACCAGGACCCCCCAAACCCCATCCCTGCTTCCCAAGCACCCATTAGCCATAAACCCCTCGGGTTTGGGACCACCAGGACCCCCCAAACCCTGTTCCAAACTTCCCAAACACCCATTAGCCATAAACCCCTCGGGTTTGGGACCACCAGGACCCCCCAAACCCTGTTCCAAACTTCCCAAACACCCATTAGCCATAAACCCCTCGTGTTTGGGACCACCAGGACCCCCCAAACCCTGTTCCAAACTTCCCAAGTACCTATTAGCCATAAACTCCTCGGGTTTGGGACCACCAAGACCCCCCAAACCCCATCCCTGCTTCCCAAACACCCGTTAGCCATAAACCCCTTGCGTTTGGGACCACCAGGACCCCCCCAAACCCCATCCCTGCATCCCAAGCACCCATTAGCCATAAACCCCTCGGGTCTGGGGGCTCTGGGGGCAGTGCCACCCTCAGCCCCGCTGTCACTGTCGCTGTCTCCCTGGGGGTGACACAGAGCGAAAGCCCCGGGGCCGATGGGTGGAGGATTTTCGGTTCCAAAATGAGTGTGAGGAAGGAGGAAGGATCGAAATGGCCCCAAAACCGAGGCAGCTCACGGCCCTGGGGAGGGTGGACGGACACACGGACGCCCCCCAACCCAGGGCACCGCTGAGGCTCCATGCAGGGAAGGAACCCACAGTTCCTATGGGATTAATTGGGGGGTGGCCCCCACTTGGTGCTGGGGCCACCCAGGGCTGCTCCTGTGCCTTTGGGGATGCCTGGCCCACAGAGCTGCTCTACCCTCACAATCCTGAGGGGATTTCTGGGAAAAGGAGGGAAATTCAAGGGGGTCAAATTGTCCTGATTTCCCCCCAAATCCTTCTGGGTGCCCCCACAGCGGCGTGCCAGGCTCTGCAGCCCCTCAGTGCTGGATCCCAGCAGGGTCCCTCTCCCTTTGCACCAAAGTCTCACAAAGTTCCCCAAATCCACTTTTTTGGGTTGTCGTGGGTGCCCTGGGCTTGGGAAGGTTTGGGGTCCTAAACCAGACCTGAGGCCTGGTTCAGGTTGATTTAGGCTGGTTTACTGACCAGTTTAGGCTGGTTTACTGCCTGGGTTAGGCTGGTTCATTGCCTGGTTTAGGCTGGTTTAGCCTGGTTTACTGCCTGGTTTAGGCTGGTTTAGCCTGGTTTAGGCTGGTTTATTGCCTGGTTTACTGCCTGGTTTAGGCTGGTTTACTGCTGGCAGGACCCATCAGGATCCCTCTCCCTTTGCACAGAACTTTCCCAAAGTTTCCCAAATCACTTTTCGGGATGCCGTGGGTGCCCTGGGCAGGTTTGGGATCCTAAGCCAGACCTGGGGCCTCACCCACGTCCCTCCTTCCCCCAGAGCTCCCCGACGTCACTGAGCCGTGTCCGGCTGGCAGCGTGGCTCAGGGCCAGCCCTGGGTGTCCTGATGGTCCCCCCGCTCCTTCCCCAGCCCCAGGGATGCCCGGGGGGTCCCGGGGGCACTGCCCCCCCTCTTTGGGTCCCATCCCCCCTTTCCTGCTCATCCCGAGCTGCCACGGAAATCCATTCCCTGGGAAACTCCACACTGGCAGCGCTGGGAGAGTTTCTGTCATCAAAAGAGTAAAAAATCCCTGAGGATGGGGACAGGGACAGGGACAGGAGGGACAGGGACAGGGACAGGAGGGACGGGGACAGGGACAGGGACAGGAGGGACAGGGACAGGGACAGGAGGGACAGGGGCACGCTGGCAGCGGGCTGTGCTGGGCAGGAGGATCTGGCCGAGGATCCACCTCACTCTCCACGGGTGCCAGGGGGACCCAGGTGCACTGGGACGCTCTGGAGATGCCACATGGAGGTGCCACCACCCTGGAGATGCCCCTGGCCGGAGCCGCGGCCGCGTTGTCCCCTCCCGGGAGCAGGAAGGGACCGCACGTGCCCGGCGCAGCCCGGGCGCTGTGCCACCCCGCGAGGTGACGGCGCCGTCGGGGGTGCCCGGGCGCGCTGTCCCCGCTGTCCCCGCAGCCCGCCGCTGCCGTGCCTCAGTTTCCCCGCAGCCCCCGGGGGCGCCGGTGGCCCCGGGGGCGGCGGCGGGGCCGGGGCAGGGCGGCTGCCGCCCAGGCTGCACTTTTGGGTTAAACCCGGGCGTTCCTCCCTGCGCAGACACGAGTAAAAATAACCGGCCCGGGCTCGGCGCAAACCGCAGGCTTTTTATAGCCCGCCATCCCGAGACGGCGGGGCGGGGGCCGGGGCTCCGCCGTGCCCAGAGCCGCCCGCCGGGCGCCGGCCCGGCCGCACCGGCCCCTCCCGGGCCGGCCCCGCTCCCGCTCCGTGCCCGTGCGCCCCGGGATGCGGCCGGAGCCCCGGCGGGGCAGAGCGGGACAGACAGCGCTGCTGCCGCCTGTCGCCGTGCCCCGTGCCCGGTGCCGGTGACAGCGGAGCGCGGGACCCCCGTGCCCGCCGCGGGACACGCACCTGGGCAGCGGCGCTCCCTCCTCGGCGGCCCCGCGCGCTCCCGGCGCTGCAGCGGAGCCGGGCAGGCCCCGGAGCCGGTCCCGGTGCTGGTCCCGGTGCTGGTCCCGGTGTCAGACCCGGCGTCGGTCCCGGTCCCGGTCCCGTCCGTGCCCCCGGAGCGCTGCCGCCGCCTGACCGAGCAGCGCCGCTGACATTTGCATAACCCCGCCCGCCCCGCCCGAAGATTTGCATACAGCAGCCGGGCTGCTCTGCCATTGGTTAATGGACGGTGTTTATTTGCATAGTCACGCCCTTGCCCGTGTGAGGGGCGGGGTGAAGGAAAGGGGCGTGGCCGGGAGTTCGGGCGCTGCAGGTAGGAAAAATGAATCCGGGGAATATCGGGGAAATCAGGGAAAATCAGGGAATATCAGGAAATATCAGGGAAATCGGGGGAATCGGGGAACATCAGGGAATATCAAGGGAATCAGGGAATATCAGGGAATATCAGGGGAAATCAGGGAACATCAGGGAATATCAGGGAAATCAGGGAAATCAGGGAAATCAGGGAAATCAGGGAAATCGGGGAATATCAGGGAAAAACAGGGAATTCAGGGAATCGGGTCCCACCCAGCCCCACATTTTTGCACCCCGGACATCCTGGGGCTCCTGTCCCGACTCCCAGTCCCGGGAAGACCAGGAGGAAAACCGGGAGAAATGAGGAATTTCTGGATGAGGCTCTCAGGAGTTCGGGACGTGACATCTTCCCCAGAGCTGCTTTTAAAGCTCGTGATTTACAGAGTGCAATTAGCGGAGTGTTAATGAGCCTCGCCAGTAATATTAATTGATCCCGAAGAGCGGGTGGGGGGAGAACAGAGGGGTCGGATCTTCGGCAGAGTCCGAGGTGACACATCCAGGTGTCCCCTCCAGCTCTGGGACGCTTTGGGGACACTCGGGTGGCTCTTTGGGTGTGGGACATCCCTGTCCCGTCCTGCCCTGTTCTGTCCTTCCTTCACCTCGGACTGTCCCGGTCCGGCCCGGGTCAGGGCCGCTCCAGCCGTGCCAGGCAAAGCCGTGTTTGGGGTTTTGGGGACAGGGACCCCGCGGTCCCCCCGGGTCAGGGGTTGTGCCCCCCTGTTCCTTCCCAGCTCCCAAAGCTTTGAGCTCCCTCTCGAGGCTCCTCCTGCCCCAAAATCCCGGGATTTGGTGGAGTTTGGGGTGCCGGATGCCCTGGGATGGGAGCTGCGCCCCAAGGGACACCGGCGGGGACACGGCTGAGCTCTGTCAGGACACGGGAAGGGACAGAGCTGCCGTCACCAGGAGCTGCTTTGGGGACCTTGGGCCGAGTCCCAGGGACTGCCACCCCCTCCGGGCCTTCCCAAAAACGCTGGAAAGGAGCCGGGAGCCAAAGCGCTGCTGCTGCTGCTGCTGCTGCCAAGGCCAACACGGCGGGACTTGAAAATAGCCCCGAGAGCGGCACGGCCCCGGTGCCAGCGGGAACCGCCCACGCGGGACCGGACGGAGGGACAGCGGGGACAGCGAGGGACAGGGAGGGACAGCGAGGGACAGCGAGGGACAGCGGGGACAGAGAGGGACAGCGAGGGACAGCGGGGACAGAGAGGGACAGCGAGGGACAGCCAGCACTGCTCCTCCAGCAGGCAGAAAGCTCAGCTCGGTCTGGATGGCACGGCCCGGCTGGGCACGGCTGCTGGCACCGGGATGGGGGTGGCACCCCAATGTCCCCCGCTGTCCCCTGGTGTCCCCGCGTCCCTCCCCGCGGGAATGGCTGTGCCGGGAAGCGCGGGGCCGCTCCCGAGGTGCCAGGCGACCCGCGGGGTGAATTCCCCCGGGCTGGTCCTGCTGGGAACCTCGAGCAGCCCCGGGGACGGCGCTGCCGGGCGGGTCCCGCGGGGGCTCCGCTTCCCAGGGTATTTATGAGGCCTGGGAAACGCGCGGGGGTCCCGGGGGCCGGCCGAGGGTCCTTTCCCAGCCGTGCGGGACTGGGAACGTGCCGGGAGCTCCCCGGGGGCTGCGGGGACGGTCCCGGCGCGGGTGGAGGCCAAAGGCGCCGCTCCCGGGGCGTGCGGGAACCGCGGGACCCCCGTCCCACACCGGGGTCAGTCCCGGGGCTCTCCCGGGGAACGGCAGCGCTGGGAACGGGAGCGCGGCTCGGTGCCCGTCTGTCCGTCCATCCGTCCATCCATCCGTCCGTCCGTCCTCAGTCCCCACCCCCGCTCCGCTCCCTCCCGCCGCCCCCAGGAGGCTCCCGGGGCCCCACCGGGGGCGGAGCCGGCCCGGGAGGGTCCGGCACGGAGGCAGAACCGGAGGCAGGACCGGGGGCGGGACGGGCCCGACCCGGCGGACCCCGCGGAACGGCGGCAGCACCGGCCCGGTGCCCGTTCCCTGTGCCCGTTCCCGGTTCTCATTCCCAGCCCGAGTTCCCGAGTCGGGGAGCGCACGCACGTTCGGCACCCCCGGTGCCCCCGGTTTCCCCGGTTCCCGGTGCCGGTACCGGCCCCGCCATGCCTTCCGCGTACCCGCAGCGAGCCCTGACGGTGCTGCTGCTCTTCGGGACCCTGTCGGCCGCCATGGCGCTGCTCTCCTCCAGCCTCATCTTCCAGCTGCCCTCGGGCCGCGCCGCTCCCGGCGCGCTCCCGGAGCCGGTGGCCGCCGCCGTGCTGCCGGTATCGGCCGTGCTGGCCGCGCTCTGCCTGGTGCTCAACGTGAGCTGCCTCCTGCTCTGCCTCCTGCACGGCTACTTCGGCACCGAGCTGGGCCGGGGGCAGCGCGGGCCCGAGCGGTGAGAGCCCCGAGCGGGGACACCGGGAACCGGGGCTGGAGGGACCGGGAGGCGCGGGAGAGGCGGGGACCGGCGATCAAGGAGTTCGGGAGAGGCGAGGATCGGGGCTGGAGGGACCGGGAGAGGCGGGGATGCCCGGAGGGGTCCGGGCAGAAGGGAAGGGCTGGAGGATGCGGCGGGATCACGGATTGAGGGGTCCCGGTGCCAACTCCTCCGGTGCCCCAAAACCCGCGAGAGGATTCGCTGGGTCCCCTCCAAAAGGGGCTGTGGGGGGCAATGGGTGGGAAATCCCCCAAATTCCTCTCCGTGATCACCAGGGCTGGAACTGAGCTCTTTAATTTGGGTTTTAGAGACTCCAGAAGTCGGGACCGGCAAGTTTAGACCAGGCTGCGCAATCCAGGGGGTTTCATTTCCATAATTGGAGACTCATGGATTTGGAATGGGCTGGGGGCTCCTGGCCCAGCGACTGGGTTAAAACTAAAAAACAGCTCGGGGTAATCTGAATTTAAAGGATTTTGGTGACGACTGGACTTGGTGGGGTGGCTCACGCAATTTTGGGACCTCTCTGACTTCAGTCAAAACTCGCTGAAAGGGAATGACGACGTTTCAACAGCCGCTTTTTGTCCCTAATTAGAGAATCCAATCAGTCCCGGCTCTGCGCGGAGCACCGGGCTGGAGAAATTCCAGCAGCGCCTCCTCAGCCTCTTCCAACGCTTCATTAACGGAGGAGAGCAAAAATATTTCCCTGAAAACAAAAAATTCCCACAACAAACTCGGCTTTTCTGCCGGAAAATTAACAACAAAAAATTCCCCACCCCGGGCTGTGAATTTTCCTGGTTTTCCTGTGATCCCAGCCTGGATTTTGGGCTGTAACTGCTCCGTTTGGGAGCTGTGAAGTTGAAACTTGGGAATTGCGAGGTCGCAGGTGAGGAAAAAATCCCATTCCCAAAAACTCCCAGAGCAAAGCGCGGGGAGGCTCCTCCCCAATAATTCGAATTTCAGGAGGATTTTGCGCCTCTCCCTGGGAACCTCCAGCAATCCATTGCCCTGTGCCTCAGTTTCCCCGGCTGCGGCTGGAGCTCTCGGCTCAGACCGGGAGGAAAGGCGGGACTGGGGCCGCGGGCTCGGGGCACGGCCGGGAGGTGGCGGCGATGTCCCCGCGCTGCGGTGGCGTTGCAGGAGCCGCTCACGCCGCGGGGACCCTCGGCGCTGTCAGCCCGGATTGGGGCTGTCACCCTCAATTGCCACTGCCACCCCCAACTGGCGCTGTCACCCGAATTGGTGCTGTCACCCCAAAGTGACGCTGTGACCCCGAATTCCGCTGTCACCTCAAATTGCCACTGTCACCCTAAACTGTTGCTGTCACCCCCAAACTGACCCTGTCACCCGTTCCAGATTTTTCCTCGGCTCAGATCAGAACCAGGATCAGTTTCGAGTTCCTCACTCCAGGTTTTTTTCCTGAGCTCAGATCAGGACTGGGATCATTTCTGAGTTCCTCCGTCCATCCTTTTCCCCGCGCTCAGAGCAGGACTGGAGCCTGCCCAGACGCTCTTTTCCCTGCCAGGAGCCCTTCCCGAGGCTGTTTTCCCTCTTTTCCCTGTTCCCCAGGGCTCTCTGGTTCCTCCTGGACAGCCGGAGCGTCCGGCACGCGGCCATCGGCCTCTTCTGCTGCGGGGTCTGCCTCTACCTCACAGGCAAGTGGCCCCAGTGTCCCTCAGTGTCCCCCAGTACCCCCAGCCCAGCCCTGCACTGGTTCACAAATGGCTCCACCAGCTCCTTCCCACAGCCTGCAATTCCCATTCCAGGGCCCCAGGCTGGAGTTCTGTAGGGGCTGGAGGGGTCCAGAGATGGGAACGGAGCTGGAGAATTCCTGAGGGAGCTGGGATGGGGCTGGAACCTTCCAAATCCAGGAAATCTTCAAGTGTCCCAGGAATTTCCAAATCCGTCCCTTCGTAATCCTGGCTCCTGAGCTGTCCCTGAGCCCTTCTCCAGCCTCAACCATTCCATGAATTTGGGAATCCACCCCTCTTTAATCCCAGCTCCTGAGCTGTTTCCCAGAGTCTCCTGAGCTGTCCCTGAGCCCTCTCCCACCCTCAGCCACCCCAGGAATCCCCAATCCCACCCATTTTCAGGGTGCCCTGTCTGTGTCCCCCGCAGCCCTGGCCCTGTGCGTGCTGCTGCTGTTGCAGCTGGAGGCCGGCATCGCCAGCGCCTGCATCCTGACCGCTGCAGTCCTGCTCCTGCTGCTCTCCCTGCTCCCCGCGCTGCTCCGCGCCGCCCGCAGCTCCCGGGGCTCGGAGCCTCCCCAGGCCCTCCACGAGAACGACTCTGCCCAGCCCGGCCCCGGCACGGCCGCCGCTCCCCGGCCCTGCCGAGAAATCCACCGGGAATTCTCCTTCCCGCCCTCCCTGGAGCGCAAATCCCGGCCGGGCTCGGCCTCCAGCAGCAACCCCAGCTCGGGGAGCAAGGAGCTCCCAAGGGAATCCCAGTGGGAACTGCCCAGGAGCAAGGAATTCCAATGCCAGGACTGGTCCAGGAACACAGAATTCCCAAGGGAATCCCAGTGGGAACTGCCCAGGAGCAAGGAATTACCAAAGGAATCACAGTGGGAATTGTCCAGGAGCAAAGAATTCCAATGCCAGGACTGGCCCAGGAACACAGAATTCCCCAAGGAATCACACTGGGAATTGTCCAGGAGCAAGGAGTTCCCAAGGGAATCCCAGTGGGAACTGTCCAGGAGCAAGGAGTTCCCAAGAAGATCCCAGTCCCAGGACTGGTCCCGAACTCACAGGACTCTTCTGGATTCAGGGCTGCTGCAGGAGCAGGGACATCCCTGGAATGTCACCAGCAGGGAGATGAGCAATGTGATGTCCCACAGAGCCACCAAGGACTCCACGTTGGTCTGAGGGAAATCCAGGGGTTTTCTGGAGGAAGAGTTGATGGTTTTTCACGGTTTTGGGTTTTGTTTTTCCTGGAAAAATTCCTTTATCCACAGCCAAAATCCCAGTGCTGCCTGCCTGGGAACCCAAATCCATCCCAGCTGTGGGAGAGGATCTGGGGAGCAGAAATTGGGATTTTCACCATTTCAGCATTTCAGCCTTTCCCAGCAGATCCCGGCTGATTTCCCTTCTCCTTCCTCCCCGCTCCATCCTCATCCTCAGCACTGGCATGGATGGGGGATTGGGGTGGGGAAAATCCAGTTTGGGGTGGGGAAAATCCAGTTTGGGGTGGCCAGGAACAGATTTGGGGTGGAAAAAGGCAGATTTGAGCTGTCAGAGCAAACCTGGGGTAGCAGGAAGGGGGTTTGGGGTGGCCCAGAGTGGTTTTGAGGTGGCAAAGAACAGATTTGGGGTGGGGAAAAGCAGATTTGGGGAGTCACTGCTATTATCCCAAATTCCACCTGCTATCCCAAGCACAATTCCCCTGGAATTTGAGTTCAGCCATTCCCTGAATCCCCCTGGAAAATCCAGGAGGGATCCACAGCAAAGCTCTGCTCCCTCCCAGTCACCTCCAAAACCAAGAGTGCGAGAAAAAAAAAATCCTTTTGAATTTTTTTTTGTAGTATTTTCAGGAATTTTTTCTCCCTTGAAAGCCCAAAATTCCACATTCCTTTGCTCCGTGCCCTTGGAAACCCCAGGATAAAAAAGGAGCTCTGAGCTCCCACGGCCACAGGAGAAAAGCTGAAAACCTTCAAAAGGAATTTTCTTGTTGGTTTTTTTTTGAGATTTTCTTGGTTTGGTTTTTTTTTTTTTTTTCCTTTTTATTCTCGTCCTCGTTAAAACCAAACCCAGCAATTCCTTGGCAGCAGCTGGGAAAGTTTCTCCTTGGAGAATTCCTCCTCAACAAAAGCCTGGAGTGCTGCTCACATTCCAGCTTTTTACACAAAATTCCCAAAGCAAGACCTCATCTGGGAGGTTTTTTGGGAAAAAAAAAAAAAAAGCCTGGAAACAAAAAAAGGGAAGGAAAAACACAAACCCACCCTGTTTTCCATGGAAAAGAAGTCCCAAAAAGCAGGATTTGGGATTTTCCAGCTCTTCTTTTTTGTGTTTTCCTGGGAATTCAGGGGCTTCTCCACCTGTGCAGCCCCAGAGGTTTTTTGGCTTCTTCCCAAGGTTGGGAAATTCAGGATGGAAAACCAGAAATTCAGGAAGTGCCTGGAGGATTCTTGGCTTGGGGGGTGATGGTGCTGTGGGAAGAAAGAGGAAAAGTCAAATTCAGCAGCTTGAAAATGTGGGAAATTTGGGAAATTAAAAAATTCCCTCTGCTGGTGGTTGCTGGGGTGAGGGGCTGCTGTTGGGGTGGCACAGCCATTTCTGCAGCCAGAAAAATCTCAAAATATCTCCCCCAAAATCAAAACAAATCCCAAAGATCCATCAGTTTTTTTTTTTTTAAACCCCCCCAAAAAATCCCTAAAATCCCCCCCCCCCCCCCAAAAAAAAGCCCTCAAAATTTTCTTTTAAAAGCACAAAAATTCCAAAAATTTTGGGGGTACCTCTTCCCAATCCCTGCATCTCCAAACTCTTCGAATATCCCCAAAAATTTCCACAAAACCTCCCTAAAATTCCATTTATTCCAAATTTTCCCATAGCAAACAGCGCTGTTTTCCCCCAGGGAATGGGGGAAAATCAGGGAATGCTGTCCTGGACAATCCTGGAGTTGTTCCCCAGGATTCTGGGGGTACCTCTTCCCAATCCCTGCGTCCCTAAACTCCAAACAATTCATATCTCCCAAAAATCCTCCCTAAAATTCCATTTATTCCAAATTTTCCCTCAGCAAACAGCGCTGGTTTCCCCCAGGGAATGGGGGAAATCAGGGAATGCTGTCCTGGATAATCCTGGAATTTTTTTCCCAGGATTCTGGGGGTACCTTTTCCCAATCCCTGCGTCCCTAAACTCCAAACAATTAGTATCTCCCAAAAATCCTCCCTAAAATTCAATTTATTCCAAATTTTCCCTCAGCAAACAGCGCTGGTTTCCCCCAGGGAATGGGGGAAAATCAGGGAATGCTGTCCTGGACAATCCTGGAGTGTTCCCCAGGATTCCGGGGTACCTGCGGCCCTGGGCGGCGTTGAGCTGCTCCTTCATGGCTATGGAATGCTTGAGCAGGCTGTCGATGCTCTTGAAGTAAACGCTGCTGTCAGTCATGCTCTTGATGGCACTGCAGAGGGGGCAAAAGCAGCAAAAGTGGGGAAAGAGGGAGTGGGACACAGCTGGAATTCCCAGATTCTGCTTGCTCCCCCTCTAACCCCAGGAAAGTTCAGGTTTGAGGAGGTTTCCGCTGGGGGGAGCCGGAAAAATTTCATAAAGTTCTGGAATTCCTGCCAGGAGTTCCCAAATCCCAGCTGCTCCCAATGCATTCCCTGGATCCTGCTGGGTTTTCCAGCCTGGAATTCCAGGAATTTCAGCCTCAAAATGAAAATCTCAAATCCCAACCCATTCCCTGGGTCTTCCAGCCTGGAATTCCAAGAATCTAACCCTCAAAATGAAAATCCCAAATCCCAACTCATTCCCTGGGTCTTCCCACCCAGAATTTCAGTAATTTCTCTCTCTCAAAGTGAAAATCCCAAATCCCAACTCGTCCCAATTCATTCCCTGGATCCTTTTGTGTTTTCCAGCCCAGAATTTCAGCCTCAAATTGTTCAAAGCTCATCCCAAATCGCGACTCATTCCCTGGATCCTGCCTGGGTTTTCCAGCCCAGAATTTCAGCCTCAAATTGTTCAAAGCTCATCCCAAATCGCGACTCATTCCCTGGATCCTGCCTGGGTTTTCCAGCCTGGAATTCCAGGAATTTCACTCTCAAAGTGGAAATCCCAAATCCAAATTAATTCCCGGGATTTTTCAGCCCGGAATCCCAGGAATTCCCCTCTCCAAGTGGAAATCCCAAACCCCAACTCATTCCCTGGGTTTTCCAGCCCGGAATCCCAGGAATTCCCCTCTCCAGGTGGAAATCCCGAGCCCCAGCTCTTCCCAATTAATTCTCTGGATCCTGCCTGGATTTTCCAGCCCAGAATTGCAGGAATTTCCCTCTGAAAGTGGAAATCCCAAACCCCAGCTCTTCCCATCCCCACTGCCCGGATCCCGCCGTGTTTCCCAGCCCGGAATTCCGTGGATTCCCCGGAGTTTTCAGCAGTGCCAGCGGCCCCAGCAGCACCTGCAGGCGTACTCCACGGTGTAGATGGCTCCCTGGCTCTGCTCCTCCCAGCTCTGCATGTCCGACTGCGAGGGAAACAAAGAGCAGCACGGATCAGGCAGGATCTGAGCTGGGAACGGCGCCTGGGGAGGGAATTCCTGCCTGGGATGGGATGGGGTGGGATAGGAAGGGATGGGGTGGGATGGGATGGGATTCCCAGGGAATTGTGGCTGCCCCTGGACCCCAGCAGGGAAGGATCCGAGGAGAACCTGGAGCTGCTTCCAGAGGGGGCAGGGGCTCCAAAGGGGCTGGAGAGGGTTTGGGATGAGGGAGGGAGGGACAGGGCACAGGGAATGGATCTGGGATTTGGGATGGGAATCCCAGGGCACGGGGAACGGATTTAAACTGAGAAAGGGGAATCTGGGTGGGATTTGGGCAGGAGTTCCTGGCTGGAATTCTCAGGGAAGCTGTGGCTCCCCCTGGATCCCTGGAAAGTGGGAGAAGGACCCAGGAAAACCTGGGAGCTGCTTCCAGAGCCTAAAGGGGCTCTAGAGAGATTTGGGATGAGGGGTGGAATCCCAGGAGTCAGGGAATGGATTTGGGATGGAATCCCATGGCACAGGAAATGGATTTGGGATGGGAACCCCAGGGCACAGGGAATGGATTTGGGATGAGGGATGGGAATCCCATGGCACAGGGAATGGATTTGGGATGGGATCCCAAGGCACAGGGAATGGATTTGGGATGGGAATCCCAGGGCACAGGGAAGGGATTTGGGATGAGGGATGGAATCCCAGGGCACAGGGCACAGCTCCAGGCCGGACAATTCCCGTGGGGATTTTGGGGCAGGAATTCCCGGAGGAGCCGCGCCTGCGGGCTCGGTCCCTCGGCTCCCGGGACTCCCGGAATTGGGAACTGGGATTCCCGGGGTTCCCCACCTTGTGCTGGGCCAGCTCGGGCAGCGAGCGCCGCACGTGCTCCTGCAGCCGGAACAGCGCCACCGAGGGCTCGTTGGCCAGCACGTACAGGCTCTCCGTGAACTTGTCCGTCACTGCCGGGAGAAACGGGAAAAAACGGGAAAAAACCGGGATTAATCGGGATACGGGGGGAGCAGGGCTAATCCAGGGAGATAGCTCAGTGGAAATCCAGAGAAATCCATGGGAATCTCTCCCCAGAAATCCATGGAAATCCATGGGAATCTCTCCCCAGAAATCCATGGAAATGCATGTAGATCTCTCCATAGAAATCCATGGGAGTAAATAGAAATACTTCCATGGAAATCCACATAAAACCTCAGAAGTATCTCCACAGAAACCCATGGAAATACCTCCATGGAAATCCACAGAAAATCTCGGAAATATCTCCGCAGAAATCCACACTAAAATCTCCAAGGGACACCCAGGCGCTCTTCCCCACGGGGGATGAAGGCCGGCAATGAAACCACAACACCCCAGCGGCCAAACCACCGCGGCGGGGCCTCTCCCAGCCCATCCCCGCCTGTCCCTGTCCCGGTGCCGGTGCCGGTGCCGCCTTTCCCGGTCCTGTTCCCGGTCCCGGTCCCACCTTTCTTCACCTTCAGCTGCATCTCCGGTTCCTCCATCTCGCCCGCCGCCACTTCCGCTTCCGGCGGCGCGCCCCCGAAACCGCCCCGGGCACGGAAAACAGCCCCGGCTGGAAACGTGTCCGCGGGACTAACGTTCTGCTTTGTCGCCCCCACCCCCAAATCGGTGTCACCCCGCGCCGACCCCCCCCCCGGTCCTCGTTGTCACCCGTGGGGACACTCGGTGGCTCCCGGTTTGTCACAGCGGGGACACTCGGTGGCTCCCGGTTTGGCCGTGCTGCCCTGAGAGGGGTCTGGGGGTGTCGCGGCCTTTGCCCCCCCCGGTACCGAGGTGTCCCCACGGTGTCCCCACGGTGTCCCCACGGTGTCCCCAGGCCGGGCGGTCCCGCTGCCACCCCCTCGTGTCGCTTTACGGCCGCTCTCGGGGGAGGCGGGGCCGGGCCGCGCTCCGCGAACCCCCCCGGGCCGCCCCGGCCCCGCCGGGCCCCGCAGGAACCGCAAGGGAGGGGCGGAGAGCCGGGAGGCGGCGGTGAGACCGGGAACGGGATGAGGAACGGATCGGGAACGGGCATGGGGAACGTATCGGGAACGGGAATGGACCGGGAACGGGAATCGGGACGGGATGGGGAACAGGAAATGAGGGCCGGAGAGCCGGGAGGCGGCGGTGAGAGCGGGACCGGGGAACGGGGACGGGAACCGGGGACGGGAACAGGATGGGGAACGGAGCGGTAAGGGAGGGACGGGAGAGCCGGGAGGCGGCGGTGAGAGCGGGACCGGGATCGGGGTCCGGGGATGGGATCGGGACCCGAGAACGGGAACGGGGAACGAGATCGGGACCGACGGTGAGGGGCTGGGAGGAAGGTCGGGGAGGTCCCGGGGGTCCCGGGCTCGGAGGAGCTGCGGGAGCGGAGGTTTGGAGGGTGGGAAGTGCCGGGAATGGCGATGGGGATGGGGACAGAGAGGGGGACACAAGGGACAGGGATGGGGAGGGAAGGGAAGATCCCAGAAATAGGGTGAGGAGAGCAAGGGGGACCCCAGGAATCGGGATGGGAAGGGAAGGGAAGGGAAGGGAAGGGAAGGGAAGGGAAGGGAAGGGAAGGGAAGGGAAGGGAAGGGAAGGGAAGGGAAGACCCCAGGAACCGGGATGGGGAGGGCACAGGGGACCCCAGACCCCACTGGGGGTCTCAGGCACTCGGTCTGCCCCACACGTCCCTATTTCCCCCCTCTCCACCCCATGCCTGTGCAGGGAAGGTGAAGGAGCTGTCGGGGAGCCCCCTGGAGCCCGGGACACCCCAGAATTGGGTGGAAAAGGGGGAAAAGGGTGAAGAGGCAGCATGGGGGACAGCGGGGTGCCCTCGGCGCGTCCCCAGCAGGACGGGGACGCGGCGCTGCCGGAGCGTGGGGACGGTGAGTTGGGAGTGCTGGGGACAAACTGAGGGTCCCCCTGGAAAGTGGGGTCTGTTTGGGGTACCCCGAGCTGGACGGGACCCCAGAGGAGCCCCGGGCGACAGCGAGGTGCCCGGGTGCTGCAGGTGGAGCCGAGAGCCCCCGGAACTGCTCGGCTGCTCCCGCGGATTCCCAGAGCCCCAGCGAGGCCCCGGCCCTGGACGGTGAGTGGGGCACAGGGGGGAAAACTCCCTGGGAATTCCCATCCCAAAAATCCCGGGAAGGAGCCTCAAAGGTGGGAATCCCAATCCCAACCCCAGTCCCAAAAATTGGTGCCTGCTCCTGCCAGCCCTGAGAGGTCGCTCCAGCTCTTCTCTGCTCAAAATCTCATTTTTCTTGGATTTTTCCCAATAAAACCTCAGTTCAGGGGCTGGAAACACTGTGGGATTCCCAAAAAAGAGCCTCAAACTGCTGCTAAAATGTGGAAAATCCCAATCCCAAAGTCTGGTTCCCACTCCTCCTGCCAGCCCTGAGAGGTCGCTGCAGCTCCACGCTGGAACTGGAGATGGCAATTCTCATTTTCTCTGTTTTTTTTTTTCCCCAATAAAACCTCAGATCAGGGGCTGGAAACACTTTGGGATTCCCAAATAAATAGACAATAAACCACAATAAACCTGAAATTAATGGAGAGTAAATAAATAGTTAAATAAATGGAGAATAAACTAATAGAGAATGAATAAATATAAAATAAACCAGAAATTAATGGAGATTAACCCCAAAAATTAATGGAGAATAACCCTAAATTAATGGAGAATAACCCCAAATTCATGGAGAATAACCCCAAATTCATGGAGAATAACCTGCAGACCCTCTGTGCTGTCCCAGGTTTCCCCCTGAAGCATTCCAACACCTTGACCAACAGACAGCGAGGCAACGAGGTGTCAGCACTGCCGGCCACACTGGACAGTGAGTGCCACCAGTGTCCCCAGGGGCTGCAGGGGACGTGGGGACAGCAGGGGAGGGGCTGGGGCCACCCTGGGGCAGCTCCCACCCCAGAATTTGCAGGCAATTCTTTTCCCTGATGGATTTGTCCCTTCCAGCACTGTCCATCCACCAGCTCGCTGCCCAAGGCGAGCTCATCCGGCTGAAGGAGCACCTGAGGAAAGGTTGGTGTCCCCTTGGTTGGTGTCCCCTTGGCCCTGCCAGCACCTGCCAGGTCCCCTCTGGTAACCTCACGCTTGGTTTTCACTCAGCCATAAAACCACAGGAACTGGGGTTTTTTGTGGAGGTTTCTCCAGTTTTGGAGATCGGAAAAATCCTCAAAAACCACCAATTGCAACCATCCAGCAGCTGGCTGAGGTGGTTTACCAGCCCTTACTGGTTGTACTGGGAGCCCGGGGGGGCTCACCTGGCTGTGGTCCCCTGCCCAGGTGAGAATTTGGTGAACAAACCTGACGAGAGAGGCTTCACCCCCCTGATCTGGGCTGCGGCTTTCGGGGAGATCGAGACCGTGCGGCACCTCCTGGAGTGGGTGAGGGAGCTCCGGGGCTTCCGGAATGTTCTGGGACCTCTCCTGGGTCCTGGGGCCTGTCTTTGGTCCTGTCTGGGACCCGTGGGACTTGTCCTTGACCCTGGGATCTTCCTTTTGACCCTGGGATCTGTCCTTGACCCTGGGACCTGTCCTTGACCCTGGAATCTTTGTTAATTGTGGGATCTTCCTTAATTGTGGGATCTGTCTTTGACCCTGGGACCTCTTTCATCCTGGGACCTGTACTTGATCCTGTGGGTCTGTTTTTTATATTCTGTGATCTCCCTCATTTATTCCAGGACCTCTGTCTTTATTCCTGGGATCTCTCTCCTTCATCCTGGGATTTCCCTTTTTTAACCTGGGATCTCCCTCTGTCCCCACTGTCCCCAGGGCGGTGTCAGCCCAGGGAGGGTGGCTATGGGCAGTGTCACCGGGCTGTCCCCGCTGTGGGCAGTGTGACCCACTGTCCCCAGTGTCCCCCTGTCCCCGCTGTCCCCAGGGCGCCGATCCCCACGCGCTGGCCAAGGAGCGCGAGAGCGCGCTGGCCCTGGCCAGCATGGGCGGCTACACCGACATCGTCACCATGCTGCTGGACAGGGACGTGGACATCAACACCTACGACTGGGTGAGGGCCACCTGCACGGCTGGGGGACACTGGGGACAGCGGGGAAAACAGGGACAGTGGGAACATTAGGGACAGCAGGGACATAAGGGACATCCAGACAAGCCTCCCCAGTGCCACCAGCACGGCTGGGGGACACCAGCCTGGAGCTGGGAGAGGAGGGAATGGGATCCCAGTTTGTCCCAGTCTGGAACCGGGGATCCCAGTCTGGAATTGGGAGAGGCTGGAAGGGGATCCCAGTGAGTCCCAGTCTGGAACTGGAAGAGGCTGGGATGGGATCCCAATGAGTCCCAGCCTCAAACTGGGCGAGGTTGGAGGGGGAATCCCAGCAGATCCCAGTCTGGAGCTGGGACAGGCTGGGTTGGGATCCCAGGGAGAGCCAGACTGGAACTGGGGATCCCAGTCTGGAGCTGGGACAGGCTGGGTTGGGATCCCAGTCTGGAGCTGGTAGAGGCTGCAATGGAATCCCAGCGGGTGGGGCAGCCCTGAGGGGCAGCAGGGGCCCCGTGGGATCAGCAATGACCTCTCCTCTCTCCCCTGCACCCACAGAACGGGGGCACCCCCCTGCTCTACGCCGTGCGCGGGAACCACGTCAAGTGTGTGGAGGCCCTGCTGGGTGAGGCACAGCTCCGCTCCTGCCGTTCCGCCTCTGGAACTGCTGCTCCCTGCCGTGGGGGCAGAGCCTGGGGGCCAGGGCAGCTCCCGGGTCCCCATGGCAGCCCCCATTGCTGCCCCACAGCGTGCGGCGCTGACCTGACCGAGGAGGCCGACTCGGGCTACACCCCCATGGACCTGGCCGTGGCCCTGGGACACAAGAAAGGCAAGTGATCTCCATCAGAAAACACGGGGTTTGCCCTCAGAAAGCAGGGATTGCCCTCAGAAAACGGGGATTTCCCTCAGAAAAAGGGGATTTTGCTGGGTGGATTTGGGGTACACCCCCATGGACCTGGCCGTGGCCTTAGGACACAAGAAAGGCAAGTGTCCCCCATCAGGAAACAGGGGTTTTCCCTCAGAAAACGGGGATTTCCCTCAGAGAACGGGGATTTTACCTCAGAAAATGGGGATTTTACCTCAGAAAATGGGGATTTTACCTCAGAAAATGGGGATTTTGATGGACGGATTCAGGGTACACCCCCATGGACCTGGCCATGGCCCTGGGAGACAAGAAAGGCAAGTGATCTTCATCAGAAACGGGGCGTTTCCCCTCAAAAAGCAGAGATTGCCCTCAGGAAATAAGGATTTTCCACAAAAACCAGGGATTTCCTTCAGAAAACTGGTGTTTCCCTCAGAAAACAGGAGTAAGATGATGACCAGATCCCTCCCAGAGCAGCTTCCCTGACTCCCACCCTCTCCCCCCTCAGTCCAACAGGTCATCGAGAACCACATCCTGAAGCTGTTCCGGAACAAGAAGAAGAAGAAGTGAGGAGGCATCTCCAGCTCTTCCCAGCATCGCCATGGCCTCATCCCACTGCTCCAGGCATGGAGAAATCCAGGAATTTCTGCCCTCATGGACCCCAGGCCTCTCCCTGGCTGCCATGCACAAAATCCAGGGACACTCATTCCAGCCCTGGCTGGACTCGGCTGCTTTGTATTAGAAATAAACTTTAATTGCAATTAAACTCTGTGGAGCCCTATCTGCTGCCTCAGCCCATCCTAATCCCAGGTGTTGGGCAGCCAAGACTCAGAATTTCCCCTCAATTTTTCCTCAATAACTGTGGAATTCCTGTCCAGAGCTGTCCCTTAGGGAAGCTCCCATAAAGCTGCCACAGCCAGGAGGGAAAATCCCACAGGATTCTGTTGCTGCCATCCCAAGCAGCTCAGGGGTGGCCACCGAGGTGACAGCACAGAGAGGGGACATTTCCCCTCTGTCTTGAAGCCAAACCCTCCAGGGCTAATTGCAGGAAAAAAGCAGGGATATCTCTTATTGATCCCAATCCAGGAAAAAGCAGGGATATCTCTTATTGATCCCAATCCAGAAAAAGGAATATCTTTTATTGATCCCATTCCAGAAAAAAGCAGGAATATCTCTTATTGATCCCAATCCATGAAAAAGCAGGAATACCTTTCATTGATCCCAATCCAGGAGAAATCAGGGATATCTTTTATTGATCCCATTCCAGAAAAAAACAGGAATACCTTTCATTGATCCCATTCCAGAAAAAGCAGGGATATCTTTTATTGATCCCATTCCACGCCTGTGCCCAGCACAGCCCCACCGGTGCCCCCTCAGGGGACAGGGACCCCCTTGTGGGGTGTTGAGAGCCCCCAAAGAGGGGACAGCCCCCGGGGTCCCCCCTAGAGGCGCTCCCCCAGCACCTCCAGGTGATAAACCACCACCCTGCCAAAGAAATCCGTGCTGCTCCCAAAGGTGATCTTCAGCTCGTCCAGCACCGTCTCCTGCACCTGGAAGCTGTGCAGAGCCCAGTCAAGGAGTAACGCTGGGATTGGGGTGTGGGGGGCACTCCCCCAGCTCTGCTCAGCAGCAAAAATCCCCAAAAATCCCCAAAAATCCCCAAATCCTGCCTTGCCCCCATCAGCACCCCGGGAAAGGAAAGGATATCTGCATGGCGTGGCTGTCCTGCGGGTACAGCTCCGATATTTTCACCAGTTCCTCACCTGTTCTGCAGCCTGGGGAGGGCAAAAGGGAGCCTCAGGTGATCCCAGGAGCCTCCAGGTGCTGTCCCAGAATCTCCCCTGGCTCCCAGAAGATCCCAGCTCCTCTTTATTCACCCCTGGAGCTGCTCCAGGTGCTTCCAGGAGCCTCCAGGTGATATCCCAAAATGTTCCCTAATTCTCACCAGCTGCCAGCCCCTCTTTATTCACCCATGGAGCTGCTCCAGGTGCTCCCAGGTGCTGTCCCAAAATGTCCCACTGGCTCCCAAAGGCTTCCAGCCCCTCTTTATTCACCCCCAGAGCCCCTCCTGTGCTTTGGGAACTGCTGACAAACGCCCCGAGCCTCCCCCTGAGCCCCCACAGGCTGCAGGTGTGGGTAAGCTGAGGCAGGAGCCCGCCGTGCCTCAGTTTACCTGCCAGCCACCCTCACCTTCCAGCGTGCAGAGCCGGCTGGAGAATCCCCCCTGGAACTGGATCTGCAGCTGGGAGAGCTTGACGGGGCGGGGGAAATGCAGGGTGACCCACTGGGACGTGCCCTGGGGGGACAGGGATGGGGTCACGGGGGGCACAGAGTGGGGCAGGATGTCACAGCCGTGTCCCTGTCCCTGTCCCCGCACCTGGTCCGAGTTCCAGCAGGTCTCCTCGCTGCCATCGAACAGGTGCTGCTTCCCAAAGTGCTTCACGTCCCGGTTCAGCACGGAGCTCACCCTGCGGGGACAGCGGGGACAGTGCCACCCCTTGGGGGACATCAGGGGCAGGACAGTGCCACCGCCCGGGGACAGCGGGGACAGGCGCGGGGGCCGGGACTCACCGCGTGGCCGTGTCGGGACACACCAGGGACTCCACGGGCATCGCTGCCTGCGGGGAGGGACGGGCGTGAGAGGGACACCAAAACGGGGCCGGGGACACCTGGGTGTGATGGGGACCCCCGGGAGCCGCTCCCCGGTCCCCTCCCGCTCCCGCCGGGGCCGCCCCGCACTCACCGCCCGCCCGCCGCAGGAAGAGGCGGAGCCGCCGCCCCGCTCCCGGTGTCCGGTACCGCCCCCGGCACCGCGGGGACTGCGGGACGGCGGCTCCGTGTCCCCCGCCACCTCTCTGTGTCCCCCCTGCCACCCTGCGTGTCCGCCCCCCGGCAAACACCTCGCCCCCGGTTCCGCTCCCCGGTTCCGGTCCCGGTTCCGGTCCCCGCGGGTCCTCGGGGATCCCCGCTCCTTTCCCGGGGCTGAGGAGCCCGGGCGGGGGCGCGGGGGCGCGGGGACCTCCCCGGGGCTGCTCTGCTGGTGACACCGGCGGAGAGCGGCAGGGACAGGGACAGGGACAGGGACAGGGAAGGAGCGCGGAGTGGGAGGGATCCCCGCGTTCCTGCATCCCTGAAACCCCGCGTGTCCCTGCATCCCTAAATCTCTCAATTCCTGAGTCCCTGCACATCCCATCCCTGCAGCCCAGAACATCCCTGCACATCCCTGCATTCCTGAATCCCTGCACATTCCTGAATCCCTGCACATTCCTGAATTCCTGCATATCCCTGCATCCCCATCCCTGAATGCCTGCAAATCTCTGCAAATCCTTACACCTCCCTGCACATTCCTGCATCCCCGCACATCCCTGCTAATCCCCGCATCCCTGCAGATCCCAGGATCCTTCCACAGCCCAGCAATGCTGCACCTCGCAGCTCATCCCCGCATTCCTGCTCACCACTGCATCCCCGCACATCCCTGTTTATCCTGACCTCGCTGCACGGCTCAGTATCCCTGAATCCCTGAGAATCCCAGCTCATCCCTGCATCCCTGCTCATCCCAGCCCCCCTGCCCACCGCAGCCCCGCGGAGCTCCCGGTGCCGCTGAGTCACGGCGGCCGCGCCGAGGCCGCCTCAGCTCCGTCACCGGCAAAAATAAACGCGGCGAGAGCTGCGAAGCCGCCGCCCCCTCCCCGTCGCCATCCCCATCCAGGTTCCCCTCCTCGTCCCCGTCCCCATCCCCGTCCTCATCTCCATCCCCGTCCCCATCCCCGTTCCCGTCCCCGCACCGCCCCGGGGCTCGGTCCCGGCTGGGGACGCGCTGCCGCCCGCACACACATGTCACACTCATGTCACACTCATGTCACACTCATGTCACACGCCTGTGCGCACACCCGCGGGGACACGCGGCGCAGCAGCACACGCGTGACCGGCTCTGCCTTCCTCCTCCTCCTCCTCCCCCCTCCCCTCCTTCCCCCGTCGAGTTTCGCCGGAGAAATTGGGTCAAAAACCGCAGGAGCCTCATTTGCCCCTGGGCTAATTGCGCGTCTGGGGACAGAGCTGCCACTTCTGCCACCGCCGTGCGCGTCACCTCCTCCCGTGCCCGCCGCCAGCGCCCCCTCCTCATGCCGGTGACCCCGAACCCTCCGGTGCTGCGGAACCGGGAGGATCCCGGTGACCCCGAACCCTCCAATGCTCATTCGGTACCGGGAGGATCCCGGTGATCCCGAATCCTCTGTTCATTAGGAACCGGGAGGATCCCGGTGACCCCGATCCCTCCAGCTCTGCCTGCTCTCCGTGCCTTTGTTATTTATCGAAATTCCCCCGAGCGCACAGGACGGAGCTTTAGGAAAGGTTTGGCAGAGCCGGGCGTCGTTTGTCATTGACGCCAAGTGACAACGTGGTGGCATCTCGGCGCTGGGAAGGAGCAGGGCAGGGTGGCCGTGGGTGCATCCCCCTGGAAGGGGATGGGTAAATGATATAATTGCCATAAATTTATTATAAGGCTGGTTTTAAGTCACAAACTGGCGTTTAGTCCCCAGGGCTGAGGGCACCGGCGTGGCTGCATTGTCCCCAACAGTGTCACCACACCGCGAGTGCCTGCCACGTGTCACAGCGCTGTGAGCAGGTGTGAGGGTGGCGTGTGCCCTTAACGAGCTTGGCTTTGCTGACAGGAGATGCCGCTCGGTGTCCCCGCATGGGACAATTAGCGCCCTGGCTAATTAATGAGCCAGCGCGGCCTCCTGCCAGCCCTGCTGCTGACTGTGGCCAGGCCCGGTGTCCCCGTGTCCCGTGCCAAAATCAGCACAGGGTGAGCTGGTGGCATCGCCACCCCGGGGTGGCCAAGGAGAGCCCGTGTCCCCTCCGTGTCCCCTCCGTGTCCCCTCCGTGTCCCCTCCGTGTCCCAGGTGCGGGGCGGCGCTGCCCGAGGGGAGGGAGCGGGTCCGGCCGCCGGAAGGGGGGAAGGGAAGGAGGCAGTTGCCATGGAAACCGCAAATAAAATCGATGCACGCCGCCGGTGGGCTCGGAGCGGAGCCGGGCCCGGCCAGGGCAGCATCGCCGCGTGCCCGGGGGTCGCTGCAGCCCCTCCGGTGCCCTCCGTGCCGTGCCCAGGGATGAGGGGACAGGGACAGCTCGGGGGGGACCCCACCGTCCTGGCCTCGCCCCGTCCCCTCCGCAGCCCCGGCTGAGCCGTCCTGCCCAGCCCCAGCCCGGCAGCTCCCCCAGGACGGGCACAGCTTCTCCCCAGCCACGGATCCTCCTGTCCGTCCGTCCGTCCGTCCGTCCCGGTGCCGGTGCCCCGAGCGCGGGCCCCAGCTGCGGCGGCGGCGGCCTCGCTAATGAGCTGCGGCGCTGATGAATGTGGCAGCTCTGCTGGAACGGCCGTCATTAGCCGCCGGCGGAGCTGAGCGGAATAACAAGCGGCTCCGGGGGCTCGGCGCGGGGTCCCCCCGAGCCCCCCGCCGCCGTGCGGGGACACCGGGCCGCGCTCCGGGGCCGCTCTGTGCCCGGCGGGGCTCCGGGACCCCGCGGTGCCGCCGCCCCGAAGCGGAGCGGCTCGGGAGGCTCCCGGCCGCGCCACCCGCCCGGTTTGGCTCTGTCCTGTGGGGGACGGGGTGGCCACCACAGAGGAACCCCTCCTTCCCCATCGCTGTCCCCACACCTGTCCCCACGCCGCGGGCTGGCCACGTCACCCCTCTATTGTGTCCTGGCTGAGTCCTACCAAACTCACGTCACTCGTGTCACCAAACACGGCCCCTCCGCTGTCCCCTGGGGGTTTGGGGACACTGGAGCAGTGAGGACCCCCCAGCCCCCGGCCGGAGCCGCAGCGGGGTCCCCGCGGGTCCCTGCCCCTCGCAGCGGGCGCCCCTCGGCGCTGTCACCGCACCCCGACCGCCCGCGGCCGCTCCCCGCGTCCCTGTCACAACAAAGGAAAACATCTCCGGATGGAAACTGCGGGAGGGTCGTCACGGCAACACTGCTGCTGCAGGATTTCACCAGAATCCCGGCGTTCGGGCTCAAAAAGACGCGCAGGGCCCGCGCTCCCCGCGCAGCCGCCGCCGCCGATCCTGCCGGGCTTGGGGCCCCGGAGCGGCCCCGAGGGACGGGGACACCCCGATTGCGCTGTCCTGAGCCACCCGCGGGGCTCGGGGCTGTGGGGACACGGCGACAGCAGGCTCTGCCTCGTGGGAGCAGCTTGGGGATGGATGTGGGGCTGGAAGGTGCGGGGACCCCACCCTGGGCGAGGATGGTGAACACTGGGACACGCTCGGTGACAGATCTGGCACTGCCATCCCTGGGCTCAGAGGGCGACACTGGGACACGCTCGGTGCCAGATGTGGCATTGCCATGCTGGACAGAGTGTTGGGCTCAGAGGGCGGCACTGGGACACGCGCAGTGCCAGCTCTGGCTCTGCCACCCCTGGGCTCAGAGGGTGGCACTGGGACCCGCTGGAGTCCCCTCCCAGCTGCAGGCAGGACACTGGGACGCCGGACTGGTGCCAGGGCAGGAGCTGGTGCCCAGCGCGGCCCCGGGCCCGGAGCAGCTGCCGAGGATGGGGGAGAGGTGTCGGTGACACCCCGGTCCCCGAGCCGCGCTGGAGGGTGCCTGCTGTGACATTCATCTCCATTCATCTCCTCTTGAGGCCAGAGCTCGGCTCAGCCACTGCCAGAGCTGTCCCCTGCCACCCAAACGGCCGTGGCACATCCCCGGAGCTCTGCCGGGACTCGGTGTCCCCTGGAGGTGGCCCGGGGTGTCCCCTCCCTCACCTGTGGGTCCCCGAGAGGCTCCGGGGCCCTCTCGAGGGCCGGGGTCGGGCTGTGAGCAGCTGTGGTGGAGCTTTTTGGGGTGGGTGACGCGGGGGACGGGCTGGGCCCGGAGGGAATGCGGGATGAGCCCATCGATCCCTGCTCGGATTGCCAGGTGAAATTCAGGAGGGCTAAGAGCAGGAGGAAGGATTTGGGGCTGCAGGAGGAAGGATTTGGGGCTGCAGGAGGAAGGATTTGGGGCTGCAGGACCCAGCTGTGGTGGGGGGCACCAGGTGAGGGTTTCAGACCACCCCTGACCCATCCTCTCCTCCGAACCACCCCAAAACCACCCCGGGGTTCCCCCTCCAAAGATCCCTGTGGTGTCTGGATCCTCCGGGAGCGGGAGGAAGCCGCGATATCAAACCCCTGGGACCCTCTCCCCAATTCCCCCTGGCAAAGCCCGCGGGGACGGCGCCCCCCGTCCCTGTGCCCCCGGCCCGGGCACCTCCACGGGCCGGGCCCGCCAGCTGCAGCCGCATAAAGGAGGGGAACAGAGGAGCTCTGTGCGCCGGCAACGCCGGGACTGTGCCGGAGCAGGGGGGGCTCACAAAAGGCAGGAAACGCCACCGAAAGTCTGGCACAATGGAGTCGGAAATGAGAACTTTGCTCTCGGGTTTCCACGGATCCATCCTATGGGCGAAATGGGGAGGGGGGATTCTCTGCTCTTGGTGCCAAGTCGTGGGAGACAGGCTGGCATTCTTCGGTCACCGGCGGGAAGGTGACCCCCTATCCACCCCCCCCAAAAACCCCCCCAAAGCTCAGTGATGGTTTCCTTCCCCCTTTTTGGGGGTCGTTTCTGGTAGCGCAGCTCTTCAGAGAGTCTCGGCCATTTTGGGGGGGTTTGGGGCTTTTTGAAGTCTTTATGCACCCACAGCATCTCCCAGCCCCCCCGCGCCCCATTCCGGCCCCACACGGGGGTGCGGGGTCTGGGGCTGTGCCCTGTATGGCTTAACGGGAATTTTGGGGTGTGGAGGGGCTGGAAGACGCTCCCCTCTTTGGAAACACCCCCAAAAAATCAAGGCTGGGTCCCCCCGCCCTTCCTGCTCTTATTACAGGGACCCCACCACATCCCCTTCGGGACCCCACCCCCATCAGAGCCCCCCCTCTTCCGCGGCCCCCCATCTCTCCCAGCGCCCTCTTAGAGCCCCCCCTCCCTGTAGGGACCCCCCAGCCCCTTCCGCGCTGCGCGGGGCGCAGGGGGCGGCCCCGCTCCATGGGGAGGGGGCGGCCCCGGTTTGGGGGGGCCGGCCCGGGTTTGGGGGGGCGGCGCATGCGCGGCCGCCCCTCGCCCTGCGCCGGGCAGCGCGGAGCGGGCGCGGGTTCTCCGCCGCTGCGGGCAGGTGCGGGCGGCGGCACCGGCGGCACCGGCGGGGAGGGCCCGGCCCGCCGCCAGCCGCGATTGGCCCGGCCCGGCCCGGCTCGGCCCCCTCCGGGGGGGGCCCGGCCCGCTGCCCCCCGCTCCGAGCGCCGCTTTTAACCCCCGGTGCCGGCGGGGCTGCTCGGCTCCACCGGCGGCGATGAGTCCCGGCGCGCCCTGAGCACGGAGCAGGTACGTGCGGCACCGGCACGGGCACCGGCACGGGCACCGGCACGGGCACCGGCACCGCCCCCGCTGCGGGCCGGCCGTGGGCACGGTGACACCGGCACGGCTACGGCAGGAGCGGGACGGATCCGCGCTGGGGGCGGGGATGGGGACGGTGACAGCGACACCGACACCGGCACCGGCAGCGCCATGGCGGGATCCGAGCCGGATCCGGGTTGGGGACGCGGCGGGGCTGCGGGGGCTGCAGGAATGCGGGGCCCGGTGGCGGCGGTGGGGACGGTGACACCGGCAGCGCTGCGGGGACGGGGATGGGGGCGGTGACACCGGCAGCGACACCGGCGCCACCACGGCAGGAGCGGGATGGAGCCGGGTGGGGAATGCGGGGGTGGGGGGGCCCGCGGCGGGGACGGGGACGGTGACACCGGCGGGGATGGGGATGGGGATGGGGATGGGGATGGAGATGGAGATGGGGACGGTGACACCGGCAGGGCTGTGGCAGGATGGGGACGGTGACACCGGCAGGGCTGTGGCAGGAGCAGGACGGATCCGGGCTGGGGACGCAGAGGGACGGAGGACGCTGGGGGTGACACTGTGGGGGCCGGGGTGACGGAGGGTGGCCCTGGCGCGGGGGAGATGCTGCGGACACTGAGGGGACCCTGTCAGGGATGGGGTGCAGGGCTGGGGACAGCGGGGCCGGAGGGGACACTGCGGGGATCGGGGCAATGGGACACCGGGACAATGGGGGCGTGGCCAGCGCCGTTGTGGGGACACCGGGACAGGGGGACACGGGGAGCACCCGAGCTCTCATGGGCTGGGGACACTGAGGGGACACGGGACACTGGGGACACGGGACAGGCACACCGTGCCCTGAGCCCCCAGGAGCTGGCAGCGACACAGAGGGCAAGCAGAGGGGTGGCAGGACAGGGCCACCCGAGTGTCACCCCCTGGGTGCCACAGCCTGGGCCGCCCGGTTCCTTGCTGGTGACGCTGGTGGCTCCCTGGCGGGTCCGGAGACGGGAATGTCCCTGTCCCGGGGTGGCAGTGCCGTGGCCGGGATGTCCCCAGCATGGGGACACAGCACGGATGGATGGATGGATGGATGTGGGGCGCGGGGCTCGGCAGCCCCACAATCGGTGGGACAGCGGTGCCTGGATCCGAGCCAGGCCCACCGGCCCGGGGTGTCCCCCCCGGTTCTGTCACGGGCGCGGTGTCGGGAGTCGCTCCCGGCGTGTGGCCGAGCCCCGGCAGGGCTGGGATGGAGCCCAGGGCTCCGGAGCTCTGCAGGGAGAGGCAGAAAGCGGGGCAACAAGAATAAATAAATCTATAAAAAAATTTAAAAAGAGGAGCAAATTCTAAAATAAAGGCTGCAGACTGTCTGCCTAATAAAAATCGCACCGGCAAAGGGCCCATATTGGCCGGGATCACAGCTTCCCGAGGTGCTAATTTATTCCGGCAGGCTGGGGGGAGCGGGGAGCATCACGTTGCCTGTGAGATGTGACGGCAGCGAGGTTTGCAGAATTCCTTTGTTGTGGGCAGAGAGGAGGGGACGCGGAGCCGGCCCCGCCGCCGGGCTCCCGCCGCGGCCCGGGGGACACCGGCAGGACAGCTCGGGGCCCCCGGGACACCGGCAGGACAGCCCGGGGCCCCCGGGACACCGGCAGGACAGCCCGGGGCCCCCGGGACCCCGCGGCGCCGGGAGGGAGGTGGGTGCTGGGAGGGTCCGGGGGGCTCGGGTTGGGGGTGCAGGAGCAGCTCCAGGGATGGCAGCCGTGAGGGGGGAACACGCTGGTGTGCACCGCTATGTCGCCCGTGCGTTGGTGGCACCGCGGGCCGGAGTGACCCGCGGGGGCATCGGAGGTCAGGGGGGCTGCGGTGGGCTTGGGGACAGCCCGTGGGCTTGGGGACAGCCGGTGGCACCGCCGGGTTGGGGGTCCGCAGGGTGGGGACGCCAATGTCCCGCTGCATCCCGGCTGGGTGGGCAGTGCCCCTCTGTCCGGCCACCCCTCCCGTGTCCCCAGCGCTGTCCCCAATGTCCCGGCGGGGTCCCGGATCCGCCCCCGGCCCAGCCCGGGCTCGGGGCACAGGAGACCCCCGCACTGACCGGGTGGTCCCGGCGGCCTGTGTGGAATTAAGCTCGGTTTCAGCTCAAGATAATCACCAGCCCCGACTTTGCATATTCATGAGCAGGATGAATTATTCATGAGGTGACAGCGAGTGACAGATGTGAAAATGTTCGCCCGGCTTTGGGGGGATTTGGGGGGGCGTTTTGCACCGGCGTTATTTTGGATTCCTCTCGGTTGGGCCGGGACACCGAGGGGACACCGAGGGGACACCGAGGGGACAGGGAGAGGGACAGGGACAGGGACCCGCTCCTTGTCCCCGCGGGGGCAGGGACACGTGGCCTTGGGGACGTCATTGTGACACCGCCCTGACTGCGGGGACAGACCCCGCGGTGACATTCGGGCTTGGGTGGCCGAGGCCACCTCCGTCCCTCGGCAGCGCTGTGCCCCCCTGTGCCACCCCCGGGCCTCGCTGCCACCACCGGGCACTGCCTGGTGACACCCGCACGGCCCAGCCCGCGCTGCTTTCCCCGGGAATCCCGGCTGGATCCTGCCGGGGACCCGCGATCCATCCCGGGCCGGCCCCGGGGCCACCGCGGGGTCAGGATGTGGCCGTGCCACCCAGGAATGTGGCCGTGCCACCGCAGGAATGTGGCCGTGCCACCCAGGAATGTGGCCGTACCACCTCAGGGATGCGGCAGTGCCACCTCAGGGATGTGGCGGTGCCACCCCGGGCTGCCCCAACCCCGGCGGTGCCACCCCGTGGATTCACGGACGGCGACGAGCAGGGAGCGATTCCGCCCCGGTGACACTGCCCGCCCGTGGGGACACCGCGAGTGGTGGCCCTGGCCCGGCAGGGCTGGCGCGTCCCGTGTCCCTTGTCCTGACCCGGGATAAGCTGTTTGCTGGCTCAGCACCTTGCCGGGGGTGCGGGCACGGACAGGGGCACAGCCATGGCAATGTGTCCCCTGCGTGTGCCGCGTGTCCCCGGAGGAGCAGAGCTGTGTCCCGTCCCTGCCGCGGGGACACTCTGGGGACAGCTGAGCTCTCCCAGGTGCTGCCGGCCCGGCCTTTCCCGCTTCTCCTGCTGCGAAAGCAAATCCCGCAGGAACGCTGATGGCAGGGGAGGCACGACTCGGCCAATGAATTTATATCGTTTGCCGAGAATTTTCTATTTTCCCCCTGGAGTGGGAGGAATGGGCAGAGTTTGGCGCTGACCCGGCGGAATTCCCTTCGCGGAGCTCCCCGAGCGGGGCTGCAGGAGCCGCTGGCGCTGCCCCGGGGCTGCTTTGGGCTTTTCCAGCCCCTGGGGGATTCACCCGGCCAAAGGCGCCCCCGCCGCCCATTCCGGAGCCCGGAATGTCCCAGGTCACCTCCCTGTCCCCTCCCAGCTCGTGGCTCTGGGGACAGAGCGCCCCGCGGAGGGGAAGGGGCTGCCAAGGCTTTTTTCTCGAAGAGAAATCAGATTAAACGCGGTTCTGCATCCCCGAAAAGGCCCTTTGCCAGCGGGGGTCTCCTTTCTTCTCGCCATTTCTCTCTTTCTTTCTTTCTTTCTATTTGCGTCCCATAAAAGCACAGAAGGGACGGGGGGAGGCACCGAGGGATGAGAAATGGAGCATCGGGGACGGGGGGTGAGGCACACTCGGTTTGGGGCTCCCGGTGCTCCCCAAATCCGTGCCTGGCACAGGGCAGGGATGGGACAAAGCAGGAGCAGCGAATTCCAGCGTGGATCTGGGGGGGACTCGGGGGTTGGCTCGGGCTCGTGGGCACGTGGTGGCACTTTGGGGTTGGTTTGGGGGGCGCTGGGGGTGCCCGCGGTGCCTCTGCCCGGCTGGCTGGGCACCCCAGGGCTGAGGGATGGTGCTGGTGGGAGCTGGGTGATGGTGGTGGGCACGGGAATATGGCTGTGGTGGGCACTGGGTGATGGCTGTGCCAGGCGATGGTTGTGGTGGGAGTTGTTTGATGGAACTGGGTGGTGATGGTGGGCACAGGGTGATGGTGATGGGCACTAGGTGATGGTGGCAGCCCCTGGGTGATGGTGACAGGCTCTGGGTGTCCAGGATGGCACGGCCTGGCAGGTCAGGGGTGGCACGGGCATGGCACGGCCTGGCATGTCCAGCATGGCACGGCCTGGCACGGCCTGGCAGCCCCGCTGTGCCCGCAGGTCCAGGATGGTCCCTGTGATGGGGGATGCCGCCTGCTGGGTCCTGCTCGGGCTCTCCCTGCTCCCCATCGCCGTCCTGGGTAAGTGCTCGGCGGCCGGGGCTCGTTAGGGAGCGAACGGCAATTAATGATGAGCTCGGGGCCAGTTCATCAATAAATCCCGGGCAGGGCTGGGGCCGCCGTGGGATTAGGGAGGGAGAAGCCCCCAGGCCCCCTCCCTCCGCTGGGATCGCTGCAGGCGAGACCGCAAATCCTTAAATCCCCCTCCCCAGGCCCGGCTGAGCCCCCCGGGGATTTGCCGCGGCTCGGAGCCGTGTCCCCCCCTGTCCCCCCCGGCTTCGGGGACACCGCTGCTCGGGGGGCTTCGGGACCGGGGGTTTGGGGATCGGGGGGTTTTGAGATAGGGGGCTTTGGGATCGGGGGGTTTGGGATCGGGGGGTTTGGGGTCGGGGGGCTTGGGGATCGGGGGCTTTGGGACCGGGGCATTTTGGGATCCGGGGCTTTGGGATCGGGGGGATTTGGGGTCGCCCAGCCCGAAGCGCTCCCTGTGCCCCGATGAGCCGAGGGCTGAGAGGGAGGGGGAGGAAGGCCCCGGGGGGGAGGAAGGCCCCGTGGGAGAGGGGGGGATTAGTGGCTGTCCCCGGCCCCCCGCTGGTCCCTGACCCCACTGGGGGCTCCAGGGGGGCCCGAGACGCGGGGGATTTGCGGCGGCGCTGGGAGCCTGCACAGGCTGGGACGGGATTAGCGCGGGAGGAAGAGGAGGAGGAGGATGAGGAGAGGGCGGTCACGGTCCTGCCACGCTTTATCCCAGCACGGGGGGGCTTTTCCCCGTGCCACCGGGCTCGGGGGCGTCCTTGGCGAGCGATCCCCCTGTGGTGGCAGGGCCAGGCGCGCTGGTGTCCCCCGGGAGCCGAGTGGCACCCATGGGTGCAGAGCAGCGCCCTCACCCTGGGGACACCCCGAGGGGCCGGGCAGCACCCCGGGGAGGGGCGCGGACCCCTCCGAGTGGGGGTTCCGCCCCAGAGGGGTCACGGCCGGGCTGCAGCCGCTCGATGGGGCGGCCGCGCTTTATCCCACCCCATCATCCCGTTCCTGCCCCTCCTGGGGGGCTCAGCGGAGCCCCCCACACCCTGCCATGCCCCCAACCCTCCGTGCCGTGCCCAAACCCCCGGGGCAGCCGCGCCGCTGTCCCCGCAGGCGCGCAGGACGAGGGGAAGGTGATCCACATCACCCGGGTGCAGCACCAGGCGGTGCGCGTGGGGCTGGGCGAGCCCGCGACCCTGCCCTGCCTCTTCCTGCTGCACCCCCCGGCCTCGCTGGGCCCCAACGAGCCCCCGGAGCCGCCGCGCGTCAAATGGAGCAAGGTGCGCTCGGCCGGCGGCCAGCGGGAGGACGCGCCCGTCCTGGTGGCCAAGGAGAGCGCCGTGAAGGTGGTGCGGGCCTACGAGGGCCGGGTGGCGCTGCCCGGCTACGGCCGCGACCGCTCCAACGCCTCGCTGCAGCTGCGGGCGGCCCGCGCCAGCGACGCGGGGCTCTACCGCTGCGAGGTGGTGGCGGGCATCGACGATGAGCAGGACCTGCTGCCGCTGGAGGTGACGGGTGAGCGGGCACGGCCATGGGGCACGGCCAGGGGGGCGCTGGGGCGGTCGTGCAGCCCCTGGCGCTGAGGGAGGGTGGGTGGGATGGGCATTCAGGGTGAGCTGGGCACCCCGTGAGAGCTGGGCACCCCATGAGAGCTGGGCACCCCGTGAGAACTGGGCACCCCATCTGTTCCCTGCACCCCATGAGAACTGTGAGCCCCATTTATTCCCTTCACACAATTTACTCCCTGCACCCTATTTTCTCCCCGTACCCCATGGCAGCTCTCCCCTCCATGTACCCCCTACAAGCCGTGTCCCAAGTGCCCCATGGCAGTTGGGCACCCCATGAACCCGAAACCCCGTCCCAGTTCTGCACCCCGTGCCAGCCCCGCACCCCGTGCCAGCCCCGCACCCCGTGCCAGCCCCGCATCCCCGCAGCCGCGTCCTGCTGCCCCATGTCCCCTCTCGCTGTCCCCAGGCGTTGTGTTCCACTACCGGCCCGCGGGCGAGCGCTACGCGCTGAGCTTCCCCGCCGCCCGCCGCGCCTGTCGCGACAACTCCGCCGTCATCGCCTCCCCCCAGCACCTCCAGGCCGCCTTCGAGGACGGCTACGACAACTGCGACGCGGGCTGGCTGAGCGACCAGAGCGTGCGGTGAGAGCGCGGGGCGGGCCAGCCTCCAAAGCACCCCCCAGACCGCCCCCAAACCACCCCTGCCCACTCCGGGCACCCCCGGGCCATCGCCTGGCCACTCTGGGAGCCCCCAGGAACCCCCGGGCACCCCCGGGCACCCCGGGCCGCCCTCCTCGCGGAGCCCCGCGCCCACCGTGCCCCTCCCGGCAGGTACCCCATCACCCTGTCCCGGCCCGGCTGCTACGGAGACCGCGAGAGCCTCCCCGGCGTGCGCAGCTACGGCCGCAGGGAGCCCGAGGAGCGCTACGATGTGTACTGCTACTCCCGGGAGCTGCGAGGCAAGGGCTGCGCGCCGGGAGGGTGCCCGGGGGGTCCCGGGGGGGTCCCTGCGTGCCCAGGGGGTCCCTGCGTGCCCACGGCCTGGCCACGAGCACGGCTGGGTGCCCAGGGGTGTCCCTGTCCTTCCCCTGGCCATGGTGTGGCTGGGTGCCCGCGTTGTCCCTCCGCGGTCACAGTGTGGCTGGCTGGGTGCCCAGGGATGTCCCTTTGTGGCCATGGCATGGCCGGGTGCCCAGGGTGTCCCTTCCCGGCCATGGTGTCCCCACGATATCCCTCTGTGTCCATGGCACAGCTGGGTGCCCAGGGATGTCCCTTCCCCACCATGGCACGGCTGGGTGCCCAGGATGTCCCTCCGTGTCCTTGGCACGGCCGGGTGCCCACGATGCCCCTCCATGGCCATGGTGTCCCCACGATGTCCCTCCACGGCCACCCCTCCGGGCGTCCCTGCCCAGCGGGTCCGCGTGGGTGCCAGCGCTCCGTGCCATCCTTGGCACCGCCACCGAGCGTTGCCACAGCGCTCAGGCCACGGGGCCACCCCAAAAGCGCCATCCCCCTCGTGTCGCGGCGTCCCCAAGAGCCCCCTCTCCGCAGGGACCGTGTTCTACGCCACGGCTCCGGGGCGCTTCACCTGGCAGGGCGCCCGCCGGCACTGCCGCAGCCGCGGGGCAGCGCTGGCCACCACGGGCCAGCTCTACCTGGCCTGGCGACAGGGCCTGGACCAGTGCGACCCGGGCTGGCTGGCGGACGGCAGCGTGCGCTACCCCATCCGCCAGGCGCGCCCCAAGTGCGGGGGCGAGGCCCCGGGCGTGCGCACCCTCTACCAGTTCCCGAACCGCACCGGCTTCCCCCCCGCCGCCTCCCGGTTCGACGCTTACTGCTACAAAGGTGAGGGGGACCCCCGAGCCGCCCCCCGGAGCCCCCCGCCGCTCCCTCCTTCCCGCGGGGAAAATTGCTGCGGATTAATATTTAATTGGGGAATTAATGAGATAAATGAGGGGGGCGGCGCTGGGAGGGAGCTCAGCTCCGCCCGGCTGCGGGGCGGGGGATGCCGTGCTCGGTGCTGAGGGAGCTGCGGGACCCCCGGGTGCCCTCGGTGGCACCGCTGACCCCCGTGCTGTCCCCACAGCCGCGGGTCCCGGTGACGCGGAGCCGCCGGTGCTGCCGGTGCCGCCCACGCCCGACCCGCCGGGCAGCGACAACGTGCTGGTGGAGCACGGCGAGGACCCGGGCACGTCGGGGGACACCCGCGACGTCCCCCGCGACCGCCACGACCTCCTGTCCCCGCCGGGGCCCGCGGCGCCGGGCGGCGATGAGGACGAGCAGCTGCGGGCGGGCGGCGGCGGCGCGGGGACACCGCGCGGTGACCGCCCTGGCACGGCCCCGCCACCGGCACCGGCACCGGCGGCTCCGGGGCTGCCCGCGGGCCGTGCCGCATCCCCGCCGCCCACCGCGGCCACCGCGCCGGCCTGGCCCCACGAGGAGGAGCCTCTGAACGCGGTGGATGCCGAGAGCGCCCGGCGGGACCCTCCGAGCGCCAGCGCGGCCCGAGGAGACCCCGCGGGACCCCCGGGCACCCTCCCGGCCCATCCCCACGGCCCAGCCCCGGAGCGCAGCGCCGGCCCGTCCTTGTCACCGCCTGGGCTGGGCACGGTCCCCAGGGCGGCCCCGGAGCCCCCCGGCACCACCCCGGGCAGCTCCAGCGCCCCGAGGCGGAGCTACCCCGGCCTCAACGGGCGCTACTTCCAGCTCCAGCGGCACCGGGACCCCGCGGTGACAGCGGGAATCGTCACCTCTGGGGACCCCGCGGTGGCAGCGGGGACCGTCACCCAGGCCCCCCGCGCTGGCGCAGGAGGTGCGGGGAGCCGCGGCCAATGCCGTGGAGCTGTGGAGCCCCCCCCGAGGCGGCAGCGAGAGCCCCCGGCGGGAGGGTCCCCAGGCGTCCCCCAACGCGCTGCAGGAGGACCCCAGCCCCGGTGAGTGACCCCGGACACGGGCGCGGCTCCCGGCGCGGTCACCGCTCGGTGACACCGTGGCCGCGCCGTCTCTTGCAGGGTTCGTGGCCGCCGCCACCGCCCCGGCGGATCCGGGGACCCCCGCGGGGACCCCGCCCGTGCCGCCGCCGTCCCCCGCCGTTCCCCGCGACGCTCGGGGACACCGCGACACGGCCAGCGCCCGCGGGGACTCCCCGAGGCCACCCGCGGAAGGCACCGAGGACTTCTCCGGGGACGGCCCGTCCCGGGAGGGCTCCGCGCCCCCGCTGCCGCCGCTGCCCCCGGCCCCGCTGGTGGCCGAGGGTCCCGAGCTGCCCCCGCAGCCCCGCGGGGACGGCAGCGACGGCAGCGGGGCCGCGGGGGACGGCGCGCTGGAGCGGCAGAGGAAGGCGGTGACGTTCCTGGAGCCGGAGGGTCCCTCCGAGGGACACCCTGCCGCCCCCGGCCACAGCGAGGGGGCTCCTCCCGCGCCCCGGGGCCGCTCCGGCCCCACGGCTCCCAAAGGGGCGGCCGAGCCCCGCCAGGAGCAGCCGGAGGAATCCAGGGGTGTCGGGAATGGCGCAGCCGAGCCCAGCACCGAAACGGCCGCGTCCCCCCCGGCCTGGGGTGTCCCCTCACCGTCCCCGTCCCCCGCGGGCACCGAGGCGCTGCTGTGGGCCGGCGCGGAGCGGCCGGAGGAGCCGGCGCTGCTGGAGCCGGGGGCCGAGGAGGGCTCCGCAGGCTTCGCTCCCCCAGACCCGCAGCCCACCCAGCGCTCCGAGCCGGGGCCGGGGGCGGCCGAGCAGCTCCTCCTGTCCCCCCGCGCCACCCCCGGGCCCCCGACCCCACCGGCCCCCGGCGAGGAGGACGCGTCCGGCGAGGCCAGGCGGGAGGAGCCCCCCGCGCCCCTCGGCTCCGCCACCCGCGGGCCCTGGCCGTCCCCCGGTGCCCCCCAGGCCGGGGGAACGGAGCCCGCCGGGTCCCCGAGCTCGGGGCTGCTCCCGGAGCCCTCAGCGGAGCCCGAGCTGGGGAGCCCGGGGGGGTCCCCGCTGCTGGACACCGACAGCGGCAGCGGGGAGGAGCCGGCGCTGGACGAGCGGGAGCTGTTGGCCTGGGCGGGCACCGGCAACGCCAGCGGGCACGGTGAGCCGCGGGCACGGTGAGCGGCGGGCACCGGGGCTGTGGGAGGCTTTGAGGCGGAGGTTTGGGCGGTGTCGCTCCTTTTATCCCAATTTCCTCGCTCGGAGCCGATGGGGCGGCAGCGGGGGTGGCACCGCGCCCCCCAGGCTGGCTCAGGGCGCCGGTGCCGTCCCGCAGCGCCGCCGGACCCGTGCCAGAGCAACCCGTGCCTGCACGGCGGGACGAGCCGCGCCAACGGCACCGTGTGCGGCTGCAGCTGCGCCCCGGGCTTCACCGGCGAGAACTGCGAGATCGGTGAGTGCCGGGCACCGGGCGTGGGCGGCCCCGCGGCTCCGGGCGCTGCGCGGTGTCCCCTCCCCGCTCGCTGGTGTCGCCGCGCCCGCAGCTGCCGCTGTCCCCGCAGACATCGATGACTGCCTGTCCAGCCCGTGCCAGAACGGCGGCACCTGCATCGACGAGGTCAATTCATTCGTGTGCCTCTGCCTGCCCAGCTACGGCGGCAGCCGCTGCGAGAAAGGTGTGGACAGCCCCGGTGTCCCCCGGTGTCCCCCCGGTGTCCCCCGGTGTCCCCCGGTGTCCCCCGGCCCGGCTGTGTCACCGCTGGACCCCGCGGAAGGGGACACAGATCCCGCCAGGCGGGGCTGGGGTCGCTCCCTGGCTGTGCCGCCACTGTCGCGCTGTCCCCCAGACACGGAGGGCTGTGACCACAACTGGCACAAGTTCCAGGGCCACTGCTACCGCTACTTCGCCCGCCGGCGCTCCTGGGAGGACGCGGAGCGCGACTGCCGGCGCCGGGCCGGGCACCTCACCAGCATCCACTCGCAGGAGGAGCACGCCTTCATCAACGGTGCGCCGGGGGTCCCCAATCCCCCGATCCCCCCTCCCCGGGCTCCGCTCGCCCCCTCCGTGCGAGCCGCGGGTGCCCTCTCCCCGCAGGCTTCGGCCACGAGAACACCTGGATCGGCCTCAACGACCGCATCGTGGAGCAGGACTTCCAGTGGACCGACAACACCGCCTTGGTGAGGACTTGGGGGGCTCGGGGGCCTCGGGGTGCGGGGAGGGGGTGCGGGGGGCGTCACCCGCTCCGGTGGGCCCCGCAGCAATACGAGAACTGGCGGGAGAACCAGCCCGACAACTTCTTCGCGGGCGGTGAGGACTGCGTGGTGCTCGTGTCCCACGAGATCGGCAAGTGGAACGACGTGCCCCTGCAACTACAACCTGCCCTACATCTGCAAGAAGGGCACAGGTAGCGCCCCCATCCCGCAGGTGTCCCCGTCCCGCAGTCCCTGGTGTTCCCATCCCACAGGTCCCCGTGTCCCCATCCCGCAGTGCCGGTGTCCCTGTCCCCACCCCGCAGCCCCCAGACCCATCCCCAGCCCCTCTCCCAGGCCAACTCCCGCAGTTCGCCCCTAAATCTCCATTTTTTCCTCTTTCCCCGCGCTCAATCCCTCCCTCAGCGCTCGGGTTTGTTTAATTTGCTCCCTTCGAACCCATTAAATTCCCATTCCTTACCTCGGGAAGTTCCATTAACCTCCAGCTGCTCCTCCCCACCCCGCGCACTAATGACGCCCCAATAAGGCCATTAATTAGCCAATTAAACCCTGGGGACAGACAGCTCGCTGCCACCCTGACGGACGAGCCTGTCCCGAAGCCAACAGCGGTGTCCCCAGGGGTGGCCGGGGGGGCTCCTGGGTGTCCCGGACCGCTGTCCCTTGTCCCCTCCCAGTAACGGGGGGTGACGGAGCTCTGTGCCCCCCGTTCCCAGTGCTGTGCGGGCCCCCCCCGGAGGTGCCGAACGCTTTCCCGGTGGGGAAGAGGAGGGAGCGGTACAACATCCACTCCAGCGTGCGCTACCAGTGCCACGAGGGCTTCACCCAGCGCCACGTGCCCACCATCAGGTGCCACAGCAGCGGCAAGTGGGACCGGCCCAAAATCCTCTGCACAAAACGTTAGTGGGGCACCCGGGAGGGGCTGATCCCCGTGGGAAGGGTCCCGAACCCGGGGCTGACCCCCCCGCGTGCCCCGCCTTGCCCCCGTTAGCCAGGCGGTCGCACCGAGCGCGGCGGCACCGGCGGCACCGGCACAGCCACCCGCACCACCAGCACCACCACCACAAACCGCGCAAGGAGCGGCGGAAACGCCGCCAGCGCCTCCGGCTGGACTGGATGGAGGAGGGCCACTACTTCTAGAGCCGGGCGAGCACAACGGGGTCCCCGGGGGCGGTGGTGGCGCCCCCCGGCCCCGTCCCACCCCTCCCGCACCCCTTTTTTAGCCCCCTTTTGGCTTTAGCTCCGTAGGATGCCCGGCCCCGTAGGGAATAGGATCCGGAGGGGGCGGCTGCGTGTGCGCCCCCAGCCCTCCCTGCATGTCCCGCGCTCAGCCCCCGGCCCGGGCTGGGCCCCCAGCCCCCACGGGGACCCCCCAAGCTGGGCTCTGTCCCTGTCCCCAGACCGGGGCTGAATCAGGCAGCCCCCCGGTCCCACCCGGGGCGGCTCTGGTTTTTTTAGCAGCCCCCCCCCCCTCCATTTCCCCGCCCCAGCTCCCCGGGGCGTCCCCGCGGCCGGCACGGCTGGGGCGGGGGGGACACGGCGGCTGCGGGGTCACTGTCCCGCTCTGGGGGTGCTCGGTTTGGTTCTGTCCCCTCTCCGCTCGTTTCGGGTCCCCGTTGGAGTTGGCGTGTGTGTGTGTGTGTGCGGCGCTTTCCGACCTCTGCTGTTTGCGACGTGACTGCCGTGTCCCCTCCCCGCCCCCCTCCTGGCGCCCCCTCCCCATTTCTGACTCTGCCTTTCTGTACTGCTGGACATTTTAATAAACTTTTTTAACAGTTGAGCGACACCAGCCCTTTCCTGGGGACCCCGGGACGTGTCCCCTGCGGAACCTGGGATGTGTCCCCCGCCTGGCGCCGCTCCCCAGCTGCCTCCTCTCACCGCCCCCATCAATTCCGAATTGTCCCAAACTGTCCCCCAGGGCCCCCCGTGTCACATCCTCCACCTGCTCGCGGTGGTGGCCGTCACCTGTGTCCCCCTCGAGATAGAGAGACGCCAATGGATTTTTTGGGGTGATTCCTGCCCAAAACACCCTCCATCACCCGCCCCCGAGGTTCCCCCGGCCCCTGTCACCCACGGCCCCACTGTCCCCTCCCGGACATTTATTTCCAGTCGTTAAAGGTGATTTACGGGCTGTGCTCAGCTGGAGCGCGTCCCGAGCCCCTCCGGACCGGGGGTCCCCACCCGTGCCACCCTCGCGGTGCCCCCTGCCAGCTCTGTGACCCCGCGGGGCGGCTCCGCTGCTGCTGCCGCTCCTTGGATCCAGCCCCGACCGATCCAAGGATGCCCCGGGCGAGCGGGGAGCGGGCCCGGAGCCCCCCGGGCTGCCCAAGGACACAGCGGAGCCGCGCTCAGCTCTCCAAAGCGGCCGAAGCTTTTATTTCATCTACGTCCAGGGCTGCCAAAGCCTGCGGCGGTGCCCGGCCGGGTGGGCACAGCGCCCGCTGCCCCCCGGCCCTCCCCGCTCCGGCCAAGCCAAGCGGGAGCTGCCCCGGGGGCTGCGGGACCCCGGACGGAGCCAAACCCGGCGCCCCCAATCCTCGCCCAGCGCCACGGGGAGATTTCGAGCTCGTTCAGCGCGGGGACGGGCTGAGGATGAGGATGAGGATGAGGATGAGGATGAGGATGAGGATGAGGATGAGGATGAGGATGAGGATGAGGATGAGGATGAGGATGAGGATGAGGATGAGGACGAGGATGAGGAGGGCGGGGGCTCTGCGGCGCTTTAGCGCATGCAACAGGCGCGCCGAGAAGCGAGAGCTGCGGGAGCGGGAGCCGCTCCGGGCCGGGGCGCAGGCTCCCGGCGGGGCTCACCGAGCCCGGCCCCTCCCGCCGCCCCGGGGCCCCCAAGCGCCCCCGGGGCCGCCAGCCCGCGCCGCCGCCGCCTCTCGGTCCCGGCGGGGGCTGCCCGCAGCTCCCCGCGCCGCGCGGGGCTCGGCCCAAACCCCGAACCCCAAATCCCAAACCCGGGCGCGCTGCCCGAGCGCCCCGAACCCTCACACGCGCTTGGGGAAGCCCGCGGCCACCACGGGCGGCGCGTCCCCGGCCTTTTTGAAGCAGTACACGCCGAAGAGCTTGTACTTCTTGTCGGGGAAGCCGAGGTTGCGCACGCCGGGCTCGCGGCCGCCGCAGCGGGCGCGGGGGTTCACGATGGGGTAGCGGATGCTGCCGTCCTCCAGCCAGCCCGCCTCGCAGCGGTCCAGCAGCTGCAGCTTCCAGGCCGCGTACAGCTGGCCCACCTTGGCCACGGCCGCGCCGTTGCTCTTGCACGCCTGCACGGCCTCCGCGTAGCTCAGCTTGCGGAAGGTCTTCAGGAAATAAACTTTGCCTGGAAAAAGGGGGGATGAAGGGGATGGAGCGTCCTCGGTCCCGCGGGGTGGGGGAGCCCCCGCTCTGGAGCCGCCCCCGAAGCGTTTTTTGGGAATGGATGGAAGCCCTGTGGAGACCCCAAAAAGTTTTGGGGAGGTTGGGGAAGGTGAGGGATATCAGCACTGTGGGGCCTCCAACGCGGTTTTGGGGGCTGGAGGTGATGGAAGCTCTGTGGAGCATCCAAAACATTGCCTTAAACAAAAGAGGTTTTAGTTAAAAAACAAAAAAAACACCCCCAAAAACAAACAAACAAACAAAAAAAACCCCAAACCCACACAACATGTTTTTGCAAAAAAACAACAAAAAAAAAAAAAAAAAAAAAACAAAAAACAAAACTATGAAAAAGAAGGGATTATGGATTTCTTTTCATTTGGATGAAAAAGAAGAGATTATGGCTAAAACCAAGAGGTCTTGGGTTAAAAAAAAAAAAAAAAAAAAAAAAAAAAAAAAAAAAAAGCGGGTTTGACTAAGAAAGATTTTGTGTTAAAAAGAAGAGGGTTTGGATTAAAAAGAAATAGGTTTTGGCAAAAAACAAGAGGTTTTGGAGTTAAAAAAGAGGTTTTGGCTAAGAAAGAAGACACTTTGGATTTAAAAAAGAAGGCTTGGATTTCAGAAAAAAAAAAAGAGGTTTTGGATCAGAAAGAGGAGATTTTGGCTTTAAAAAAAAAAAAGATATTTTGGCTTAAATTTTTTTTTTTCCTTAAACTCAGTTCCAACCCCGCCACTCCATCCTCCCCGTCCCAGCACGGGCAGCCTCCGTGCCTCAGTTTCCCTCACCGTTGAGGTTGGAGGTGAAGCAGAAGGCGTCGTAGTGCTCGCTCTCCTTGTGGCGGTAGCCGTAGTTGCGGACGCCCACGGGCGTGTCCTTGCGGCCGCACTGCTCGCGGGGCCGGGAGATCGGGTACTGCACGGAGCCGTCCTGCAGCCAGCCCGCGTTGCACCAGTCCATGCCCTCCAGCCACGCCTGGTGCAGCTGGTCGTGCGAGGCCAGGATCCCGTCCTGCTCCAGGCACGCCTGCTGCGCCTCGTGGAAGTTCAGCGTGTAGCGCCCCAGGCGAGGGTGGTACGGGAAAATCACCCCTGAGAACGAGGGGTGGCGTTGGGGTTGGTTTGGGGTGGGTTTGGATCGGGGTGAGGCTTTGGAGCGGGGGAGAATCGCCTGGAAAATCCCGCTCATTGTCCCTGTGCATTGCGTTTTGGGCGTTCTGGGTTTTGGGGCTGCAGGGAGCCCCAAACTCCAGGAGATTCTGCTCTGGGGCTTGGGGAAATGGGAATTCTGGTTGGGAGAATCGCCTGGAAAATCTCTCTCCTTGTCCTTCTGCAAGGAGTTCTGGGAGTTCCAGGAACCCCACATTCCAGGAGATTCTGCTCTGGGGCTTGGGAAAAAGGGAATTCTGGTTGGGAGAATCGCCTGGAAAATCTCGCTCATCGTCCCTCTGCAAGGAGTTCTGGGAATCCGGGTTTTGGGAGCTCCGGGAACCCCAGATTCCAGGAGATTCTGCTCTGCCGTTTGGGAGCATCGGTGGTGCCTGCACAGGGTCCAGCCAAGCCCTGGCATCCCCAATCTGCGCCCTCTGAACCACTAAAAAATCCTTTACCCCCTCTGCCACCTCCTGAACGCCTAAAGCAGCATTTTCCCTGTGCCACCCCCTGTCCCCTGGTGCTTTCTGAGCCGTCACCCCGCGACCTCCATGAGCCACCCCTCCAAATTCCCCCCACCACCAAAACCCCACAACAACCCCACAGCCCCTGAAAATCCCGGGAATGCCGCCCGAGAACACCCCAAGCCACCTTCCAGGTCCAGTTTGACCACGCCGGTGTCATCCTCGAGCTCGTTGGTCACCTCGCACTCGTAGCGCCCGTAGTCCTGCAGGGTCACGTTGCGGATGATGAGCGACGCGTCGCCCACGCCGTCCTCCTGCAGGGCCGTGCGGCCGCGGTAGGGCCCGAACGCCCGGCGGGCCTTGCCCAGCGCCACGAACACGTCCACGAACGCCATGGGCTCCGTCACTTTGGTCCACTTGAGGCGGATCTCGGCCGGGTCGTGCGCGCTCACGTCGTAGTGGTAGCGGCAGGGCAGGATGATGGTGCCGCCGCGGTGCGTCACCACCTTGCCCGGGGCTGTCTGCACCACCACGGCGCCGCTGTCACCCTCTGCGGGACGGGCACGGCTCAGGGCACCGCCACCGTGCCGGAGATGGCACAGGAGGGACGGCATGGCGAAGAGGGATAAGAGTGTATTTTGGGTGAATTCTCCTCTTTTAGGGGCAGGAAAGATGAGGATGTGGGGTCACATGTTAGGGGGAATTCCTCTCTTTTGGTGGCGAAGTAGGATCGAGATATGGAAGCATCTTTTGGGTTGAGTTCCCCTTTCTATGGGGTAAAGGAGGATGGGGATGGGGGGGTGAACTTTGGGGGAAATTCTCTGCTTTTAGGGGCAAGGAAGGATGGAGATGTGGGAGCATCTATTGGGTTGAGTTCCCCTTTTTATGGGGCAAAGCAGGATGGGGCTGTGAGGTCACATTTGGGGACAAAGTAGGATAGAGATGTGGGAGCATCTATTGGGTTGAGTTCCTCTTTTTAGGGGCAAAGCGGGATGGCGCTATGGGGACACACTTTGGGGGCAATTCCCCTTTTTTGCCAACCCCAAGGAGAGATCGGGATAACCCCAGTGTGGCTCTCACAGGACTGAGGGGCCACATCAGAGCCCTGCCCCGCTTTGATGCCGTTAAACCCAGCACCCCAAAGGCTGCGGGCGCTTCCCAACCCCAGACCCGCCCCAGCCCCACGGCAGACCCCACTCACCCATGACATGAACCACCTTCTTCCTGCCGCGGGCGTTGGGCAGCGCCTCGGGGGCCGCCAGGGCGGCGAGGAGCAGCAGCGCCGCGGGCCCGGCGGCCCAGGGGCTTTGGGGACGCATCTGGGGGGGAACAGCAGCGCCCTGAGCGCCCCCAGACCCCCCGAGCCTGAGGGGACCCCCGGGAATGCCCAGCCCGGGAATGCCCACCCGAGGGGTGCCCACCCGAGGGGTGCCCGCACCCGCTGCCACCGCCCCATGCCCAGGCGGGGTCGGGCGGGGCTGGGGCGGTCGCTGCGCCCCCCGGAGCCCCCCAGGGACCCCCCGGTCCCGGCTCTGACCTCGGGGCGCCCCGGGGCTCCCAGGCGGGGTGAGAATCCCGCAGCGGGCCGGACCTCCCCCGTTATTTATGGCACCTCTGAACGGGAACCGATGGGCACGGAGCGGGCAGCGGCGCCCCCCGAGACCCCCGGCAGCGCCTCCTCCCCAAGGACAGCGCGGAGGGGCCGGGGGGAGCCTCCCCCTGCTCGGGGGGCTGCGGTGCGGAGCGCGCGCTCTGGGGGCGCCCCAAATGCCGGCCTGGCTCTGGGGCTGCCCCCCGGGGGTCCCATCGGGGGGCAGGGGCACGGACAGACCCCCGGCGGTCACCGCTCCGTGTCCGGGGGCAGAGGGAGCGCAAAGGGAGCGGGGCAGCCGCTGCCCGGGGCTCGGGGTCCGCTCGGGGGGCACGAAAAGCGGGGCAGCCCCCGGGGGTCCCGGTGCCCGATCGGGGGCAGGGGGAGAGGGGCAGCCCTCCGGTGGTCCCGGTGCCCAGCCCGGGCTGGGGGCGAGCGGGGCAGCCCCGGTGCCCGGGCAGACGGAGCGGGGCACCCCCCACCCAGCCCCGGGGGTCCCGGTGCCCGGTCCGGGGGCTGGGGTAGCGGGAGCCCCCCCCGGGCTCTCCGGTGGCCGCCGCGGGGGCAGCGGGAGCGGGGCAGCCCCGCGGGTCTCGGGGCAGCGGCTGCGGCGGTGGCGGCGCTCGGGCCCGGCGCGGTGTTGCAGTGCGGGACACTGCGGCGGCGGCCCCGGGGCTGCGGGACTCCGGTGCCCGGGCGGGGACAGCGCAGCGCGGGGGGAGCCCCGTTCCCGCCGCCGCCGCCCCGCAGAGAGCGACCCCCGCCCGCCGCGCCCCTCCCTCAGCCGGGGGTCCCGTCCCGGTGCCCCGCGCCCGCCCCGCAGCGAGGGAGCGGCGGCCGCAGCCCCGCACTCACCGTGTGCCCGGTGCCGGCCCGCGGGAGGGGCCGCCGGTGCTGCCGGTAACTCCTCCGCTGCCTCCCCCGGTGCCTCCCCCGGTGCCTCCCCCGGTGCCTCCCCCGGTGCCTCCCCCGGTGGCTCCTCCGGTAGCTCCGCCGGTGCCGCCGCTGCGACACCGGGAGCTCGTCCCGGCCCTGCCCCGGTGCTGGCGCTGCGCAGGACCGGCCGCTCGCCAAGGTCACCGGCCCGCCCGGTGCGTCCCGGAGCCGCGGGCACCGCCGGGACCCCCGGCCGGGCTGCGGGCACAGGAACCGGAGCCGGTAAATCCCCGCCGCGGGCGCCGCAAGGGCGGCTGTGCCCACCCCGCCCCAGCCCGGGCACCCACGCGGCGGTGCCACCCCAAAAACCCGGTACCACCCCCGCCCGCCGTCTGCCCACCCCCCAAAATCCCCGGTACCACCCCCAAAATCCCACCCTGAGCCCACCCTGGCACCGCAGGGACCCCGGCCCAGCCCCGGCGTTCCCTGGGCACAGCGGGCACACGGGCTCGGAGCGAACTTTGGCTCCTTTATTTTGTCACCAACGTCCCCCCGGCGCTGTCGCCACCCCCGAATCCCCCCAGCCCGAGCCGGGGCACCGGGACGGGACCGGGACCCACCGGGACAGGACCGGGACGGGATTGGGACCCACCGGGAGGGACCGCGGCCCCGCCAGCCCCACACGGGCGGGGCTGTGACTGCAGCGATGTCCCCGCCGAGCGTCCCAAGGTCCCCCCACAGCTTTTGGGGGACCGGAGCATCCCTGGGGACACTCCCGGGGACACTTTTGGGGACATCTCTGGAGACACCTTTGGGGACACCCTGGGGACACCCCTAGGGACAACCTCGGGGACATCTCTGGGGACATCTCTGGGGACATCTCCGCTCCCAGCTCAGAGCGGGGCGAGGGGCACCGGGCGGGATCCCCGGGGTGGGGACAGCGGGACCCAGCGTGCGACTGCAGCCCCAGGGAGGTGCCAGCAGATCCAGAGAGGTGACAGCAGTCCCAGGGTGGTGCCAGCAGCCCCGGGGCACCAGCCGGACCCGTCACTGGCACTTTTTGGCGCGGGCCAGGCCCGGGCCGGCCGGGGGCACGAAGAAGGCCGGGGCGCGCAGGCAGCGCAGCGCCAGGAGCTGCGGGCCCAGCGCGTACAGCGCGTTGGAGAGCAGGAAACTCCAGAGCACCTCCTCGGGGGTCTGGTACGGGAACGGCGTGCGGGAGTGCAGCGAGGAGCCCAGGTGGGCGAACTGAGCCTGCGGACACCGCGGTGGGGCGGGACAGTGACGGGGGAGCGGCCCCAAAAGGTGCGAGCCCCCCGCCCCAAAGGGTGCAAAGCCCCGGCCCCAAAAGGTGCAACCCCCAGGCTCAAAGAATGCAACCCCGTCCCTAAAAGGGGCAGAATCCCGGCCCCAAAATGTGCAAAATTCCCGGCCCCAAAGGGCGCAGACCCTTGGACCTGAAAGGCGTAAATCCCCGATCACAAAGAGTGCAAAGTTCCGCCCCTGAAAGGTGCAAAGCCCCAAACTCGGAGGGGTTTTTGGCTCCAGCCCATCCTATCTATAGCCCTGCGTCTCTCTCCATCCTATTTCTGTCCCACTAATCCCGGGTTCTGTCCAAATCCACCGAGGCCGAGTCAATTATCAGCCAGTCAAGCAAGCTGCTCCACTTGCAGCTGCAGCTGTGCTCTGCCCCCCAAACCCGGGATCTGCCCCCCAAACCCGGAATCTGCCCCTCAAAATCGGGATCTGCCCCCCAAAACCAGGATCTGCCCCACAAACCCGAGATGTGCCCCCCAAATCCCGGATTTACCACCCCAAAACCGAGCCCAAACCCTTTACCCTTTTCCTGGCTGGGATGTTTTCCCCCAAATCCCGAGATTTTGGGGCCACCCTTTTGGGGATTTTTTCCCCCAAATCCCGGGGTTTTGGGGCCGCCCACCTGCGCCACGGCTCCCGCGAACACCAGGCTCCAGTCGGGCAGCCAGGAGCAGCCGGGCACGGCCAGCCCGTAGATGGCGAGGATGAGGAAGGGCAGCAGGTAGAACAGGTAGATCAGCATCTGGGGGACACCCAGTTGTCACCCCGGGTGGCTCCGGGGGCACCTGGAGGGGGTCCCGCGCTGTGCCCCCCCCTCACCTGCACTTTGGGGTAACCCACGGGGTCGCGCAGGTAGGGCTCGTGCAGGTACGTGTAGTCAAAGCAGGAATCGGCCGGGCAGTCCAGCACCACCTGGGGGGCACAGGGGGGCGAGGGCAGGGGACCCTCCCTGGGACCCCAAAACACTCCCCGGGATCCCCAAAATCCTCCCCGGGACCCCCAAACCCTCCCCGAGATCCCCAAACCCTCCCTGGGACCCCAAAACCCTCCCCGGAACCCCCAAGATCCTCCTCGGGACCTCCGAGATCCTCCCAGGGACCCCCAAACCCTCCCCAGGGATCCCCGAGATCCTCCCAGGGACCCCCAAAACCGTCCCTGGGACCCCGGAGATGCTCCAGGACACCCAAAACCCTCCCGAGGACACTTGAGACCCCCCAGGACCCCCTGACCCCCCCAGGACCCCCTGAGCCCCTCCAGGACCCCCCCAGCCCCCCAGCCCTCACCATCCCCCTGAAGAAGGTGAAGGCTGCGGTGAGGATGAGGATGAGGATGAGGAGCAGGTCCTGGGGCCGCTGGTAGAGGCGTTTGCGCTGCTCCTCTGCGATCTGCCAGAGGAATTTCGGGGTTTTTGGGGTGCGCACCCCCCGATCCAGCCCTGGGAGCCCCCAAACCGCCCCGGCTCCGGCCTCACCTGCTCGGGGCTGAGGCTCGGCCGCGCCCGGGGCTGCCGGAACAGCCGGAGGCCGGCCCAGGTGAGGAGGAGGAGGTAGGGCAGGTTGAGGAGGAAGGACGGGCTCAGCTCGGGGCTGTATTTCCCTGCGGGAGAGAGCGCGGGGTGGGCTCGGAGCCTTCCTCCCCCTCCTCCTCCTCCTCCCGGGGGTCGGGCCCGGCCCGAGCCCCCTCCCCACGGCCGTACCGATCAGGTTGCCCAGCAGGAAAACCACGGCGCTCATCAGCAGCGAGCCCAGCCAGAAGAGACCCAGCCCCCGGTAGTTCTTCCTGCGGGGACAGCGGGAGCCCCCTCCTCACAATTCGGCATTTTCCACCCTCCCCTTCCCCCTGGATCACCCCCGAGCCCCCTCCTCAAAATTCGGCATTTTCCACCCTCCCGTTCCCCCTGGATCACCCCCGAGACCCGCCTTAAAATTCGGGATTTTCCCGCCCCCCTGAGCCCCCTCCTCAGGAAATTCGGGATTTTCCAGCTCCCCGAGCCCTCCCGGGATCATTTAGTCCCCTCCTCAGGAAACTCCGGAATTCTCCCCGACCCCCGCGCCCCCTCCTCAGGAAATTCGGGATTTTCCCGCCCCCCTGAGCCCCCTCCCCAGGAAATTCGGGGTTCTCGCCCCCGCCCACCTGCGCCCCGCGGCCGCGGCCATGGCCAGGCACAGCCCGTAGTGCACGGTGCCGTCCCAGTAGCAGGTGAGGAGCCCGTGAGCCGTGCGCAGGTGGGGATCGCCCTGCGGGGACACCGGGGGGTCACACCGGGGCTGGGGACACCGGGAGGGTCGCACGGGGGTCCGGGGGTGCCGGAGCCCCGAGCGGGGTGTGCGGGGAGTGCGGGGCAGGGCGGCACCTCCCGCACGTAGAGCTCCATGAGGCCCGAGATGAGCCCGTCCTCCTCCAGCGCGATCAGCAGATCCACGGCCGATACGAAGGAGAACACCACGAGCACTGCGGGGAGCGGGGGGCTCCGTGCGGGGTCCCCAAAACCCCGAATCCCACATTCCTGCTCCCCGTGGATCCCCTAAAACCCCGAATTCCACATTCCTGCTCCGAGCAGGGTCCCCCAAAATCCCGAATCCCACATTCCTGCTCCGAGCAGGGTCCCCCAAAACACCGAATCCCACATTCCTGCTCCCTGGTGGGTCCCACAGCTCCCCCCAAATCCCAGATCCCAGATCCCAAACCTCTGCTCTGTGTGAGTCCCACTGATTCCCCCCAGATCCCAAATCCCTGCTCCATGGGGTCCCACAACCCCAGCCCCCAGCCCCCAGCCCCAATCCCACCCCGGGGTCTCACCGCAGAACAGGGGGTCGTGGACGAGGCCGACGGCGCCGGTGAGGATGAGGAGGGCGACGAGGCTGAGGAGCAGCAGGACCGCGGCCAGGCCCAGCGCCGGGGGGCTGCTGTGGGATCGGGGCCGCTGCAGCTCAGCACGGCCCCGATCCCCCAAACAGCCCCGATCCCGCTGAGCTTCGGGATCGGGATCAGACCCCACAACCCAGAACAGGGCAGGGCAGTGCCCGTCCTCTGAGGGGGGAAATCTGGATCTGGGAATGACCCCAGAGGGAAAGCCCAAAGGGGAAAAAACCCCAAAGGGGGCGAATCCCAGGGGGTGAATCCCAAAAGGATGGGATCTCAGCAGGGATTGGGAATGGATAAAATCCCCAAAGAAGGGTGGGTGTGATCCCAGCAGGGATTAGGAACAGGAACGGGGCCGGAGCAGCCCCGGTGTGTCCCCGTCCCCCTCCAGGCTGTGTGTTCGGAAAAGCCCCAAACCCCGCTGTGTGAGCCCGGAGCCGCTCCCGCAGGCCCGCATCGGGCACTGCGGGCGGGCAAAGCGAAAGCGGCGCCCGGCGACAGCGGTGACAGCGGCGGGGACACGTCAGCGACGGCGGGGACAGCGGGGACACTCCGGGAGCGGCAGGGATCACCCGAGTTCCCGGGATTTGGGCCCCAGGCCGGGATCACCCCAATTCCCGGATTTGGGCTCTCCGGGAGAGGCGCTGCGGGGTCTGAACTTCCCGAGGGGATTGAAAACCAGCAGGGAAACCCCACCTGCAGCCGCCTTCCCATGGAACACCTGGATCCAGGTGCCTGACCCGGGCTGGATCCTCTGATCCGGGACAGACCCAGCCCCTGTCCCGGGCTGGATTCCCAGATCCAGGAGAGACCCAATCCCCCCTTCCCCGGGCAGGACCCCATTCCCCATTCCCCATTCCCCTTTTTCATTCCCCGTTCCCTTTTCCATTTACCCTTCCCTATTCCCGTTCCCTGTTCCCCATTCCCGGGGGTCCCTCCTGGTCCCCACTCCCCGTTCCCCATTCCCGGGGGTCTCTCTCCATTCCCCATTCCCCCGTTCCTCATTCCCCGGTCTCTCCCATTCCCATTCCCCACTCCCGGGGGTCTCTCCCGCTGCCGGGGTCCCTCTCGGTCCCCACTCCCTGTTCCCCATTCCCGGGGTCTCTCCCATTCCCGTTCCCCATTCCCGGGGGTCTTTCCCATTCCCCGTTCCCCATTCCCGGGGTCTCCCCCATTCCCAAGGTCTCACCCGCTCCCGGGGTCCCCCCCGGTCCCCGTTCCCCATTCCCGGGGGTCTCTCCCGCTCCCGGGGGTCCCCCCCGGTCCCCACTCACTCCAGGGCGCTGACGGCGCTGAGCCCGAAGGCCACCGGGAGGGCGAGCAGGGGGGCGGCCAGGGCGGCCGGGCCCGCCGGGAGCTGCATCCCGGCCCCGCCGCAGCACCGGGCCCGCGGACTTCGGCCCCGGCACCGGCCCGGGCAGCGCCCTTAAAGCCACAGAGCCGCCCGCAGGCGCCGCGACACGGCGGGACAGACAGACGGACGGACGGACGGACGGACGGGGAGACACGGAGGGACAGGGGGACCCTGGAAGGGAGGGAAGGAGTCCCGGGAATAAGGAAGGACCGGGATCCGGGACTGGGATCAGGAATGGGATCGGGAACGGGATCCAGGGAAGGACTGTGATTGATCTGGACTGGGATCCTGGGGCTCCAGGCTCCCAGATTTTGGATTTTCCCTGGATAACCCCACTCCCTCCTCACCCTGAAATGGTTTTAATTAAAAGCCAAGCCCTTGACTCCGTAATTAATAAAATTAGCAAAGAATCACATCAAGTATCCCAAGAACCAAATCCAGCTTTTTTTTCCCCTGAAAATGCTTGGAAAACCCAACTCCAGGGCAGCCTCCCACCCTAAGAAAAAACCCCTCTCTTCCCAAAAAACTGCAAGGATTAAACGTAAGGAACAAACAAATTTGATTTTATTTACAGACTCCATGAACAAAATTTGTATTTCCAGAGGGTTTTTTTTTCCATTTTTAGGAAACAAAATCCAACTGGATTTTTCCAAAGTGTGGTGCTGGAATTTTGGGTCTTTGTCATCCCAAAGCACAGGAGGTGTTGGCAAAATCCCCGGGAAGGGAATAAATCCCCCCTGGATCCATCAAATCCTGGAATTCCCAACGGATCCAGGCCAGATCCGCCCATCCAGAGGCAAAACTGGAGGCACTGGTTCCCCAAATTCCCCAAAATCTCTCGGATTTGGGATTCCAAGATAAAATCAAGGAATAAAATCCCCACCCCCTCCTGGAGCAGCACAAGATCTGCCGTTCCCAAAAATCCCAAACTCCTCGGAATTGGAGTCCCCTGGGGGATTTTTGGGGCTGCTCCAAACCCTCCCCGTGTCCCCAAAAAAAGCCGGGAAAGCTTTTCCATGGGGGAAGGAGGAGACGTGATTCCAAAAAAAGCCAGATAACATCAGGAGAAAAGAGATGGATAATGAAGTTTGAGATAAGAATTCCCAGGAAATCTGTTGGGAAAAGCCCTCCTCAGTAGTAAGGTCGCCGTGGGTTGTTCTGTAGGGAATAAAAACCAAACAATGGAAAAATCATCAGGATCGGGGATTTTATCCCAAAAATCATCACCAGGATTCTCTGGGAAAGCCACTAGAATTGACATTTTCCAGGTTTTTTCCCCCAAAATTAAAGGCAGCTTTTGGCTGGAAAGGGAAAAGGGAAACTCCACGCTTGGTTTTGCCCCCTGGAAAATGGTAATTCCAAAGGAATAATGGGATTCGTGGAGAAGCTTCCCTTGGCAGGGGTTTAACTGGGATAAAGCTGGGAATAAAACTGGGATTTGAATGGAAAAAGAATGGGAAGGAGAATTCTGCAGCCAGGGAATACGGGGAGGACGATTTGGTGCAGGATGAGGAGAGGGATTCCATCCCAGAGGAATTTCCCAGCTGCCAACATTCCCAGAGGGATTTGTCCCTGTGCCTGCCCGGGTTTGGGACACTCCTAATGGATTCCAATGGATCTGTCCCTGCCCCGTTCCTGGGACTCTCCCCCATCACTGGCTCCCTCCCATTCCCACTCCCAACCCCACTTCATCCCATCCCACCCTATCCCAATTCCCATGATCCCAATTAAATCCCATACCAACGGGTTGGGCCGGAAGCGGTATGCCAGCATTGATCCTATCCCATTCCCGTTCCCGTTATCCCATTCCCGTTATCCCGTTGTTATCCCGTACCAACGGGTTGGGCCAGAAGTGGTATGCCAGCATTGATCCTATCCCATCCCCATTCCCGTTATCCCATTCCCGTTATCCCGTTCCCATTATCCCGTTGTTATCCCGTACTAGGGGATTAGGCCGGAAGCGGTAGGCCAGCATCACGCGCTTGCGGAAGGCCTCGTACTCACTCATTGATCCCATTCCCGTTATCCCATTCCCGTTATCCCAATCCCATTCCCGTTATCCCGTTGTTATCCCGTACCAGGGGATTAGGCCGGAAGCGGTAGGCCAGCATCATGCGCTTGCGGAAGGCCTCATACTCGTCGTCCTCCTTGGTCAGCTCCGCCGGGCGCTCGATCCCGAATCCCGCCCCGTCCATGGTCGTGGTGCCCCTGCGGAACACCGGGAATGGCGCGGCTCAGACACCCCTCCGTGCCCGGGAATTCCCACGGGAATTGTGCCCCGGGACCCTCCTGGATCTGCTCCCAGATCCCCAGGGCCTGGCGCTGGATGGGAGCAGGGATTGGTTTCCTATCCCAAATTCCCAGGGTTTGGATGGAAGCAGGGATTGGTTTCCTATCCCAAATCCCTGGGAATTTGGACAGAAGCTGATCCACCCGAAGAAAACCTTTGGAATACCCAAAGTGGGATCAAATCCCAACATTTCTGGGCATGGAATGAAACCAAGACTCGTGGGATCACACCAAGTTCTGATCCTGGCTGGAATATCCTCTACTGGATATGCTTCCCACTGTTTTTTAAAATATTTCCATGATTTATGACTCCAAGGAGAGCAAATATTCCCAGGAATTTCTGATTTTAAGGATTTAATCCTGGGAGAGGGGAGGTGCATACAGGAATTCTTAGAGCTGCACTTCCCGATGGAAATTTGGGTCGGAAATTCAGGATTCGGGGGCTCAGCCAATTCCAGCTACAGCAACAAAACCAGGAGAAAATCCTCCCAAAAAAAAAATCAGGAATTTTTTCCCGGGCTGAGTTTTCCAAGCTCAGGTGAGAAATCCCAGCTGGGCTGCGATTCCAGCAGGAATTCCCAGAAAAAAAGGAAGGAATAATCCATAGGGACACTCACTTGCTGACAGGGTTCTTAATTCCCTGCCCATCAGATCCCAATCCTTCTCCTTCCTTCCATCCCATTTTCATCAGCATTTGGTATCCAATGTTTTCCACCGTCAGCTTGAATTCCTTGTACTCGGAATAATCCGGCTCCCGGCCCTCCTGCAGCAGGAAAAAGCAGGGAAAAGGGGATTTCTTAATCCATGGACCATGGGAAAAGCAGTTCTACTCCCCTCCAAACTGGGATTTTGGGAAAGAACTGCCAGGATCTCCCGGGATTCCAACAACAGCTCCGTAATTCCAGGTTGTTCCCTGGATCCAGCCTCAGATCCGGTTCTTTCCCAAGCCTGAATCCCAGGGAATGTCAGGCCCCGTGCTGGAAAACAGGGATGAGGCAGCTTCCAGGAATTCCAGGGCTTGGGAAGGACTGGAAGGTGCTGGAGTTGCACCATTCCCAAAATTCCCATTTTCTTCCCAGCTTGGTACACACTGATCCCAAAGAGGAACCAAGTGGGAGGTTTGTCTGGAATTCCAGAAAAAATCCCAAATTGTGGAATTCCAGAGTGGAAAGGGACCTTAAAGCCCATCGAGTTCTGTGGGCAGGGACACTTCCCATGATCCCAGGATGCTCCCAACATTCCTTGGACACTTCCAGGGATGGAGCAGCCACGGATCCTTTGGGAATTCCACCCCAAATACTGCTCCTTTTCTGTGCTAACAGTGGGAATCTGATCCCTGATCTTCCCTGCAGGAATGTCTGGAGCAAGGAGAGCTGGAGGAACTCCCAGCTGTGGGATGGGTCTGGAGCATTCCCAGAATCCCAGGAATCCTCACCTTGAGTGCCTTGAAGGTCTCCATGAACTTTTCCAGCTCGTCGGGCGGGAGGAAATCCCCGATGAAATGTTTCCCTCGGCCCATCTGGGTCAGCTGCTCCGCCCACTCTGCAAAAGCAGGACAACACCGAGCTCATGGAAAATCCCTTGGGACTCCTGGAGCATCCCAGGGATGCGGGACATCCCCAGGCTGAGAATCCGTGGAGAATCCCTTGGGATTTGTGCAGCATCCCAGGGATTTCAGGGGAATTCTGGCGCACAAAACCTCCCAGGAATGCACAGTGAGAACCCCACTCTGGAAAACCATGGAGACAACAACCCTCATGGAGAATCCCTTGGGATTTCAGGGAGATTTGGATTCCGGGAGGATTCTGGAGCACAAAACCTCCCAGGAATGCACAGCGAGATCTCTGGAAAACCACGGAGCATCCCTTGGGATTTGTGGAGCATCCCAGAGGGATGGTTCCTGCAGCTCCCAATCCATGAGGATGGGATGGAAATCCCAATCCCACCCACTCCAGTGCTCCCCAGGGATGGAATTCTCCTCTGGAATTCCCAGTCCCACCCACTCTAATACCCCTCAAGGATGGAATTCCCTCTGGAATTCCCACCCACCCCTGGTCTTGTCCATCTCCATGCGGCGCAGGCGGTGCTCCCACGTGCCCAGCTCGCTGTCCACCTCCTCGTCGCTGTCGTAGCCGTGCTGGTGCTGCTGCAGCGCCCGCTCCCACAGCAGCTGCATCTCCTGCATCGCCCGCTTGTGCTTCATGATCATGTCGTACATCTGCTGCATCTGGGAACAGGGAAAACCGGGTTTGTCCTGGGAAAAACAGGGTTCGGGCTGGGAATCCCAGTGGAGCCCAGACCGTTCCACAAAAAACTGCTCCAAACCCTAAAGAATCCCAAATCCCAGCCCCGAAAGGCAGGCGAGCTGTGCTTGTGCTTCATGATCAAGCAGTACATCTGCTGCATCTGGGAATCATGGAAAAATGGGATTTGTCCCAGGAAAAATGGGATTCAGCCCCAGAAAAGCTCCTCTGGGATCTGGGATTTTAGGGCTGGAAAAGCCCTCAATCCCAAACCCTCTGGTATTCCTGCTGATTCCAGCCCCACGCTGCTCCCAGGGATTCCATAATCGGAAAACCTTTGTTATTCCCACGGGAGGGGACTCAGGGAGGATTTTTGGGATTCACCTCCTGCTGCTCCTTCAGCTGCTTCTTCTGGGCCTCCGAGAGCTCTGTGACTCCCACCAGTCCCACGGGTTTGCCCTTCTCGTACCCCAGACCCTTCAGGTCCTGAACTGCAGGGAAAAAACAGGGAAAAACCTCTGGAAAAACCTGGGAGATTGGAAAAATCTCAGAGGGGGAATGAAAGGGAATAAAAGGGAGGGAAAAGAAAAGAAAAAAGGAATTCTGTTTGTAATTCCCACAGAGCGAAAGGGAAAATAAAACCACAGGGAAAAAATGGGATTGACAGTAGAAAACTTGATCCATGTCCACCTCAGGAAATAAAAAATTACTCTGGAGCCAGGAAATTCCCAGGAAAACCCAACCTCGCTCACCTGAGAGGGGAGAGGGAGAATCCAGCTGCTGCACCAGCTGGGGCAGGGGCAATTCCACCTTTTCCTCCTCCGGCCCCCACCGGCTCTTCCTTTTCTTTTTGGTGCTGCCCGGAGCAGGATTTGGGGCCACGGATGGATTTGGGGTCGTGGCAAGATTTGGGATTGCAGCTGGGTTTGGGGTCACGGCTGGGTTTGGGGCCATGGCTGGATTCAGGACTGGGGCAGAATTTGGGATCAGAGCTGGATTTGGGGCCAGCTGATCCGGAGGGGAGGTGGAGGATGAGGAGGGGGCAGGAGAGGCCGAAGGAATGGGCAGAGCAGCGGGAACAAGGGGAGAGGGAATGGGGAGAGGCAGAGGCGGCGGGATGGGAACGGGGAGAGGGAGAGCAGAGGGAACGGGGAGCGGGGGGAAGCACACGGGGGAGGGAGAGGCCTCGGGACTGCTTTTCCGTTTGAGGCCGGATTCCTGGGAATTCCCGGGAAAAGGGGAGCCCCCGGGGGCAGCCCGGGCCCTGCGGAACTCCTCCAGCTTCTGGCGGTAGTAGCGGTGCCCTTTGCTGTGGGGCTCGTACAGGAACCTGCGAACAACAACGGCACCAGCTGGGAATTCCTGCTGGCACGATCACAGCATCCCTGAGGCGTTCCCAGAACATTCCCACAACAGCATTCCCGGCTCTGCAGCTCCACTCAGAGCACGGATCCAGCCGTAAAATTCCCGCCTGGAATGATCACAGCATTCCCTGGGCATTCCCAGCTCTCCTTAGAGCAGGGATCCAGCCATGGAATTCCTGCTTGGAATGCCCAAAGCACACCCAGAACATTCCCAGAACAGCATTCCCAGCTCTCCAGCCACATTCAGAGCTGCAATCCAGCCGTGGATTTCCTGCCTGGAATGCTCAGAACTTTCCTAGATCATTCCCAGCTCTCCAGGGTTGGGATCTAGCAGTGGAATTTTCCTGCCTGGAGTGCCCAGAACATTCCCACCTCTCCTAGGCTGGGATCCAGCAGAGTTTCCTCAGGAATTTTCCTTCCTGCAATGCCCAGAGCATTCCCAGCTCTCCAGGGCTGGGATCCAGCACTGGATATTTCCCTCCTGCAATTCCCAGAGCATTCCCAGCTCTCCAGCACCATCCCGTGCATTCCTGCAGCCAGTGCAGCTTCCACTGGCATCAGGGAACACAATCCCGTAAAGGAGAAACAGCCCCAAAAATCAGGAATGTGCTGATTCCTCTGCACCCTAAACCTGAGCACCTCAATTCTCACTGCTCCAAAACCCCAAACTAAAAATTCCCAGGATTTTCCCTTGGAATTCCCTGGAAAACAGCCCCCACAAATAATGAATTTCCATATCTGAAGGCAAGGATGTCCCTGTTGTTCTGCAGGGCAAAGTTCCCTCAGCCCCCCAAACCTGAGCGCCTCAAGTCTCGCTGCTCCAAAACTTCAACCTAAGAATTTCCAGGAGTTTCCCCATGGAATTTCCTAAGAATTCCCTGGAAAACAAGCCCCAAAAATCAGGAATTCCCTGTACCTGAAGGCAGGGTTCTCCCTGTTGTTCTGCAGGGCAATGGCCTCCACCTCGGGCCCCCCTGCAGCCACGAACTGCGCCAGCTTCTCGGCCGAGTTGCGCGTCTCCTGGTCGGCTGGGGGGGAAACTTTAGGCAGGGATTAGTCCTGGGCCCAGCTCACCCCAGCCCAGCCTAACCCGGCCTAAGCACCCCAGAGAGGCCTAGAGTCGGGTTTAAAGGGGGAGAATCGGTACAAAGGAACAGTTAAAAAGTGTAAAACATCAGTTTAAATCCGAGTTTGGGTGCAGGGGTGGGGAATAGGGATCCCAGTGAGGCCTAAAGCCGGGTTTAAAGGGGGAGAATTGGGACAAAGTGGCACAAAAACTTCAGTTTAAACCCAAGTTTGGGAGCAGGGACAGAACCTTGGGATCCCAAGAGCACAGTTATGCCAAAAGCCAGGTTTGAAGTGGGAAAATTGGTACAATGAAAGCACAAAAACTCCAGCTTAGGCCTGGCTTTGGGGAGCAGGGATGGGAGAGATGAGAGGTAAGGCAGCTTAGGGCGCCCAAATCCCAAATTTTCCCTGTGCCAGGCACTTTTCTGTAGGATTAAAACACTTAGAATTAAGCCTAATTAAAGGCTTTGTAATTTTTCCCTCTATCAGGCATTTTTCCATAGGATTACAGCACCTGGAATTATCCCTAATTAAAAATTTCAGATTTTTCCCTTGTGCCAGGCATTTCTCCACAGGATTACACCACCCAGGATTATCCATATTTCAAGATTTTTTCCCTGAATTTCCCAGGAACAAAAGGAAATCCTTTGGAAAATTCCAAATTCCCTATAAATCCACTTAACCCCCCTCTCACTGCACCCCCTGGAGGCTGTTTCAGGAGAAACTCCCTATGGAAAATCCCAAATCTCACCTGGATAAGGGTGGATACTCCAATAAAATCCAACAACAACAAAAAAATAAAATTAAAAAAAAAAAAAAAAAAAAAAGGGAAAAATCTCCTTTTCCTAAATTTTCAGTGTTGGAGAATTATTTTGGAATATTTTTGACAACAGCAAAGAAAATCCCATTCAAAATCCCAGGAATATTTTGGGAATCCACATTTTTGGCACAAGGATTTGATTCTCCTTCCAGCTGGGAATTTTCTTCGCAGGCAGCCAAATTTCCACCCAGTCCCAAATCAATCCCAAATTTCCCTCCTGCTGTTGCCATTCCCCAGATTTTAGTGGGAATTACCTTTTTGGGAAGAGGCTGCCTGGGAATTTTGATTTTCTTTTCTAATTTCTGCCACTTTCTTCCTGTAGTAAAGGAATTCTCTGCTGTTCTTATCATGCAAAAATCTGGAAAAAAGGGGAAAAAAAAAAGAATAATTATTATCCAAATATTGATATTCTGGAATAGAAACAACTCTGAATCCCACGTGAAAAAATGGAGAAATTACTCAGAATGAACGTAAAACATGGAATTAGATTCTGGAGTTTCAATCCAAGGATTTGCATCCCAATTTTTGTTGATTGAAAGGAAATTAAGGAGGAATCCTCTGCCCACCAGTGCTGGGATTAGAAAACTCTTCCACCCATCAAATCCAAACATTTCCACCCTTCAAATCCAAACATTTTCTCCTCTCAAATTCCAAACACTTTCTCCCCTCAGGGAAGAACAATGAATCCAAAATTTTCCCCCTCAAATCCAAACATTTTCTCCCCTCAAATCCCAAATTCTCCCCCTCAAGGAAGATCATCAAACCCAAACTTCTCCCTCTCACAGAGAACAACCCCCAGCCCCCTTGCTGCCCTTTTCCCCCCAGATTGAGCATTCCCAGGGGACAAACCCCTTCCCAGACTCACGAGAAAGCAGGGTTGTCCTTGTAGTCCCCTTTCCTGTCCTTTTCCCCCCAGATTCAGCATTCCCAGGGGATAAATCCTCCCCAGACTCATGAGAAACCACGGTTGTCCTTGTAGTCCCCTTTTCCCCCCAAATTCAGCATTCCGTGGGGGATGAACCCTCCCCAAACTCACGAGAAAGCAGGGTTGTCCTTGTAGCCCCCTTTCCTGTCATTTTCCCCCCAGATTCAGCATTCCCAGGGGATAAATCCTCCCCAGACTCACGAGAAAGCAGGGTTGTCCTTGTAGTCCTCCATGGCGACCTTCTCGAGCTCGGGGCCGCCCTCAGCCACGAACCTGGCCAGCTTTTCCACCACCTGCCGCGTCTCCGCATCCTCTGGGGGCAAAACTTTAAGGAGGCTGTCAGTACTTGGGGTTCAACTGCCCCCACAACGGGAAACAGGGAATTACTGCCGGGAGCCACGGCGCAGACACACGGCAAGATGGGGAGAGAAAGGATGAAACGGGGCACGCAGTTGTAGAGAGGCGTTCACAGCAAAATTCCTCATTTCCTGAGCTGCCCCGGGGGATCCTACGTGGAGAATCTAAACTTTGGGGTGAGGGGGGGTTAAAGCTCATCCCATTCCCGCTTATTCTGCTATCCTAAGAGTGCCTTGGACACTTTCACAGCTTTTCTGGGAATTCCAGCTCATTCCAGCCAGGAATTCCTTCCCAAAATCCCACCTAAACCCAGTTTGAAGTCATTCCCTGGGTCCCGGAATTCCAGCCCTTATCCCAAATTCTCTGCAGCTCTCCTGGAACCTTTTAGGCTCTGAGGCCTCCATAGAATTTCCCTTCTCCAAGCTTCCCCAGGGGCAGCCACAGCTTCTCTGGGAATTCCAGCTCATTCCGGCCAGGAATTCCTTCCCAAAATCCCACCCAAATTCCCCTTTCTCAGTTTAAATCCATCCCCTGTGTCCTGGAATTCCCATCCCAAATCCCAAGTCCATTCCCTATGCCCTGTCCCTCCATCCCTTGTCCCAAATCCCTCTCCAGCTCTCCTGGAGCCCCTTTAGCCTCTGGAAGCATCTCCAAGGTTTCCCTGGAGCCTTCCCTCCTCCCAATTTCCCTGGACATTCCAGGGACTGGGAATCCACCAGTCCATCCCAGTTTGGAGGTTTCAGTTGCACCCAGCTCATCCCAGCTTTAACTGTGGCAGAGTTGGCTCCCACTGAATCCCACCCCATTCCCCACTAGAATCCGGCTTTAATCCCTGAGGGAACCCCAAACCGATCCCTGTGCCAGGACCCGAACCCCACGCCTGGGCCTGAGGGAATCCTGTCCCCACTGCACCCCATCCCGGGATGGGCACTCCCATCTCCAGCCCCAAGCAGGAGCTGCCGCTGACCTTTGATCTCCAGCCACTGCTCGTAATCCTCCTCGTCGTCCTCGTCGGGGCCCTGGAAGACGCTGAGGCGGCTGAGCACGGGGCTGGCCCTGGGCTGGGCGAGGCTGCGGGCCTGCAGCATGCGGCTCAGCGCCTGCCCCGGCCGCTTCCCCAGCAGCCCTGGTGGCTTCTTCCCGGGCTGTGGGGCCGGGGCGCTCCCGGCATTGTTCGGGGTGTTGGGGGCACTTTCTGTGGGGAAAACAAAGGGAAATTATCATTGGGTTTGGGGTGGGAAAGGCTCCGGGCCTGCCCCGGCCGCTTCCCCAGCAGCCCTGGCGGCTTCTTCCCGGGCTGTGGGGCCGGGGCATTCCCGGGCTTGTTGGGGCACTTTCTGTGGGGAAAACAAAAGGAGTTATTATTGGGTTTGGGGCTGGGGCATTCCCGGCGCTGTTCGGGGCATTGGGGGCACTTTCTGTGGAGGAAACAAAGGGAAATTATTATTGGGAAATTTGGGTTTGGGGCTGGGGCATTCCCGGCGCTGTTTGGGGCATTGGGGGCACTTTCTGTGGAGGAAACAAAGGGAAATTATTATTGGGAAATTTGGGTTTGGGGCTGGGGCATTCCTGGCGTTGTTGGGGGCATTTGGGGCACTTTCTGTGGAGAAAACAAAAGGAAATTACTCTTGGGAATTCTGGGTTTGGAGTGGGAAAGGCTCCAAGCCTGGATCATTTGGCTCAAGGCCTGCTTTGGCGGTCTCTTTCTGGGGTTTGGGGCTGGGGCACTCCTGGAGTTGTTGGGGGATTTTTCTGTGGAGAAAATGAAAGGAAATTATTCCTGGGAATCCTGGGGTTTGGGCTGGGGTATTCCTGGAATTGTTGGGGGGATTTCAGGTGTTTTCTGAGGAGAGAAGGAAGGGAAATTCCTCCTGGGAACCCTGGGTTTGGGTTGGGAGAAGCTCCAGGTCTGCCCCGGCTGCTTCTTCCCCACGTTGGGAGCTGGGGCGTTCCCAGAATTATTGGGGGGATTTGGGGCAGTTTCTGAGGGGAGAATGAAGGGAACAGAACTCCAAGTTTGGACTAGGAAAGGAAGGACCTACCAGCATTGGATTTTTCCCTCTGGAGCTTCAGGAATTGCTGCAGGAAGCTCCCATCGTTCACAAACTTGTTGGACACAGAGGCCTCGCTCTCGGAGCCATCATCGCTGAACAGGGACAGGAAAACAGGAGCTGGAATCTGGGAGCTTCCCTGCCCTTCCCATGTGGGACTGGGGACAGGAAAAACTCCTGGAACTGGTCATTTTCCTCACCTAGCACTGAATTCCCAAAAGAACCCCAAATCGCCTTCCTCCTCCATTAAAATTAGGATTTTCCTCCCTCAGCTCCCCTCCCGCCCCTCCATGTCTGGCGGGCAGATTCCCGGGACGGATCCGCACGTACTCTCCGAGCAGCGGGAGCTGCGGGATGCTGAGGGAGTTCTGCCGCGCCTGCTGCTCCAGCCGCGCCTCGATCTCCCGTTTCTTCTGGGCAATCAGCTCCTCCTGCTGCAGGATGTTCACGCTCGTCTTGGCCGACTTGGACTGCGACACGCCGAACCACCGGCTCGCCTTCCCTGAGGGAAAAGGGCGGGAATTAGCATGGGGATTGTGTGGAATCAGGGGCCCTTCCCTCTGAGGTAAAAGGGTGGGAATTAACTCGGGAATTACCTGGAATGAGGGGCACATTTACTGAGGGAAAAGGGCGGGAATTAGCCTGGGAATTGTGTGGAATCAGGGGTGCATTCCCTGAGGCAAAAGGCGGGAACTGTCCGGAATCAGGGGCCCTTCCCTCTGAGGGAAAAGGCGGGAATTAACTCGGGAATTGTCCGGAATCAGGGGCGCATTCCCTGAGGGAAAAGGCGGGAATTAACTCGGGAATTGTTCAGGAATTAGGAGCACGTTCCCTGAGGAAAAAGGTTGTAATAAGTCTGGGAATTGTCCAGAATGAGGGGCGCATTCTCTGATGGAAAAGGTGGGAATTAGCACGGGAACTGTCCGGAATCAGGGGCCCTTTCCTCTGAGGGAAAAGGCGGGAATTAACTCGGGAATTGTCCAGAATCAGGGACGCGTTCCCTGAGGAAAAAAGAGGGAATTCATAGGGAGACCATCCCAAACCAAGGCTGGTCTTCCCTATGGAAAAAAGGGGGAATGGTCAGGGACCATCCCGAATCAAGGGGCGCCTTTCCTGAAGGAAAAAGGTGGGATTTAACAGGAGTCATCCTGAACCGAGGGTCGCATTCCCTGTGGGAAGAAGAGGGGGAATTAACGGGGAAACCATCCCGAATCAAGGCTCTTATTTCCTACGGGAAAAGAAGGGAGATTAACACGGGAATCATCCTGAAACAAGGCTTGCCCTCCCTGTGGGAAAAAGGAAGGATTAAACCGTGCGATCATCCCAAACTCAGCTTCCCAATAGAAAAAAAAAGAACAAATCAACAGTGGGGTCTCCACGAACCACCAGCTCAGTTTTCCTGCGGGAAAAGAGAGGGAATAAACGATTGGGTTTCCAGCGGGAAAAGGAGAGGAAAAATAATCAGTGAAGCCTCCCCGAACTACCGGCTCTGTTTCCCTGTTGGAAAAGAGGAGGAAAAATAACAGGGAGACCATCCCGGATCCCAGGCTCGGTTTTCCTGTGGGAAAACGGGGGGAAATTAACAGAGGAGCCATCCCGAACCAGCAGCCCGGCTTCCCTGGGGGAAAACGAGCCGGAAACGAACGCGGAGAACCATCCCGAACTCCCGGCTTGGGTCCGCTGCGGGAAAAAAAGGAGCGAATTTAACGGGGGGGCTTCCCCCAGCCCCCGACTGTGCCGGCACACCCCCGCCCGGGGCGCACACCCCCACCCCCGGCTCCCGGAGCCCCGGGGGCGGTGGAGCCGAGCCGGGGGATGGCAGCGAGGCGGGAGGGCCGGGGCAGAGCCCCGGGAGGGCCGGGGCAGAGCCGGGAGCGGCGGGAGTCGCCCGGGCCGGGCCGTACCTGGCGCATCCCTGTGGTTGTCCATTTTGGAGCCCCCGTCCCAGCATGCCCCGCGCCGGGCGCGCCGCGCCGGGGGCCGCGCCGCTGCAAGCGCCCCTGGGAGATGTAGTCCCTCAAGGGGCCCTCCCGCCGCTCTCCCCGCTCCTCCCGCCGCATCGAGCCCCGCTCACGGGGCGGCCGAACATTCCCGCTTTGGCGGCTCCGCCGCTACAGTCATTCCCCGGTTCGCCCCGCTTCCGATCGGTGCGAAAGGGCAGACTACAACTCCCACATCCTCTCCGCGCCTGGGGCGCTCGGACTCCAAGTCCCGTCGTGCCCCGCGCCTCGCGGCGGTGTTGTCGGCGGCCCCAAGATGGCGGCGGTGGCGGCGGGCGCGGCGGCCCCTCAGCAGCCGCCGCCGCCTCAGCAGCCGCCGCAGCCGGCGGGAGGCGGCGGGAGTGGTTCCGGGGAGGCGGCGGGAGCCGCGGGTGGTGCCGGAGGCGGCGGCGGAGGTGCCGGAGGCGGCGGCGGCGCAGCCGGGCCTGCGCCGGGCTCGGGGTCGGGCGGCGGCGCGGCCGCGGGCGAGTCGTGGTACCTGGCGCTGCTGGGCCTGGCCGAGCATTTCCGCACGTCCAGCCCGCCCAAGGTGCGGCTGTGCGTGCACTGCCTGCAGGCCGTGCTGCCCCGCAAGCCCCCGGCCCGCATGGAGGCCCGCACGCACCTCCAGCTCGGCTCCGTCCTCTACCACCACACCCGCAACGGCGACCAGGCCCGCGGGCACCTGGAGAAGGCGGTGAGCGGGGCTGGGATGGCCTTGGGGGGCACGGGAAGGGCGGAGCGGGGGTGCCGCTGCATGGAGGAAGGGTTGGGGGTGGTGGGGACGCGGATCTGGGCACTTGGAGAAGGTAAAGAGTAGCGGGAGGGGCGGCCGAGGGGTGCTGGCAGCTGGAAAAGATGGGGAGCAGGGCCGGGGGCGGTGGGAGGCTCCTGGCACGGAGGGGAAGGGTGTTGGTGCCAGCGTAACCCGCTGTGTTCTCTTGCAGTGGCTGATATCCCAGCAGGTATCCTTTTCCCGGGATCCAGGAAGGGCTCCCAGCTCCAAACAGCTCCAAGGAAACTCCAGAAACACCTCAAGGGCCTCGGGGTGGGAGCATGGAATGGGTGTTTTGGGTTGGAAAGGACCTTAAATCTCATCCCTGTTTTCCTGAGGGGTTTTGGAGGTTTTGCTGCTGTTTCCCACCCAGACTTTGTGGTTCCCTTAACCCCTGGTGCCAGATCCCCCAGTTTGAAGATGTGAAGTTTGAGGCAGCCAGTTTGCTGTCAGAGCTCTACTGCCAGGAGGTGAGAGAAACCCCCAAAACTCCTCTGTGCCCCTCGAATTTGGGTTTCTCCGGTCCTCCCAAATCCCGGATTCCACCAGTCCTGCCGAAATCCCAGATTGCTCCAGTCCTCCCCAAATCCCAGATTTCTCCAATCCCATCCAGCCCTACCTTGGACATTCCAAGGCTGCAGCAGCCCCAGACTTTCCCCATTTTATTTTTATTGCTTCCAACACTCTGGTCCCTCTCTCCCAGCCCTCCCTGGAGGGTTCAGCGTGGTTTTGCAGGGAATTCCAGGGCTGTGGGGTCCCAGGATCCGGGTTTATTGGTTACGGGGGGTGTCTGTGTTGCAGAATTCCGTGGACACGGCCAAGCCCCTGCTGCGCAAAGCCATCCAGATCTCCCAGCAGACTCCCTACTGGCACTGCAGGCTGCTCTTCCAGCTGGCTGTGAGTCCTTGGAGCAGCAATTCCTTGGGAAAAAATCCTGCAGAAATCCTGCATCCCCATTCAAAACAGCCTGGAAGCCTTGCCTAACCCTAACCCTATTCCCTAAAAAATTGCTGTTAATGGGTGGATTTTATCCTTTTATACCCTAAAAATTTGTTAATGGAGAGGGAAAAGGCAAATCCAGGGTGGGAATCTGTGTTGGACTGGATCAAGGAATCAGCCAGGATCACTCTGTGGGGATTAGGGACCTGGAATTCCAATGATGGTGGGAAAAAATCCGTTTTGGGGTTTATCCTGCTGGGCTTGGAAATGTTGATTGTTTTATGTTTAATGAGGGATGGGGGAAGGAGGCAAAGGAGCAAGGAAAAGAATCCAAGGAAAATTTTTGTTCCTGCTCTGGAATACGCTCCAGAATATTTATAAATAGAAAATATCAGTGAGAACAGAGACATACTGAAGTGTATTTATGGAAAAAGAACGTTCGTTTCCTATTGATTAAGAAATATTTAGTCTCCCAGAAATTGAGAAATATTTAGTTTTCCAGGAGTTCATCCTGAGGATTCTGAAGCTTCTCCTCTCCCTGGAGCTTCCCATTTTTCCCTGATTTCCCATTTCCTTGGAGCCTGTTCTCTTCCTGAATTCCCACCTGGGTTTGGGAAAGGGATAACATTTGGGAGCACACCTTGGGGGTTCCTCTTGCTGGGAAAACTCTTGACCCAGTCTGACAATCCCTGGAATCAGATCGGCACTGGATTTTCACCCTTTGCAGGATCTGCCTCCAATTTTTAACAAATTTCTCATTAATTAGGAATTTGAAGATAAAAAATCCTTCTGGGCTCATACAAATCCTTGGAAACGCCCCCGATTTCCCTGGAAAGCGAGTCTAAAACCCCTTTAAGGAGCAGGAATTTGTAAATCCAGGGATAATGGTGTTTCTTTGGGAATCGTGAAGCAAATCCTGGATTCTCATGGCGTTTTTTATTCCCGTTTTTCAGCAACTGCACACGCTGGAGAAGGATTTGGTGTCGGCCTGTGACCTGCTGGGCGTGGGGGCTGAGTACGCGCGCGTGGTGGGCTCCGAGTACACCAGGTGACAGCGCTGCCTTCCTCAGGGATCCTGCCTGGCTTCCTGGGCTTTCATCCCTGAATTCCCTGGCATTCCCTGCCTGGCTTCCTGGGCTTTCATCCCTGAATTCCCTGGGATTCCCTGCCTGGATTCCATGGGCTTTCATCCCTGAATTCCATGGGATATCCTGCCTGGCTTCCTGGGCTTTCATCCCTGAATTCCATGGGATATCCTGCCTGGCTTCCTGGGCTTTCATCCCTGAATTCCCTGGCATTCCCTGCCTGGCTTCCTGGGCTTTCATCCCTGAATTCCCTGGGATTCCCTGCCTGGATTCCATGGGCTTTCATCCCTGAATTCCATGGGATATCCTGCCTGGCTTCCTGGGCTTTCATCCCTGAATTCCCTGGCATTCCCTGCCTGGCTTCCTGGGCTTTCATCCCTGAATTCCCTGGCATTCCCTGCCTCAATTCCATGGGGTTTCATCCCTGAATTCCCTGGGATTCCCTGCCTCAATTCCATGGGGTTTCATCCCTGAATTCCCTGGCATTCCCTGCCTGGCTTCCTGGGGTTTCATCCCTGAATTCCCTGGGATTCCCTGCCTCAGTTCCCTGGGGTTTCATCCCTGAATTCCCTGGGATTCCCTGCCTGAATTCCTGGGATTCCTTCCCTGAATTCCTGGGATTCCCTGCCTGGATTCCATGGGATTCCCTGCCCAAATTCCCTGGGATTCCCTGCCTCAATTTCCTGGGATCTCCTTCCCCAATTCTCTTAAACCTCTTTTTTCCCGTTTTTAGAGAGAGAAAAAGGCGGATATTTTTTCTTGGTGTTTTTCTCTTTGTGGAAGGAGTAATTTCTTTTGGAATTTAACTTTATTTTCTTTCATTGCAGAGCCCTCTTTCTGCTCAGCAAGGGGATGGTGAGTTGGAACTCTTTTAAAAATAAATTTTTTATTGTTTAATTGTAAATTCCAGAGGATTTTTTTTTTTTTTTTTTTGAGTGGGGAAGGGATAAACAGGGTTCTTGAGGATAAATCCAGCTTTTCCCCCTCATTTCTTCTGGGAAAAATAAAAGGATTGTTGCAAATTTTCACTGGAGCTTTTGTAATGAGGGATGGAAGAGCTGGTGGGGTGGAAGGGCTTTGGGAATCAGGTGAATATTCTGATCCTAATCCCTGGAATTGGGGAATCCATGGAATTGGAGAATCCTGGAATTGTTTGGCTTGGGAGAACCAGGGACATCTTCCACCACCGCAGGCAGCTCCAGCCTGGCTTTGGGCAATTCCAGCCTTGAGGCAGCCCCGTTTTCCACGGGGAATTGTCACTCCCTGAGGGTTTATCCTGACAAGTTTTCCTGGTTTTTCCTTGGGGAATTGCAGCTGCTGCTGATGGAGAGGAAGCTGCAGGAGGTTCACCCGCTGCTGACGCTGTGCGGGCAGATCGTGGAGAACTGGCAGGGCAACCCCATCCAGAAGGAATCCCTCAGGGTCTTCTTCCTGGTCCTGCAGGTCACACATTACCTGGATGCCGGCCAGGTACGTGCCACGCTCCAGCTGGGAGTTTGGGATGGGATATTCCATAAAAAATCAGCCCTGAGGGGATTTTTGGGTTTATTGTAATGGAAGCAAACTCCTGTTAGTGTTGTTCCCAAATTATATGGACAGTGAGGAAATCATGTTAATTTGGAAATGTTGTCCATGATATTTTTGTATCCATGGTGGTCTCTGTTGCTTTCCTGGTGTGTTGGAGGGAATAAAGGAATTTTGGGGGGATTTTGGGAATATTTTGAGCATCCCTTGGTGCCGTTCACCCCCGTGAAGCACTGAGTGTCGTCAATCCTAAACCAACGCCCTGAATATGGGAATTACCACTCTGCTGGGAGGTTTCCCCTCTCCCCGAGCACTCCAGCAGTGGATGTGAGGAATCCCCGGGGATTTTGTGAATTCCTGGCAGGTGAAGAGTGTGAAGCCGTGCCTGAAGCAGCTGCAGCAGTGCATCCAGACCATCTCCACCCTGCACGACGACGAGATCCTGCCCAGCAACCCCGCCGACCTCTTCCACTGGCTGCCCAAGGAGCACATGTGTGTGCTGGTCTACCTGGTGAGAGCTCCTCGTTAATTAATGAGGGCTAACAAGGGGTTTGGAGCTGGCAGGGATGGGGTTTGGGGCTGCTTTGGGCTGATTTCCCTCAGGGACCCTGGGGTGATCCTGAGGGGGCTGCTCAGTGTGTGAGGAGCTTGCAGGCTGGAAATGGGAATTACTTAATTAATTATTAAATAATGTACTAATTGGTACCAGACTCAAATAGAAATGGAGTTATTTGTACAAATCAGAGCCACTTTGGCTTAATCTTATCAACTCTTTGTGCTTTTTTTTTTCCCCTCAATGTCCGTGGGGTGATGCTGAGGGGGCTGCTCAGTGTGTGTGGAGATTCCAGCTGGAAATGGGAATTAATTAATAAGTAATTAATTACCTGATTAATCAATACTCTAGTCAAGTAAAAATGGAGGTATTTGTACAAATCAGGCCACTTTGCCTTAATTTTACCAACATGAGGAGAGTTGGACTTGGAATTGCTGAAGGATTTTGTTCCATTTCTTGGAGATTATTCCAGTCCTTGGTAAAAAATCTGGGATTTGAGTAATTCTGTGAATTCCCAGCCCTTCCCTCTCTGCACAGATAAATTTTGGGAGTCATGGAATAGCTGGGGTGGAAAGGAGCTTTAAAGTCATCCATTCCCGCCCTCTCAGTCTCACCTCCCACTGTCCTGGGGTGCTCCAGGGATTTTTCCAGGGATTTTTGCTGTGGGATTGCATCCCAGGGGAATTCCTGAGGGGATAATCCTTGCTGTGCTTCTTGCAGGTGACAGTGATGCATTCCATGCAGGCAGGCTACCTGGAGAAGGCTCAGAAGTACACGGACAAAGCCCTCATGCAGCTGGAGAAGCTCAAAAGTAAGGAAAAAGGGCTTGGAATTCAGCTGGAAAATCCTGGAAAATCCCGTTATTTATTTTTCATTTAAACCCATCCCACAGCCCTGCTGAGCTGCTGGGTCAGCCTAAAACTAAAACTAAGACTAAACCTCTGATTTTAAGGCTGGGTGGTGGATTTGGAGTACAAAAATCAACTTTTGGGGTTTTTTTTGGGTGGGATTTGAATCGTTCCATAAATGCCTGATGGAATTGCTCCTGCTCCTTTGGCAGTGCTGGACTGCAGCCCCATCCTGTCCTCATTCCAAGTGATTCTGTTGGAGCACATCATCATGTGCAGGCTGGTCACGGGACACAAAGCCACAGCCCTGCAGGAGGTACGTGGGAATTCCAGCATTTCCTGCCTGGGAAAGCTCCCAGAAAATGGAAATATTCTGCAGGAACAGCCTCTAAACCGTGGGAATTGCAGTGTTGGGCTCAGGAGGGAATTCCTGCTGGGTTATTCGTGGGTACAGCCAGCCTTGGTGGGGCTCAGGACCTGGGAAATGTGGGATTGGCTCCTCTTAAATGTTCATTTAAGGGCACTTTGGAATGGATCATGGGATAATCAATAACTGGTTGGATTGGCACCTTCCTGGTGGCAATTCCAGGCTGATTCCAGTGGGTTTTTCCCATTCCATCCATTCCAGAGTGGCTTCTTCCTCTTCAGGTTCCTGACTTGTCCAGGTGTTTCCCAGTTTTTCACATTCCTGCTTTTCCTCCTGTTTCCTGGTTCATTTGGGTTGTTCCAGAGGAAACTGCACTTTTTTTCTTTCTCATTTTTCCAATAATTTTAAAATCCTGGGAATCCATCCTGGGCCTGGATCATCCAATCCCTGCTGTCAGCTTTACTGGGAATACTGTGCTGGGAATGGGGAGGGATTCAGCTTCCTGAAACTCATCCCAATCCCGGATTTTGGGAGGTTTTATCCCACCTTTCCTGGAAAAGCTGGAGGGACCCATGGCTGTGAGTCCCAGGGGGTGGAGGAAGGCGCTCCAAAGCAGCTGGAACGTGGGAGGGATGTGAGGAAATCCCTTTTCCTGTGCGGGCAGCACAGCCAGCCTCCCCTGGGATCCTGGGCGAGATCCCTGCGTCCCTGAGGGGTGTGAGGGGCGGGATTGGAGCACGAAACTGGGGGAAAAGCGTCAAAAACGGGGACTTGTGTTCTTGCCCAGATCTCCCAGGTGTGCCAGCTGTGCCAGCAGTCCCCCAGGCTCTTCTCCAACCACGCTGCCCAGCTGCACACGCTCCTGGTGAGTTTGGGGTGAAACCGGGGGATTCTGCATCCCGCCCGGAATGCCGGAGAGGAGATACCCTGGGAATTGCAGAGCTGCACCGTCCCCACCTGGAAACCCTTTGGAAACAGAATTCCAGGATGGCTTGGGCAGGCAGGGGCACTTCCCACTGTCCCAAGTTGCTCCAGCAATTCCTGGAGAGAAAATCCCACTTTTCTGTGGAGAAAATTCCTGGGATTTGGCTTTTCCTGGGTGTTTTGGACATCCAGGCCTTGTCTGGCAGCAGTTTCTTCATGAAGGGAGGGGGAACTGGGGAGGAATCAGCTGGAAAAGGGGAAATCCAGGGATTTCAGCTGTGCCCACAGGAGATGGCTTTATGTGGGAACTATAGAAGGCAAAAGGTTTTTGTAGGGAATACTGAATTATCCACGATTTTAATAAAGATTTTTTAGCTAAATTAAGCTTTTTTTCCCCATGAAAAAATTATTTTAAAGGACATTTTGGGGAAATGCCTTATTTTCCCCACACCTGAGACTCGTTGCTCCCTTTTTCCTGCTGTTATCCCAATATTTTGATGGATTTGGGAATGTTTTGGGCTGCATTCCCACAATTATCCTTTCTTTTGCAGGGTCTGTACTGCATCTCTGTCAACTGCATGGATAATGCAGAAGCACAATTCACTACAGCACTGAGGGTGAGATTTTATTCCCAAATTTTCTCCCGGAAACTTAAGGATGGCAATTTGAATTTGGAAGGGAAACCTTCCTTAATTCCCTTATTCATTAACGATTTTCCTTGGATCTGGGGGGATTTTTAGCATTAAAATATCAATGTGTGATTTTTTTTAGCCAGGATTTTTTTAATGGGAATGAACAAATCATGAGGAAAAGTTGAAATATTTGTGAATTCTCTCCTTTCCAGCTCACAACCCACCAGGAGCTGTGGGCGTTCATTGTCACCAACCTGGCCAGCGTCTACATCCGCGAGGGCAATCGGCACCAGGAGGTGAGCTGGGCTCTCAAATCCTGCTTTTCTGGGGAAAAAAAACCTGGGATTTGCCTTTTTCTGGGTGTTTTTGCAGGCATAATCTCATTCATGAGGGGAGTGAGAAATCCCAACTTTCTGTGGAGAAAATTCCTGAAATTCTGCTTTTCCAGGGCATTTTTTCTGTCAGGGCCTTGCTGGCAGAATCTCATTCACCAGGGATTGAGAAATCCCAGTTTTCTGGGGAGAAAACCCCTGGGATTTGCCTTTTTCTGGGTGTTTTTGCCATCAGGGCCTTGCTGGCAGCAGCTCCTTCATGGGGGGAGCAGAAAATATCCTTAAAGTTTGTGAATTCTTTAGTTAAATTCTGGTTCTCATTAATCAAATCCAGTATCAAATCAAATCCAGTATCAAATTCATTATCAGATCCACCAGCTCCAAGTTTTCCGTGGGAATACAATTATCCAGGAAATGCCGTGGAATTGGAAGAGATTTGGGATAAAACTTGGATTTTTGGGATCAAAACAAGCCTAAAATTCCCAATATTGGGATAAACGTGGGCCGGTTTGGGTGGAATTTCACTGTTTTGGTGTTGATTTTTCCTTGGAAAATTGATTGTTCTTTTTCCTCTCCCACTTTCCAGCTCTACAGTTTATTGGAAAGGATAAATCCCGACCACAACTTCCCAGTGAGGTGAGAATTCCCACAAATCCCAACGTTCCGGGCTGGGAATGGCGGATTTGCAGCAGGATTTTCAACAAATTAGGGGAAAAAATCCAACTTAATTCTAAGGGGAAACTCGGGAGGATTTTGGGGTGAAATTCTTGGGAATTTGGGTGGGATCCTGAGGTATCCATGGTTTTTATATCCATAGTTCCCACTGTCTGCGGGCTGCAGCGTTCTACATCCGAGGGCTCTTCTCCTTTTTCCAGGGAAGATACAACGAGGCCAAGTGAGTCCAAGTCCTGGGAAAAATGTGGGGAAAATGTGGGAAAAGTGACCCTGGCTTTTTTGGGATGGGAGTGGGAATGCCCAGGCTTTGTGTCCATCCCATTCCCACGGATTTCTCCTGGATTGGCCAGGGGGGAAGAGCAGGGATGTGGTGGGGGTTGAGCTCTTGCCTTGGGAATCCTTGGGAATCATTCCCTGCAATCCTTGGGAATCCTTGATAAAATGAGACTTTTATTCCCTGGAATCCCTGGGAATTTTCGGCACTTTATTCCATTTCAATTCCAGGGAATCCTTGGGATCTCATTCCCTGCAATCCCAAAGAATCCTTGGGAATTTTGGGACCCTTATTCCCTGGAATCCTTGGGAATTTTGGGATTTTAATCCCAAGGAACTCCTGGGAATCTCGTTCCTCTCATCCCTTTCCATCCCAGGGATCTGCACCTTCCAAGGGCCCAATCCAAGAGAAAACCCAGGAACTCCCTTTCTCCGAGCTCCTTTATGCCAGCTGCTGCCCCTCCATCGCTGCAGGGTCACCCCAGGCTGCTCGGGGGGCTCCAATCCCGTTTTTCCCATTGTTTTTCCCATTGTTTTTCCAGGCGCTTTTTGCGGGAGACGCTGAAGATGTCGAACGCCGAGGACCTGAACCGCCTGACGGCGTGCTCGCTGGTGCTGCTGGGCCACATCTTCTACGTGCTGGGCAACCACAGGGTGACTGCAGAGCCCTCCCGCCCCGGGATCCTGCCTGGGGCATTCCCAGGAAAAATCCCCAAAAAGTCCCCAAGGAAATCGGGACGTGGCTGGGAAAAATGGGGTTTTTAAAGGGTTTTTTAGTGCTGTCGCATCAAAAATCAGGATTTTCTTCCCTCTGGATCATCCAAATCCCTCCCAATCCCTGGAATCCTGGAATTGGCATTCCCAGAACAAATCCCCCAAAAAATCCCAACTGAAATCGGGGAATCCTTGGGAATCCATTGCCCTAGAATCCCAAGGAACCTTTAGCAATCTTGGGATTTTATTCCTTTCAATCCCAGCCAATCCTTGGGATCTGATTCCTTTCCACCACAGGGAATCCCTGGGAATTTTGGGATTTTATTCCCTTCGATCCCAAGCAACCCTTGGGAATCTTGAGCATTTTCCTGCCTTCCATCCAAAAATCCAATTTCCCACCGGCAATGTTCCATCTTTTCCACTCAATCCGTGCTGGAAAGCGCAGGAAATATTCCCAAAATTCCAATTTTCCCCTTTCCCTTCCCGATTTTCCTAGGAAAGCAACAACATGGTGGTGCCAGCCATGCAGCTGGCCAGCAAGATCCCAGACATGTCCGTGCAGCTCTGGTCCTCCGCCCTGCTCCGGGGTAAATCCGGGATAAACCCGGGATAAATCTGGGATCAATCCGGGCTCTGGGAGCAGCCTGGGAACTGGGGAATGGCCTGGGCAGGGTGGGGATCATCCCAAGGGTTTGGGGAATGGGAATGGGCAGCTCCAGGGGCGATTCAGGATCTGGGATTGTCCTGGAAAACTGGGATGGAGCCTCAGGGAGGGTGGGAATGCCAAGGAGAGCGAGGAGCTGGTCCCAGGGCTGGGAATGTGCAGCTCCAGGAGCTGATCCCAGAGGGGAAGGGGCTCCAGGAGAGCTGGGCAGGGTTTGGGAGAGGGGATGGAGGGATGGGACACGGGGAATGGGTTTGGGATGGGAATGGGGATTTTGGGAAGGAATTCTTGCCGGGAGGGTGGGGAGGGAATGGGCTGGGATCCCAAGAATTCCTTTGGAAAAGGGAAAGATTCTCGGTGGAACTTTTGGGGCAGATTTTGCCTCAAATTGAGGCAATTTCGGGATCTTATTCCATGCAATCCCAGGGAATCCATGGGATTTTGGTGCAGACCCCAAACCCAGGGAGGATTTTTGGGATGAGGGGAGCTCAGAGGCGGGAATGGGGTGAATCCCAGGATTTCTCTGCCTTTCCCAGACCTGAACAAGGCGTGTGGCAATGCCATGGATGCCCACGAGGCCGCCCAGATGCACCAGAACTTCTCCCAGCAGCTGCTCCAGGACCACATCGAGGCCTGCAGCCTCCCCGAGCACAACCTGATCACGGTCAGAGCCCAGCAATTCCCAAAATCCCCAAAATTCCCACTTTGCCCGTGGCAAAAAGGACCCTTGAGGTCATTTTTATACTTTTAAAAATGTTTTTTAGTGCTGTTGTGTCCAAAGTTGGGATTTTCCTCTCTCTGGATCATCCAAATCCCTCCCCAATCCTTGGAATCCTGCAGTTTGCATTCCCAGAAAGTAATCCCTCCAAAATATCCCAAAGGAAATCAGGATGAGGGTGGGAATGAGATTTTTGAAGGGTTTTTTAGTGCTGTCGCATCAGAAGTTGAGATTTTCTTCCCTCTGGATCATCCAAATTCCTCCCAGTGGGATTTTGGCTTTGAAATCCCAAATAAACCCCTGGAAAACCAAATCCCAGCGGGATGAGGGGTTGGAATTTGGGATCCCTGGGGCAGGGAGGGTTTTCCTGGGAATTCTGTGATGCTGAGGGAATTTCCTGGGAGTTTTTCCTGGGATTCTGATCCCGTTTTTCCCTTGCAGTGGACGGATGGACCCCCCCCAGTCCAGTTCCAGGCCCAGAACGGCCCCACCACCAGCCTGGCCAGTCTGCTGTGAATTCCAGCAAAACTCCAGGAAAACTCCTGGGAAAACTCCAGGATATCCACCAACAACATCCCGTGAGGGGGGGAAAAACAAAGCGTCAAAAACTTGGGAAAAGAAACAAAAAAAATCCGTGGAAAAGCTTCCGAATTCCCTCTGGTAGTGAGAAAAATCCAGGAATTTTCCAGGGATTCCCAGAGCCTCCGGAGCTGCTTTTCCAGGTGGGAATGCCCAGGTGAATGCCAAGGTTGGATCCTGCAGGGAATTGCCAGGAAGGGCTGGGAATCCTCGGGGATAAGGGGATGAGGAAATCATGGATTGGATTCCCAGCTGGAATTCCCCCATGGGAAATTCCCATTTTTTTGGGAAGGAGGAATTCCAGGGTTTCCTGGGATGTCCCTCCCGCAGCCACAGCTCTCCCCACGCCGCTGGGATTGGGGAAAATCCGGAGTTTTCCTGCTGATCCCAAATTTTTCCAGGCTGAAGGCACCACCTGTGCCTTAAGGATTCCCAAATCCTGGGAATAAGTCCCAGTCCAGGGGTTTGGGATGGAATTCCAGCCTTGCCCTCGGCACAAAATTCCCTTTTCCAGGTTAAATTCCCTGGTTTTAGCCCAGTTTATTGTGGATTTCCCAGAAATCTGGGAATGCTGAATCCCAGAAAAGAGCTGGAAGTTTTTCCAGGCTCCCAGCAGTGCCTGGGCTGGAACTGAGTTGTTTTTCCCAGTTGGAATTTCTCCAGATTTCTGGGAAAGGGGGAAGGAAAAGAACTCTGGAATTCTTGGAGAGAGGAAAGCCAAAGCCCTGGAACTGCCAGAGATTTTTGGGAATTTTTAATCCCACCTGGATGAGAAGGAACCTTAAAATTCCCTTTAAATCCCTTTAAAATTCCTTCATTCCCATCATCTTCCTTTCCCAAATCCCATCTTTTTCCAGAGCAAGGAATTTTTTCCACTCAAATTCCTCAATTTTTCCCTCTGGAATTCATTCCAGGGATGAGGTTTTTTGGTCCCATTCCCAGAAAATTGCATTTTCCAGGGTTTTTTTTTTCCTACGGAAATCCTGGTCCTAGGCCTGCAAAGGACCTGGAAATCCCTGGAAGTTTTGGGGATTGAGGATTGAGAGTTTTTATTCTGGATTTTTGTGGGGATTAAGGAAAATCCTTGGTGCCATTGGAACTCAAAAAACAGGGAAAAAAAATCCCCAAAAAATCCCAAATCCAGGGATTTTCCAGCCTGAATCCAGGGCTGGGAATTCCCATGGGAAATTCCAGAGGCTCCCAGGGGGTTTTTTTTGGGATATTTGGAATCCCACTGAGATAGAACCATGCCGGAATTTTGGGATCTGGGGATTTTCATCAGGAACTGGGGGAGTTTTCCCAGTTTTTGATTTTTCTGGGAAGCACATTCCCAGTTTTTATTTCCTCTGGGGTGCAACAGTTCCTTGGAATCTTTTTCCTTGGAATTTCCCTGGCTTGGGAAATTCCCAAATCCCAGCCAGGAAATCCAAATTTTCCTTTCTAACTCCGTAACGTTCCAGAATATTCTGGAATTTCAGGCCCAACTCAGATGATCCAGCTTGCAATTTTGGGCTCAAATTCCCAAATTTTGGGCTGGAAAAGCCTCGGGATGATCTCAATCCCAGGGCAGGGACACTTCCACTATTCCAGGCTGCTCCCGCCTGAATTTGAGCACTTCCAGGGCGGCCAAATCCCAAAAACTTTGGGAAAAACCCGGAAAAAAATGGGGAAAAACTGGGGAAAATCCCAATTCCGGAGAGCTGTGGTTGGGGCTGAGCTTTGGGAATTCCCCAGGTGGGAAAAGAGCCTTTCCCACCCCCCGGAGATGCTGAGGAAGGAGCAGAATTCCCAAAAAATCCCCAAAATTCCCAATTTTCTGCCTTCAATCTCCCGTGAAAATCCATCAAAATCGGTGAAACAGCCGGAAAATCCAGTGGGAATTCTCGGGGGGGGGGCTGGGGTGGGAGCTCTGAGCTGATCCCAGCTCCCGGGGGCTCCTCCTGCTGCCGGAATTCCCAAATCCCCAAATTCCCGGCGGAAATTCCAATGTACAGAGCTTTTTACCATTGTATATTAAATTATTTAATAGCTTTTCGTGGCAGTTTTTCCTTTTTTTTTTTTTTTTTTAATGGAGCAGAGTTGGGAAGGAGGAGCTGAAATTCCTTGGAATTTTGGAGGAAAAGAGGAAAAAGGGAAACCAAAGCTGTGGGATTGAATCCCTGCGGGAACGATCCCAAATCCCTGTGGGAATGATCCCAAATCACAATGGGAATGATCCCAAATCACAATGGGAACGGTCCCAAGGGTTAAATCCCAAATCCAACCAGGAATGATCCCAGATCCCTGCGGGAATGATCCCAAATCCCACTAGGAATGATCCCAAGGGTTAGAGCCCAATGGGAACGACCCCAAATCCCAGGATTAAATCCGTGCAGGAATGACCACAAATCCCACCGGGAATGTTCCGATATTCCATCTAGAATGATCCCAGATTCCATCTGGAACGATCCCAGGGTTAAATCCCACCGGCAATGATCACCGTGGGATTGACCGCAGATCGCACCGGGCCTGATCCCGGGGAGCAGCCGGACTGGACCGGACCGTGCCGCTCTGACCCAGATCAGCCCCGGAGTCACCGAGCGGGGCCGGCCCCTCCTCATCCCCGGCGCGGGCCCTGTCCCGGCCCTGTCCCCGCCGCGAGTCCCGGCCCTCAGCCGGCCCGGCCGCCACCCCGCCCTCCCTCCCTCCCGCAGAACCGGCTCCGCCGGCCGCGGGGCCTCCCCCGCTTCCTGCCGCCGGCCCCCCCCTATCTGCGGCCCCAGCGCGGCCTGCGCGGGCGGATAAGGGCGGCGGGGCCGGCCCCTCCCCGCGCCGCCATCACCTCAGCCGGCCCCGGGAGGAGCCAGCGCGGCCCGGCCCCGGGGGAACCGCCGCGAGCCGCCGGGCCCGGCCCGCCGCGCCGCCCCCTCCCCGCGGGCCGCGCGCCCATTGGCTGCTCTTGGGTGAACTCTGTCTCCTATTGGGTATTTCAGCTATCAATCAAATACAGACCACGCCTCTTTCCTCCCTCACAGCAGGGGCGCGGCGCGCATCACGGGGTCGCGCCGCTGGTTGGACAATATACCCGTCAATCAAAAACAAACCGCGCCCTTTCCATCACAGCTCTACTACGGGGGCGGGGCTACTACCGACTCTTCGCGCCGATTGGCTGCAGGGCAGGCAACCCACCTTTCTATTTGCCGGCGCGGCTGTCAATCATTAGTTTAAAGATTAAAAAAAAACCCCACCCAACGCAGCGCCCCAGGCCTGGGCAGGGGGCGTGGCCGGGCGCGAGGGTGTCCCAAATCTGCCTGGCAACGGGGGGGGGTCCCTCGAGGGGGGCGCGAGGGGGGGGGGGGGGCACAGGGGAGCGGAGGGGGGGAGAGGGGCGGGCACGGAGGGGGGAGGGGGGGAGAGGGGCGGGGGGATGGGGGGGGGCACGGAGAGTGGGGGGGGGCGGGTCCCCCTGCGCGCGCAGCCCCCCCCCGCCCCCCCCCTCCTGTCAGTGGCCACCTGAGGGAGCCGCCTCCCCTCCCCCCACGGCCCCAGTCCGGGCCGGGCCCCGCTGAGGAGGAGGAGGAGGCGGCTCCGAGGGGGCTCCGGACAGTGAGTGACACCCGCGCCCCAGCGGCGCCCCCGGGGGGACGGGACCCGGGGACACCCCCTCACACACACCCCCTTCCCCCTGAGGGCGGCTCGGGGCGCGGGGCAGCGCGGGGGGAGCGCCGGGCACGGAGATCCGCGGCGGTTTGTGAGGGGCACGGCCGCGAGGGGAGAAGGGAGCGGCCAAAAGGCGCCCGTGGCGAGGGGGGACCCCGTGAGGGACGCGGGGAGCCGGGCTGAGGCAGAGCGCCGGAGCGCCAGGGGGGTTCACGGGGGATGAAAGTGCGGCCGGGTGTGTGTGGGGGGGAGCGGGGGGTGTGGAGATAATAATAATAATAAAAAAAAAAGCTTAAAAAAGAAAAAGGCAGAAAGAAAAGGTTGGTAAGTCCGAGGGGAGGGTGGGCACGGGTGAGGGGGTGCCAGGGAGGAGCGGGAGTGCATCCTGGGAGTTGCCCGATAGGCACAGCCACCAGAGCATGTCAGCAAAGGCGGATTATTGGTGCCAGAGCCTTGGGAAGGCGGGGGAGGGGAGTGGGGGAGGGGACGGGCCACCACCGGGGCCACCGGGGCCACCGGGCCACGGCCCGGGCAGCGCGGGCAGCCCCGAGGGAGCCCCCCGGTGTCCCCCGGTGCGCGGCGGGCCCGCAGCCGCACTCCGGAAACACGGAGAAAGTTTTGGGCACGGGGCGGGGAAACGCGGGGAAATGAGCGGGGATGTGCGGGCAAAGGAGCGGGGATGAGCGGGGATGAGCGGGGAGAGGAAAGGGGAAAGGAACGGGGATGTGCGGGGGATGCTGAGGGGTTTGGGGGAAACTGAGGAATTTGGCGAGCACTGAAGGATTTGGGGAGAACGGAGTGGTACAGGAAAAGTTGAGCGGTTTGGGGAAAAGTTGAAGGGTTGAAGGGAAAAACAGGGATGCAGGAAAAGCTGAGGGGTTTGGGGGAAAAGAGGAGTGAGGAAATGCTGAGGGGCCTGGGGAGAACTGAGTGGTACAGGAAAAGTTGAAGGGTTGAAAGGAAAAACGGATGCGGGAAAGGCTGAGGGATTTGGGGGGAAAACGGGTGAGAAAATGCTGAGGAGTTTGGAGAGAATTGAGTGGTACAGGAAAAGTTGAGGGGTTTGGGGAAAAGTTGAAGGGTTGAAGGGAAAAACAGGGATGCAGGAAAAGAGATGAAGGGAAAAACAGGGATGCAGGAAAAGCTGAGGGACTTGGGGAAAACTGAAGAGTTTGGGGGAAACTGAAGGGTGCAGAAAATGCTGAGGGGTTTGGGGGAAAAACAGGGCTGAGGAAATGCTGAGGGGTTTGGGAGGAACTGAGTGGTACAGGAAAAGTTGAGGGGTTTGAGGAGAACTGAGGGCTGCAGGAAAAGTTGAGGGGTTGAAGGGAAAAGCTGGGATGCAGGAAAAGCTGAGGGGTTTTGGGAGAACTGAGGGGCTGGGGGAAAGCTGAGGATCTGCTGGGAAATCCCAGGGGCTGCTGGAAAACTCGAGGCTCTGCGGCAAAATCTGAGGGCTTGGCCTAAAATTCGAGGGTTTGTCCCAAAATCTGAGGGGCTGAAGGGAGAGCTGGGGATGCACTGGAAAACCTCAGGGGTGGCAGGGAAATTCGGAGCTCTGCTGCAAAATCTGGGGATCTGTTGGAAAACTCGAGGGATTTTCTACTGGAAAATCTGGGGTTTTGTCCCAAAATTTGAGGGCTTGTCCCAAAATCTGAGGGTCTGTCCCAAAACTTGAGGGTTTGTCAGAAAAGCTGGGGCTCTGCTTTAAAACCTGAGGGGCTGTCCCAAAATCCAGGGATTTGTGCCAAAACTCGAGACTCTGCAGGAAATCCTGAGGGTTTGCCCCAAATCCTGGAATTCTCCTGGAAAACCCCGGGCTCTGGGTGAATCCCGAGGATTTTCTGGGGTAATCCAAGGATCTGCGTGAAGACTTGGGAGCGTGTTCCTCAACACTCCGAGGGTCTGCCCCAAAGTCCAGGGATCCCCTGGAGAACGCTGGGATTCACTGGAAAACCCGAGGGATTCTCCCAAAGTGCCCAAATCCGGGGCTTTTCCCCAAAACATGCTGGAAAAGCTGAGAGCCTGTGGGAAAATCTGGGGTCTCTGGTGGATCCCAGGGATCTGGGTGAAATCCAGGGATCCATCCCAAATCCTGGGATTCTGCGGTGGATCCCAAGGGTCCATCCCAAATTCTGGGGCTCTGTGGTGAATCTCAGGGATCCATCCCAAATCCTGGGATTCTGCAGTGGATCCCAACAGCTTCTCTGGGAATTCCAGCCCATTCCAGCCGGGAACTCCTGCCCAAACTCCCACCCAAATTCCCCTTTCTCACCTTAAATCCATTCCCCGTGCCCTGAGATTCCCATCCCAAATCCCAGATCCATTGCCTGTGCCCTGGGATGTTTGGGGTGACATCCATGGAATTTTTCCAGCTTTGGGGTGGAATTCTCCCAGTTTGGGATGGCATCCATGGGATTTCCCAAGTTTTGGTTGATTTCCATGGAATTTGTCCAGTTTGGAGTGGCATCCATTGGATTTTTCCAGTTGATATCCACTGGATATTCCAGCTTTGGGGTGTTATCCATAGAATGTTCCCAGTTCTGGGATGGCATCCATGGAATTTTCCAAGTTTTGGTTGACATCCATTGGATTTTTCCAAGTTTTGGGATGGAATCCATGGAGTTTTCCCAGAATTTGGGTGATATCCCTGGAACTTTCCAGGGTTTGGACATTGTCCATTGGATTTGTCCAAGTTTTTGGTGAGATCCATTGGATTTTCCACCTTTGGGATGGCATCCATGGGATTTTTCCAGCCTTGGGATGATATCCATGGAATTTTCATTACTTTGGGGTGGCATCCATTGGATTTTTCCAGGTTTTGGGGTGATATCCATGGAATTTTCCCACTATTAGGGTGGCATCCATAGGATTTTCCAGGTTTTGGGGTGATTTTCTCTGGGATCATCCCCATGTTCCCCCCTGCAGGAATATTTGGGATTCCTGATCCTGCCTGGATTTCACTTTCCCAAATCCTTCCAAACTCTGGGAATTTGGGGCTTTTAGGGATTTCTTTTTGGATTGGAGCAACAGGAGGGTGAGGGAAAAATGGTAATGAGCTGGAAAAGCACGACAGGGATCTGAGAATAATAATCAATAATTAATAATCATAATCCCACAGCTCCCAATTCCTTAATTTGGTGGGAAATAATTGAAACTTGGGATTTTGGATTTGGCTTCAGCCAAACTGCCCTGGAAAAGTCTTTGCCCAAAATCCTGGAGATGCTGGGCACTGATTTGGGGAATTTCCTGGGGTTTGGGGGGATCTGCTGGGATTTGGGGAGCTCGGAGATTCTCAGGGAATTTCCTGGCATTTGGGGAATTCTCCAGGAGGGTTTTGGGGGTTCTTGGGCAGTCCCGGTGCTGCAGAGCTTTTGTGGGATCGGGAATTTGGGATTGGAGCCGGGCCCTGACCCTGTCCTGGTGCCCCCCAAAGGCTCTGCCCCGTCGGCCACCGCCGCTGTCCCCTCTGTCCTCAGTGTCCCCTTGCTGTCACTGCTGTCCCCCCTCTCTCTGTCCCCTCGCTGTGTCCCCTCTGTCCTCTCTCCCTGTCTCCTCACTGTCCCCTCTGTCTCTCCCCTTGCTGTCCCTCGCTGTCCCCTCTCTGTCCCCACTGTCCCCTCTCTCTCTCTCCCCTCTCTGTCCCCTCTCTCTCTGTCTCCTCTCTGTCCCCACTGTCCCCCATGTCTCCTCTCTCTGTCCCCCCTCTCTCCCCTCGCTGTCCCCTCTGTCCCCTGTGTCTCCCCTCTCTGTCCCCTCTCTCTGTCCCCACTGTCCTGTCTCTGTCCCCTCTCTGTCCCTCTCTCTGTTCCCTGTGTCTCCCCTCTCTGTCCCCTTGCTGTCCCCTCTCTCTGTCCCCACTGTCCCCTGTGTCTCCCCTCTCTGTCCCCTCGCTGTCCCCTCTCTCTCTGTCCCCACTGTCCGCTGTCTCCCCTCACTGTCCCCTCTCTCTGTCCCCACTGTCCCCTGTGTCTCCCCTCTCTGTCCCCTCGCTGTCCCCTCTCTCTCTGTCCCCACTGTCCCCTGTGTCTCCCCTCTCTGTCCCCTCGCTGTCCCCTCTCTCTCTGTCCCGACTGTCCCCTGTGTCTCCCCTCTCTGTCCCCTCGCTGTCCCCTCTCTCTGTCCCCACTGTCCCCTGTGTCTCCCCTCGCTGTCCCCTCTCTCTGTCCCCACTGTCCCCTGTGTCTCCCCTCTCTGTCCCCTCGCTGTCCCCTCTCTCTGTCCCCACTGTCCCCTGTGTCTCCCCTCGCTGTCCCCTCTCTCCACGTGGCCTCTCCCAGCGCGGCGCTGCCCGCGCGCCCCCCGCCCGCCGCTCCAGCCAATCAGGGCCCTCCTCTCATCATCCGCGCGACCCCCGCGGCCAATGGCGGCCCGCGACACAGCCGCGGCTCCCCCCGCGCCGCGCCCGGAAGCGGCGGCGGCCGCAGCGCCGTGAGGGGCCCGGCCCGGCGCGGCCCCGGTGCTGCCCCGGTGCTGTCCCCGCTGTCCCGCGCCGTCCCCTCCGCTATCCCCCGCTGTCCCCACGCTGTCTCACCGCTGTCCCAACGCCGTCCCCTCTGCCGGCCCCGCCGCTCGGCCGCCCCGCCCCGCGCATGCTCTGCCGGTGCCGCCGCGACTCCATGTGTGAGGAGCGCATTATCGGCACCGGGAGCCGCGGCGGCCACGGGAGCCCCGGGAAAGCGCAGCAACAAGCGGGAGAGCGGCGGCGCCGGCGCGGGGAGAGCGGAGCGGAGCCGGGAGCGCGGGGCGGGCTCGCTGCGGATGCGGCGCGGAGCGACCGGAGCGGCGCCCTGCGAGTTCTCCCGGTAAAAGTTCTGCCGGCGTTTATTGGCTCCGGTACCGGAGCGACGGCACCGCCGGGATTTTGGGAGAACGGAGGCCGGGGTGCGGGAGAGCTGCCGGGGAAGTTGCGGCATTTCCTGGCCGTGCGGGCAGCCCGGAAAGTGCAAAGTCCCGCTGGCCGCGGCTCCGGCCCCGGCCGCCCCTGAGCCCCGAGCCCGCGGCACCGGGGCCGCTCCGGGATCCCGGGGCTCGTCCCCCCGGGAGCCCCGACTCCGCCGTCCGCCCAGCGCCCCGGGGCACCGCCGGCTTTTGTTTGGGAAAGTTGCTGCGGGCTTTCCGCCGGGCTGCTTCCTCTTCCTCCTCTTCCTCCTCCTTCTCCTCCTCCTCCTCTTCCTCCTCCGCCGCCGCCCCGAGCGCTCCGTGCCCGCTCCCCCCCGCGCTCCGCACCGGGAACACGGGGGGGACACGGACGGACACGGAGGGACCCCCCGGAACCCCCCCGGTCACTCCGTGGGCACCCCCCGCCCACCCCCCCGGGCACCCCCCGGTCACCGTGACCCTCCCGGTGTCCCCGGGGGTCAATCCCCGCCGTCCGCAGCCGCGACCCCCCCGCTGTCCCCGCGGCCGGTGCCCCCCGGTGCCCCCGGTGCCGGAGCCCCGCGGTGGCCGCGGCCGGGCCGTGCGGCCGGGCCGGGCCGGGGCCGTGTCACAATAAGAGTCCCCGGCCGCCCTTCCTGCGCCCGGGGCACCGGGAATGGCACCGGCACCGGGATCGGCATCCGCGCCGGGATGCGCTGCCCGGGCTCGGCATGGGCATCGGCACCGGGATCCGCACCGGGATCCACACCGGGATGGGGATCGGCACCGGGATTGGCACCGCGATGCGCTGCCCAGGGGGGATCTCGGGAATCCCGGGGGGATGCGGGACGATCCTGGCCCCGCACAGCACACGGTGGGCAGAGGGAATTGCAGAATTGCAGCCGGGAATTGCAGCCGGGAACGGCTCCCGGGCCGGGATGGGATCCTGCCAGGGCTGGATCCTGCCCGGATGCGGGGTCGGGATCCACATCCCGGCTTTTCCCGAGCATCTCCTCACTTTTCCCGGGAGTGGCCCCGCGCGAGAATTCCAGCCGGGAATGCCTCACCCGGGATCAGAACTGGGATTCACATCCCGGCTTTTCCCAAGTGTTTCCTGGCTGGTTTTCCAGGATTTTCCCAGCCCGCTGCTGGGTTTTCCTTGGACTTGTCCGGGATTTGGTGCCTTCTCGGGTTGGCATTCCCGAGCTGTCCCAAATCCCGGGAATGCTCCAATCCCAGCTCTGGGCTCCGGGACCGCTCCGTGCTGCCGGGAACCGGAGCTGGGAGAGGCACAGGAAGTGACAGCGAGAGACAGAGGGAGGGAGGCCTTGGGGAATCCGGGATGGCAGCGCCGGGATCGGGCTGGGAGCAGCGGGACAGGGCTGGGATCAACCTGCGATCAGTGGGAAAGGGCTGGGATCAGCTTGGGATCAGTGGGAAAGGGCTGGATCAGCCTGGGATTGGGCTGGGATCGGCCTGGGATCCTGGAAAAGGGATTGGGATCAACCTGGGATCACCAGGAAAGGGCTGGGATTGGCCTGGGATCAGCGGGAAAAGCAGTAGGATCTGCTGTGGATTTTGGGAAAAGGGCTGGGATCATCCTGTGATCGGCAGGAGAGGGGCTGGAATCTGCCGGGGATTTTGGGAGAGGAGAGGGAAGTGTCAAAATCCCTTGGATTTTGAGAAAGGGGCCGGAAGCTGCTTGAGATGAGCAGGAAAGGGGCTGGAATGTGCCTGGGAATTTGGGAAAGGGGCTGGGATCGCTGGGAAAGCCGTGGATTTTGGGAGAGGGGCTGGGATCTGCCTGGGATTTTGGGAATGAGGTTGGAAGTGATCTTGGATCAGTGGGAAAGGGGCTGGAAGTTGGGAATGATGGAAATTGGGGTGTTCCAAGAATGTTTCAAATCCCAAAATTCCGATCCAAACCAGGGATGTCGTTGATGGGATTCCAAAGCCAGAGATGAATCCTGAAAGGGGATAAATCCCTCTTTTCCCTGGATTCGTGGAATTCTGGGATGCTTTGGGGTGGGAAGGAGCTCGGGGATCAGGCAGGGACATTCCCAGGTTTTTCCAGGCTGCCCTCCCTCTCCAGTTTTTCCCATAAATCCCAAACTCTTCCAGGATTTTCCCACTCCTGATCCAACTGGGGACTCCTTCCTTTGAATCCCAAGCCTTAGCACAGCTGGAATTCCAGAATTCCAGGAATTCCCAGAGAAATCCAAGGAATTCCAGCTCTCCTGGATCCTCGGAGCTTCCCAAACTCTGGGAAAAGTGGCCGGGGCAGCTCCGAATTCCAAAGGATTTCCTGGGATTTTCCCAGATCCTCTTAACCACCAACAGCCCCGGGTGAGCTCTGCTAATTCCCCCTGGAATTCCCGGGATCACGGGGCCGGAGCAGCCGGGGAAACCTGGGAATGGCCGAAGGCCCCGGGAGCTGCTCCTGGCCCAGAAAGACTGGGAATGGATGGAAACCTGGGAATGCCATGGATGGAGACCGGGAATGGAGAGAAATCAGGGAATGCCATGGATGGAGACCGGGAATGGAGAGAAATCAGGGAATGCCATGGATGGAAACTGGGAGTGAAGGGAAATCAGGGAATGCCATGGATGGAAACTGAGAGTGAAGGGAAATCTGGGAATTCCATGGATTTCAGTGCCTGGAAAATTTGCAGGATGAATCAGAATTCCCAAATCCCGATTGCCAGGATTGTGTCGCAGTTGGGGATTCCCAGTTCCCAGGATTGTGTTGTACTTTGGGATTCCCAAATCCCGGGGCTGCGCCGTGCTGATATTCCCGATTTTCGGGACGGAGCCGTCATTCTGAGATTCCCAAATCCCAGCTCTGTGCCAGCAGCATTCCCAAATCCCAGCATTGCAAACCCCGGCTGCCTCCCTCGGGAATGTGGGAATCCCGGAATTCCTGGAATTCTCACCCTCTCTGTTCCCGCAGGATCCTCGGCTCTGGCTCTCCCCAGCGGGACCCCATGACCTTCCCTGACAGGTAGGAGCTGGCAGTTCCCGGGATTCCTGGGGTTTGATGGGACGGGGAACCTCTGCTGTGCACGGGCCTGGAATTGTCTTTGGGAACAGCCAGAGAGGAGCTCCAAGAGGAGCTTTCCCAAAAATCCCCGGGAATTCCCAAATTCCTGAGGGATCTGAGCCAATTCCTGAGGAAATCTCCCGGATTTTCCAAGGGATTGGGGAGTTCCAGAGGATCCAGAGCTCCTGGAATTCCTGCCAGGATTGTCCTGCAGGACTGGGCAGGCCTGGAGTGGGGATGGGATTGGGGATTTTGGCATTTGGGATTTGGGATTTGGGGCTGGGTGTGCTCAGAGGGGAGCCGTGGCTGAGCTCTCACCTGGGCTGGGCTCACCTGGCAGCGATTCCCCAGAGTAGGTCCCACCTGTGCAGGTCTCACCTGTCCCGTGCAGGTCTCACCTGTCCTGGGCTCACCTGTGCAGCTTCTCCCCCCTGCCCCCAGAGCTGTTTGCCTGGGGAGGGTCTCACCTGCTGAGGTCTCACCTGTTGGGTTCTCACCTGCCCGGTGGAGATGTCACCTGTGTGGGTCTCACCTGTCCCATCTCACCTGTGCGGGTCCCACGTGCCCTGGGCAGGTCTCACCTGAGGGGGCTCCCGTGTGTGGCTGCTCACCTGGGCAGGTCTCCCTTGTCCCCTCTCCCCTGTCCTGTCCCATCTCACCTGTTCAGGTTTCCCTCTCCCCTGTCCCCGCAGGAATTCCGGGATTTCTCCTGGGATGGATCCGCCCTGATCCCACCTGGAATCCTGGGAATCCTGTGGGGCTGGAATTCCCGGGAAAGGGAAGGGGAATCCCAGGATGGGAATGGGATTGTCCTGGGGTCTGGGATCCTGTGGCTCCGGAATTCCCGGGATAGGGAACGGGCCGGGATTGTCCCGGGATAGGAATGGGATTGTCCTGGACCCTGTGGCTCCGGAATTCCCGGGATAGGGAAGGGACTGTCCTGGGAGAGGGCCGGGATTGTCCCGGGATCCTTTGGCTCCAAAATTCCTGGGAAATTATTTTTTTTAAAAACTGAGGAATTTTGGTGGATGAATAAGGAAATTTCTTGGGAATTGCAATTCTCCTGCTGCTTTTCCCACGTTTCTCTGGGATGATCCCGCTAGGGAGGGAATTCCCAGCAGGAATCTCTGGGATCCCAATTCCAAGGAATTCCCAGCCTGAATGTCCCCATTCCTGGCTGGAAAATGGGAACATTTAAGGATGGAAATTCCCTCCTTAATGAGGAATTAATTGGGAAAGATCAGATTGCAATTCCTCATTAATATTCAAATATATTCAGGAATATTTAAATTAACTCATGAATATATGAACAATCTTATGAATATTTAAATTGACTCGGGAATATTTCAGTCACTTCCCAACAAATGAATCTTGGAATTTTTCCCCTTAAAGGAGGAATTTGGAATGGAAAATCAACAATGGAGAAATAACTAATGAATGATTAATTAATGATTAATTAATAACGGTAGGATTTGCTTGGAAAATTCCAGAAGAAGTTGGGAATTCTGCTCCTGGATTTCCTCTCTGCATTCCCAAATAATCCCAGCCAGGGAATCGCAGTCCTTGTGTCCTGAATATTCCAGCTGGCAACAATTTGGGAATAATTCCCGTGGGAAAAGAAGAATTTTCCAGGAATTTTCCTGGCTTTGATCCAATGAAACCAGAGAATTCCCAGAATTCCCATAAAATCCTGCAAATTCCTCCTGGAATTCCAGCTCCCCCCAGGGAAAATTCACCTGGAATTTGACAGAAATTCCAGGAAATCCACAGAAATTCGAGGAATTCCCTCTGGATTTTCCTGGGCAGCCTCTGTTCCCCATTTTCCCACTCCAGTGGAATTTTGGGATTCTCCTCTCCCGCTTTTCCTGAGCCTTTGGAGCTCCAAACTTCCAGGAGCGGGAATTTGAAGGATGATTTTCCCCAAATTCATGTGGGAATTCCAGAAAATTTCCCAAATTTCCCCAAAAATTTCCATTCCCTTGGATAAAAATTCCATCTGGGAGGCTCGGGAATACCCCGGCTGAAATTCCTGGCTGAAATTCCTGGAGCTGCTCGAGGGGTTTGATCCTAAATTTTTCCCAGCTCTGGAGGAACCTCGGGATAATTCCTGAGGGATTTGGGACAAACGCCGGGAATTCCCGGTGCTGGATAATCCGGGAATGACCTGGCGGGGAGGGTGGGAAAATCGGGATAAATCCCGGTGGGAATCCCGGGAATTGCCGGGGATCAAAGGGATCCCAGGGCAGGGAATCCCGGGAATTTCAGGGAATCCCCAGCCCGGGAATGACTCCCGGGAAGTCTGGGGAAATCAGGAGAAATCCTGGCAGGAATGAAGGGAATCCCGGGAATTTCAGGGAATCCCCAGCCTGGGAGTAACTCCTGGGAAATGTGGGGAAACCGGGAGAAATCCCGCAGGGAATCCCGGCAGTCAGAGGGATCCCAGGGCGGGGAATCCCGGGAATTTCAGGGAATTCCCAGCCCGGGAATGACTCCCGGGAAGTTTGGGAAAGCCGGGAAAAACCCCGGCGGGATCGGGGCGGGAATTCCGGCGGGGAATGGGGGGAGCGGGGCCAGCCCGGGGCTCCCGGCGGGAATTCCCGGTCCCCGCCGGCATCCCAAGGGTTAAGCGCTGCCATTTTGTTCCCGGAGATTTCTCGGGAATGGCGCGGAAATGGCAGCGCTTAACCCTTGGAATGCCGGCTCGGGAATTCCGGCGGGATCCGGGGGTTCCCCTGCCCCTCTCCTTTCCCGGGAATCCCCACCCCAAAATCCCGGGAAAAGCGGGAGCGGGGCTTTCCCGGGGCACAGATCCCCCTTTTCCACCTGTTGGGATCCCAAAGTTTGGGGTGGAAAATGTGGGATTGGCGCTGAATCCCCACAGAAAAGTTTGGGAATTTCCCCTGGCGTGGCCGCATCCAAGGATTGGCATCAATTGTTCAGCCTGGAATTCCCATAGATTTTCCTGGGAAATCTCGGGAAAATATTCCCAGGAAAGGGAATTCTCAGGAATTTTGGGATGATCCAAGGCTGAGGCATCCAGGAATTCCTCCTGGGAATCCTCGGGAGCGGCAAATCCAAGGGAAACATTTGGAAGTGTTGGAATCCCACTTTTCCACCTCTGGGAATTTTCTGTTCCCGAAACTTTGGTTGTTGGAATTTTGGCTTCCAAAATTCCAGGAGAGGAATTCCAGGATGTGGGAAAAGATGGAATTTTCAATCCAAGTTTCTCCTTTTCCTTTGGAATTTTATTGGAATTTTCATCAGGATTTTATTTGGGAATTGCTCTCCAAATCCAACCCCGTTTCCATTCCTGAAAAATCCTTCAAATCCTCCTTTTCCAAGATTTCCCTGGGATTTTGGTGGAATTTTTTCCTTTATTTCTCCCTTTTCCTGCCCTGGGCACTGGGATGGGCTGGAATTCTCCTGGGAGAGATTTCCAGCAGGAAAAACACCGGGAATTCCCTTTTCCAGGGCTGTCCCTTCACTTTTCCAGGGATTTCCCATCCCTTTCCCAGGCCCATTTCCAGGGATTTTCCAGCCCCTTTTCCCCTCCCTTTTCCTGGGTGTTTCCAGCCCATTTCCCAGGGTTTTTCCCTCCCTTTCCCAGCCTTTCCTGGGTTGCTCTTCCCAGACTTTGTCCTGGTTGGAAATGCAGGAATTCCATCCCAAAATCCCGGGATTTATAACCCCTTCGTGTCTCCCTTGCCCCGGGATTTTCCAGCGCCTTTCCCAGATTTTCCCCTCCTTGTTGTCTCTCAGCTCCCGGAATCTTTTCCCGGGAATTTTTACTTTTCCCGGGACTTTCAACTCCCCATTCTCTCCCCTTTTCCCGAGATATTTTCCTCCCTTTTTCCAGGGTTTTTCCCCCTCCTTTCCCAGGATTTTTTATGTCTCACTTTTCCTGGGATTATTTTTCCCCTTTTCCTGGGATTTTTAACCCCTTGATGTCTCTCTTTTCCTGGGATTCCCCCCCCCCCCTTTCCCCATGATTTTTCCCGCCATTCCCGATGTTTTTAACCCTTTCCCGGGGTATTCCCCCCCACACCGTGCCCGGTGTTTTTAACCCTTTCCCGGGATTTTTCCTCCCCTGCTGTTTTTAACCCTTTCCTGGAGTATTTTCCTCATGATTTTTCCCGCCGCCGTTCCCTGGTGTTTTTACGTTTTTCCCGGGATTTTTTCCCTGGTGTTTTTAACCCTTTCCTGGGGTATTTCCCCCCTGCTGTTCCCGCTATTTTTAACCCTTTCCTGGGGTATCTTTCCTCCGCCTTTCCCGGGGATTTTTTTTCCCGGTGTTTTTAACCCTTTCCCGGGGTATTTTCCCCATGATTTTTCCTGCCATTCCCAATGTTTTTAACCCTTTCCCGGGATATTTTTCTCCCCCGCCATTCCCGCCGTGTTTAACCCTCTCCTGGCCGTTCCCCCGCAGCCCCTCACCATGAGTGAGGACTCATGCCGCACCCGGAGCCAGAAGCGCGCCCTGGAGCGGGACTCGGAGCCCGACAGTAAAAAACTCAGGATGGACAAAGGAGTTCTGGGGTCCGAGCTCAGCTCCGAGGGGGACATGAAGATCAAAGCGGATCCCGGAGCCGGGAAAGTCTCGGGAACGCTGAAAGGTGGGGAAGTCAAAGCCACCATCAAAGTGGAGCTGCCGGCAGCAGCAGCAGCAGCAGCGGGGGATGAGCCCGTGGACATGAGCACATCCAAAGGGTGAGGATGCCTTGGAATTCCGGGAATTCTTGGGCTTGGGGAAGGGTTTGGGTCCCTTCTCACTCTGGTTTTTATTGGGATGTGGCTGGGGTGGGGTTGGAGTTCAGTTTTTGGGAGGTTCTGGTGCCACATTCATGGTTTTTCCTTTGGAATGGTGGAAAAGTTGGGAAGAGAATCCCAGCCCATTCCAGGGGCAATTCCTGCTGATCCAGACCCCATCCCAGCCCCATTTCCTTGGAGCTGCCAATGGAATTCCTGGAATTCCAGCAGGAAAAGGAGTTTGGGAGTTGGGAATTTCTCATTCCCAGCCTTTATCCCAACGCAGTCAATCCCAGTTTTCCAGCTCCAGGGAAAAGCTGAGAATGCTCCACCCGTGCCACTTCCAGAGGGAAATGCCTGGATTTGGGGAGTCCCTGGATTTGGGGAGTCCCGGGCTCGCTGTGCCCTCTAGAGGGCGTTCCAGACCCTTTGGAATTCTCCCATTCCTGAAATTCCCAGCCTGGGCCCTTTTCCGAGCCCTGGCATTCCCTGGGGGGCTGGAAGAGCCTTGGAAAAACGGCTGGGAAAGGACTGGAGAAACCCTGGAGAAGGAATGGGAAAGGGGCTAGAAAAGAGTTGGGAAAGGATTGGAAAAGGATTGGAAGAGCACTGGAAAAGGGTTGGGAAGGGCTGGAAAAGTGTCGGAAAGGCTGCTCCTGGAGTGACCCTCTTCTCAGGATTTGCTCCCCCTGCACTGACCCCATTTCCCCCGGGATTTGCTCCCCATTTCCTGGGAATCCTGACCCGTTCCCGGGTTGTTTCCCGTTGGTGGCTCCAGGGAGTGCCGGCGGGAGCGGCGCGTTCCCTCCCCGGACGTGATCGTGCTGTCGGACAACGAGCCCTCGAGCCCCCGCGTCAACGGGCTGGCGCGGCTGGCCCTGCCCGAGCCCGGCACCGAGGCCCTGCTGGTGAGTGCTGCTGGGAGGAGCCGGGATTGGGTCGGGAATAACTGGGATTGGGTCAGGATGAACTGGGAGGAGCTGGGATTGGGTCTGGGGTAACTGGGATTGGGTCAGGAGGAACTGGGATTGGGTCAGGATTCACCAGGATTGGGTCAGGTTTAACCGGGCTAGGGTCAGAAAAACCCAGGATCAGCCACATTTTCCCCTCCCAGCTCCATCCATTCCCGTTAATTCACGATCCCAAAAGCCAGGAAGCAATTCCAGCTGGGAATCCTCCTCATTTACTCTTTGCCATGAATTTTTTCGTGGAAAAATCCCAGATTTTCACCTCGGAACTCCCTCTCCTCACTTCTCCCACTCCCCAGTCCCAGTTGGGAATTTTGGGAATTCTCACCGTGCCTGTGTCTCTGCCTTCCCCCGGGGTTCTCCCCCTTTCCCTGGGATTTTCCTGGGATTTTCCCTGGGATTTCTCTGGGATTTCCCTGGATTTCCTGGCATTCCAGCGGAGCCCGGAGCAGCGGGAGCGCCTGATCAAGCAGCTGCAGGAGGAGCTGAGGCTGGAGGAGGCCAAGCTGGTGCTGCTCAAGAAGCTCCGGCAGAGCCAGAGCCAGAAGGAGACGCCGGCGCCCAAGGTAGGAAAATCCTGCTTTCCCAGGAATTCCCAGCCCTTTTCCTAGGAGTTCCCAGCTCTTTTCCCAGGAATTCCCAGATCTTTTCCCAGTGTTTTTAACCCCCTGCTGTGGCCTTTTTCCTGGATTTTTGGAAGCTCTTTTCCTGGATTTTTTTGAACCTTTTCCTGGCATTTTTAGCTGTTTCCCAGGATTTTTAATTCCCTGGTGTCTCCCCTTTCCGGGGTTTTTCCTGCCAATCCTCAAGGACTTTCCGGGCAATGCCCAAGGATTTTCCTGTGAACTCCCAAGGATTCTCCTGCCAGTTCCCAAGGATTTTCCCACCAGTTCCTACCAATTTTCCTGCTAATTCCCAAGGATTGTCCCACTAATTCCCACCGATTTTCCTACCAATTCCCAAGGATTTTCCCACCAATTCCCAAACTCTTTCCCCTGGAGCGGAGCAGGAGGAGTGGGTGCCACTCCCAAGGATTTTCCCCTCAGACGCTCCGGGTCTCGCCGTGCGCTCCCTGCTCTCTGCATTCCCGCTTTCCCGCCTTTTCCCGCTGCTCTCTTTCCGCTTTTTCCTTTTCCAGCTTTCCTCGGGCCCCTCTGGAAGCGCTGCGGCCACGCCCCCGCCCTTGGTGCGGGGCCCTCAGGCTGTTCCCGCTGGGAAAACTTCCCTCCAGGTCAGTGGGAGCCGGGAAAAGCCGGGACAATCCCGGGAAGAGCCGGGAATGCCCGGGAAAAGCTGCCAGCACCGCCCAGCTCCCACGGGTTTAGGGATAACGGGACGGGGGAAAGGTGGGGTGGGGTCTGCAGCGGGACCCCTTGCTGAGCCAGGGAATTCCTGTGGGGAACGGGGAATTCGCTCTGGAATTGCCGAGGGAATCCGGTGATTCTCTCTGGAATTGCTGAGAGAATCCCGGGATTTTCTGGGAGGCAGTCCCGAGATTTGGGGTTGGAAAAAATCCCATTCCAGACTGAATTAAATCCTTGGAACCCCGAGGGAAGGAAGTTCCAGGAATCCAGGGACAGCTGTCACTCACCCCTGGAGTCCTTTGGGATTAGAACATTCCTGCTTTTTTTTTTGTTTTTTCCTGGGACCCAAATTCCCAAAGTGCTCCAGCACGATGGATTTTCCTTGGAAAACCCACAGAATTCCAGGAAAGGGAGGGATTTGCTCTCCTTTAAGGAGCCATTCCCAAATCCAGAGGTGTGGAAATCTTTACCTTGGAGTCACTTCCAGAGGAACTGGAAAACCTTCAGGGAATCTTTGAGTTAATCCAAATAATCCAGTTTATCCCAACAATTCCTCTGGAATTTTGGGTGAATTAACCTGGGTTGGGTTTTGCTGGAGTGTCCAGGAATTCCAGAGGGAGGGATTCCCTGGGAATGGAATTCCCACGTCCTGGGGAAGGGGGAGATCCCTGATCTCAGGGGCTGGGAAGAAAGAGGAAATGCCAGGATTGGGATGCAGAGGGAAGTTCAGAATTTTGGGAATATCCCAGCCCAGCACCAGGAGGGATTTTGAGGATTGGAGTCCCAAGAATCCTCAGGCAGCAGCTTTTCCAAACTCCTCTCTCCTCATTCCTTTTTCTCCTCCATGATTTTTCCAGAACTTTTTCTTCCCTCCTCCTTTTCTTTTCCTGCTTTTCCTTTCCCTCTCCCAGGACTTTTTCCCATATCTTTTCCTTTCTGTGATTCCTTTTCTTTTTCCATGATTTCTCCTGGAGCTTTTCCTTTCTCCTGATTCCTCTCCCAGGATTTTTCCCAATGTTTTTATTCCCTCCTCCCTTTTTTCCCCTGCTTTTCCTTTCCCTCCACAGATCCCAACACTTCCATTCTCCATTCCCACAAATCCCAACAGTTTTTTTCCCCCCATTTTTTCCTGCCTTCCTTTCCTCCTTACCTGATTTTTCCCAAGGTTTTCCTTCCCTCCACAAATCCCAGCATTTCCATTCCACATTCCTACAAATCCCAGCACTTCATTCCCACACATCCCAGTATTCCCATTCCCACAATTTGCAACACTTCCCCTCCCCCCCATTTTTATCCCATTCCCACAATTCCCAACACTCCCCCTCCATTTTTCCCCCATTTCCATCTTTCCCAACCCTTTTTTCCCCCATTATTTCCCCCATGTCCCCCCCATTTCCCAGCCCTGCTCTGACCGGTTTTTCCCGTTTTTTTCCCATTTTTCCAGCCCTCCTCCAGCCGCGTTCCGGGCTCGGGGCTCCCGCCCCCGCTGCTCCGGGGGGGCCAAGCGGCCGCCTCCAAGCAGAGCCCCCAGATTGTGATGCCCCCCCTGGTCCGAGGGGCCCAGGTGAGCTCCCCCTCCTCCCCTTCCCATTCCATGGAAAAATTCAGGATTTCCCCCCTCTGGTTGATTTGAACATCCCATGGGGTGTGCTCCCAATAAAAACGGGATTTTTGGGGTTAATTCAGGGTGTTCTGGCTTCTGGGGGGTTTTTGGAAGAGGAGGTGGGAGGCAATTTCTGCTTTTCCATGGTTTTCCTTCTAATTATCCTTTCTATCTCACCAATTCCATGGATTCCCAACCCCCTTTTCCATGTTTTCCCAACCCCTTTTCCGTGTTTTCCCAACGCCTTTTCCGTGTTTTCCCAACCCCTTTTCCACATTTTCCCAACGCCTTTTCCGTGTTTTCCCAACCCCTTTTCCACATTTTCCCAACCCCTTTTCCGTGTTTTCCCAACCCCTTTTCCACATTTTCCCAACCCCTTTTCCACATTTTCCCAACCTGTTTTCCATGTTTTCCCAGCAAATCCACACCATCCGGCAGCACTCAAGCACGGGCCCGCCGCCGCTGCTGCTGGCGCCGCGCGCCTCGGTGCCCTCGGTGCAGATCCAGGGCCAGAGGATCATCCAGCAGGGCCTGATCCGCGTGGCCAACGTGCCCAACGCCAGCCTGCTGGTCAACATCCCCCAGGTGAGGGTTCCTGGGAATTCCTGCTGGGAATGGGGTGGGAATGGTGGGACTGACCAATGCCAGCCTGCTGGTCAATGTCCCCCAGGCGGGCACGGCCCCCGCGGGTGGCACTGGGGACTCCCCTGATTCCCGATGACCCCAGCGATCCCATGGATCCCATTCTCTCCGCAGGCATCCCCCACGTCCCTGAAGGGCTCGGCGGTGCCCTCGGGCCAGGCGGGCGCGGCCCCCGCGGGTGGCACGGCGCTGGGGGGCACGGGCGAGGCCCCGGGCAGCCGCCAGGCCGCGGCCAAGCTGGCGCTGCGCAAGCAGCTGGAGAAGACCCTGCTGGAGATCCCCCCGCCCAAACCGCCCGCGCCCGAGATGAACTTCCTGCCCAGCGCCGCCAACAACGAGTTCATCTACCTGGTGGGGCTGGAGGAGGTGGTGCAGAACCTGCTGGAGAGCCAAGGTGAGCCCGGAGGGGCAGAGCCCATCTCAAAACCACCTGGGGTCAGTTTAACCTGGCAGCGATCGGTTAAACCTGGCTGTGATCAGTTAAACCTCCAGAAATGCAAGGTTAAAATGTGGTTAAATAATTTAAACCTCCCAGAAATCATTTAAACGTCACTGAAACCACACTGGAGCTGACCCGCCATGTTTGTCCCTCAGGGAAGGTGACCCTGGGGCTGACCCACCATGTTTGTCCCTCAGGGAAGGTGACCCTGGGGCTGACCCACCATGTTTGTCCCTCAGGGAAGGTGGCGGTGGCCAATCCCTGGTGTTTGTCCCTCAGGGAAGGTGGCGTTGGCCAATCCCAGGTGTTTGTCCCTCATGGAGGGCCACAACTGGGGCTAACCCGCCACGTTTGTCCCTCAGGGAAGGTGGCGGTGGCCAATCCCTGGTGTTTGTCCCTCATGGAGGGCCACAACTGGGGCTAACCCGCCACGTTTGTCCCTCAGGGAAGGTGGCGATGGCCAATCCCTGGTGTTTGTCCCTCAGGGAAGGTGGCAGCAGTGCTGACCCGCCGCGTTTGTCCCCCAGGGAAGGTGGCGGTGGCCGTGTCCTGCCGGGAGCCCTACCTGTGTGCCCAGTGCCACACGGACTTCACGTGCCGCTGGCGGGAGGAGAAGAACGGCACCATCATGTGCGAGACCTGCATGGCCTCCAACCAGAAGAAGGCCCTGAAGGCCGAGCACACGAACCGGCTCAAGGCCGCCTTCGTCAAGGCCCTGCAGCAGGAGCAGGAGATCGAGCAGAGGATCCTGCAGCAAACGGCCCCGCCCGGGCAGCCCAAGGCCGAGCCCGTGGGGCAGCACCACGCGCTCAAGCAGGTGAGGGAGCGGCCCCAGAGCCGCCATTGCCTGAGGGAAAAGGGTCCCGGGGCTGGGGGGTGGCCTGAGGGTTTGGGCCTCGGGTTGGGTTTGGGGTGGGGGGTGTGGGTGTTGTGCCAGGCTGTAAAGATTATCCAGGCCCAGAGAGCATCTAATCCCAAAAATCATCCAGGCCCAGAGATCATCCTTTCCAGGAGATCATCTATTCCTGGAGATCATCCAATCCCTAAAATCACCCAATCCCAAAGGTCATCCAGGCCCAGAGAGCATCCATTCCCAGAGATCATCCAATCCCAAAAATCATTCAGTCCCAAAGACTATCCAATCCCAAAAATTCCAGTCCCAAAGACCATCCAGCCCCACGGCCCTGCAGTCCAGCAGCAGCCCGGGTGACGTTGTCCTTGCTCCCTGCAGAGCTCCAGCCAGCTGTCGCGGGGCGCCTCGCGGGGCGTGCTGCACCCCTTCAGCTCCTCGCCCAAGCTGCAGAGCTCCTCGGGCAGCGCCGCGCTGGGCGCCCGGCCCGGCAAGCACGCCGACAGGGCCGGCAGCAAGGGCGGCGCCGCCTGGAAGAAGAACCCCATCAGCACAGGTGCGGTGCCCCGGGAGCCCACACTGCCTTGGGATCACTGCAAAATTCCCAGGTTCTGGGGGCGAGCTGTTGAGGGGTGGTGCTGAGGGTTTGAGGTGAAAGTTGGTGTCATCGCTGCCCAAAATTCCCAATTTTGGGGTGGGAATTACTTTTCCATGTGGATTTTCATTATTTTTCCCTCATTCCTGAGCCATTCCATGACTCCGTAATTCCAGAGGGCTCAAATCCTGATTCTTGATCCAAAACCTCTGCGTTTCTTGGGATGAGTTTGGAACCTGAAGGCGCCAGATTGCACTGGGATAATTGCGCTGCATTTTCTATGCAATTTTTCATTATTTTCCCTAATTCCCAAGCTATTCCGTGACCCAAATTTCCCTTTTCCTGCAGGCGGGGCCCTGCCCTTCGTCAGCCCCGCGCTGGCCGTGCACAAGTCGGCCTCGGCCGTGGAGCGGCAGCGCGAGTATCTCCTGGACATGATCCCGCCCCGCTCCATCCCACAGTCGGCCACGTGGAAATAATTCCCGAGGGAGGACTTTTCCAGGCTCTGCCATCCTTTCTTTTCTACCACAATTCCGTGGAATCTGCTTTAATCCCAGCTGGATAACGCCCCGAGGCTTTCTAGGATGCAGCACCACCACTCCTCATCCGTCCCTGCCGGGAGAAGTGACCGCGTCGGGGCGGCCGAAGCCCGGCTCCGTTGGCTCCCAGATTTTTCATGGAAGCTGGCAGGGAAAGGGGGAAGAATTCCTTAATTTTTTGGTTTTTTTTGGCTTTTTTTCCGTATTTAGTTTTGAAATTTTTTTGGCACCAGCACAAAAAGAAAAAAAACAACAAACCATGAAAGGACTCAGCGACTCCTCTCTGCCTTCGCCGACGCCGAACTTTTTGCTGGGAACACTCCGGAATTCCGGAATTTTGGGGCGTGGAGAGAGGAATTCCAGCCTCATCCTGCGTTTAGTGAGCCGAGTTCATGGCTGCTCCTGATCCCTGCTCCTCCTCCAGCCGGGAAAGCAGGCGGCACATCCCCAGATTCCCAAAATTCCGACGATCCCAAGAAGAAGAAGGAGGAAAGTGCAAATCTCTGGTTCCGGTTGAGTTTGGTTTGGTTTTCTCCCTTTGGCTGCCACCCAAACCTTGGCTGGGAGGTGGGAATTGCTGCGGGAAATTCCCACTTTTTTCCTTGGATTCTGGTTGGAATCAGACTTTGGAACCGTTGGTAGTTTCCAAACTTTGCAGTTACTGAGAGACAAAATCCACCTTGGTTCTTTCTCATCCCGCGAATTTTGGGCCTTCCCGACGTTCCCAGAGACTCCAAAGCGAAACTTTTTGGGAACTTTTTTTCCTTTGGGAGGGTTGGTTGGGTTGGTTTTGTTTCTTTGGGGTTTTTTCCCTTCCTTTTCTGTTGTTGTTTTGAGGGATATTATTCCAAAATTTACAGGAATTCCAGAAGCTGATGCAGGCAGGGAGGGTTGGGAGCCATTCCCAATCCTTCCCTCCGTGGTTCGAGTTCTTCCAGGCATCCCAAGCATGCTCCTGTATCCATTTGGGATGGAGTTTTCCATTGTTTTTTTGGGAATTCCAGAGGTTCAACCCAAAATCCATCTGGGGGCCAGTTTGGTTTCATTTTTGGTTTCTCATCCTCTTTTTCCTTGGGCTTCTTCCTGAATTCCAGACAAATGCAAGGAGCAGAATTCCAGGCCTTATTCCAGTGAGGAGAATTCTTTGGGAAATTTGGGCAATTTTCTTGGGGAAATTATAAATATATATAATTTAGAGATCTATATATATTTAAAAAAAAGTGTGTGTAGGGGGGGGAAATTCAGGAAAATCCGGATTTATTTTCTTAGGAATCGCTGAAGCCAAGAATTCCTTTGGGATCAACCCCTCGTATCCGAGGGACAAACCCCCTCCTCCCTTTTCCCACTTTTCCTGGTGTTTCCATGTTTAGGGATTTAGTTTAGGAAAAAAAAAAAAAACAACAGCCTTGTTTTCCAAACTGGGATTTGTTGGATTAAAACCCCCGGAATTCCCAGCTGGACGTGGATTGTGGGGTGTTTTCCATAGGGATGTGAAGAGCTCAGATGTGGGAATTGGGTTGGAATTTTGGAATTTGGAGTTTTGTTTTCATTCCAGGCTTGGGCTGGGAGATGCCACCAGCGTGGAATTCCTTCAGTTCCATTGGATTTTATGGAAAAGTTGCCGTTCCTTTCCCACGTGGAATTTTTTGGGGTTGGTTCAGGGGAATTTTCCTCTCCTGTTTTTTTTCCTCATGGATGCCAACGTTTGGAAGAAGTTCATTTATTCCCCAAAAAAAAAATCCCAACAAAATTCCTCCAATTAAAATATTTTTTTTTTTTTTTTTGGGGTAGGGGGAAACCTGGTTCATTTATTCCCAGAGTTTGGATGATTCCTGAAAAAAAACCCCAGGGAATGGAAGAGTCACAGAAGGATTTAATGGGATAAAAACAATGTCAAAACTTTCTGGATCCCAGCAGAATTCCCTTGGAAATTGGAATTTCAGCCAGTTTTGTTTCATTAAAATAATCAGGAATGTTGGAATTGAAGGATTTGGAATTAAAAATCCAAACAAGTCTCTGCATCCAGACTTGCAAATATTCCATCCTGATTTTATTTGGATGGATAATTCAGGATAAATCCCAAAGAAAAATTATTTGGGAGATGGGGGGGACATTTGTTTGGAAGGGAAAATCCAGCACGGATTGAGGCTGGAAAACCAAAATATTTTACGGGATGGGGCTGAAACTCAAATTCCCACCTGGAATGCGACTCCTGGGATCCAGCCTGGTTCTGACGTGGTTTTTTCCGGAACGTTCTTGGAATGCTGCCGGGAATTGGGAGGATTTGTTTGATTCCATCCACGTTCCTGCCACATTTGGGAGCAGTCTGGGAGGAGATTCCGTGTTGGAAGGCCGGGATGGATTTTCCTTCGCAGTCCCAGTTCCCTGTTCCCATGGGGGTTTTTTGGGATCGGGATGGTTCAGGTTCAAGGTTGTTCCAGCTCTTCAATACAGATTTTCCAAACCTCTTCCCAGTCTCCTTTTTCCAGGAAAAAGCCCCACAAAAAATGGGAAAAATGGGGGGAAAAGAAAAATCTCAAAGAAACAGAAAATTCCCATTGTGGAATTCTGCCCTGGAAGGGAAGAGTTTGGGAATGGTGGAGGAGGGGGGAATTTGGGAACAAATCCTGAGTTTATTGATCCCCTTTGGGATTTGGGATTCTCTGACTGGATCCCCTTTGGGATTCCAGAATCCCTGAGATCTGTTGGATCCATTTGGGGATTCCCAGATCCCCGAGGGCTTTTGGATTTCTGGATTCCCCGAGGCCCTTGGATCCTTTTCAGGGTTCCCAGATCCCCTGGGGCTCCTGAATGCCGAGATCTTTGGCATTCCCAAAGGCTGAGGCTTTTGGAGTTCTGGAATCCCAGAGGTCTCCTGGATCCGTGGGAAGCCCACCCAACCCTCCCCCTCCCACCGATCCCTCGGGATCCTGGATCCCTTCTCCCTAAAGCCATAAAATTCCCGCTGGGAATTCGGGATTCCCGCCGGGGCTTTGGGGTTTCCTGGGACGCCGCGGGGAGCGAGGAAGCGCCGTTGTAATTTAGATTTTAGCGACTTGTGAAATAAAGAGATCCCGGATTTTCATGGGACGATTCCCGCGGTGGAGCCGGGGCAGCCGTGTGGTTCTTCTCGGATTTCCCTCGTGGCAGTTGGGATTTGGAATTTCGCTAAAAGAAAGGGTTGGAATTGATTTTTTTCTGTCCTGGGCTCTCCTTCCTCAGCGTTCCCAGCTTGGGAAAAAGGTGAATTCCCGAATTTTTTATATCCCAGGGATTCCTGCGCCTGCCATTCCTGAAGAAAACCCAAAATTCCAGCAGATTCGGGATTGGGGTTTATTCCGTGTTTATTTTTATCCTCATTTTGGGAATTCTTCCTTTACCTCTGGATTCTCCCAGCCAGTTATCCCCTTTGTTTTTGGGGAAGAATTGGAATTGAATTCCCAAAGTTGAATCCCAGATGGAAAACCGGGAATTTAGGCTGCGGGAAGGGGTGAAATGGAGGAAATTACAGGAGATTTGGGGGGAAAACCTCAAATTTGGCTCCTTATTCCCTCTCCTTTGGGAAGGAAGGAGAACAGGGCAGGGTTTTTTCCCCTTGGATTTGTTGGGACTCAAAATATTCCAGAGTAAATCCCAAAAATTTAATAATTCTCACTAATCCCGCCAGTGGAAGGATCCAGAATCGTTAATTAATCAATAATTAATTGGGGGGGTTGGAATTGGAATGACAATAAACAGAGAAACTCCTGGATCTGCCTCACTTTCCCAGGATTTTGGGGGTTGAGATGGATCTCGTGGATCCCCAGACAGAGCCGGATCTGCTCCTTCCTCCCCTGAGGATTGTTCCCAAAAAAAATGGGGAATAATCGGGAGAAGGGGAAAAGGAGGTGGCAAGAATCCGGGATTTTTGTGGATTTCCTGTGGAATTTCATGGATGGAGCAAATCCATAAATCCAGAGCCTTCTCCATTCCCAGCTGGAATTCCTGCTCCAGCACCCTTGGGTGTCACCTGAACATTCCAGGAAAGCCCACGGAGCCCATGGATGTTTCCCTCTGGAAGGAGAGCGGGCCAGGGACATTCCCAGAGGGATTTCTCCCACAATTCACGGCCGTGTGGGAATTCCCATGGGATTGTCCCAAATTCCCGTGGAATTGGGTGGGAGATGATCCCAAGGAATTGACGTGCCATTGCCCTTTTAAGCGCGCGTTGCCCCTTTAAGTGGGGTCCCTACGGTCACGTGGCTGCACCACGTGAGTTTCCCGCGCGCGGGAGCTGGGCGGGCCGGCGGCGCGGGGCAGTGACGTCACCGACCCGCGCCGCGATGGCGGCGCCGAAGGTGAAGCAGGACATGGCCCCGCCGGGCGGGTACGGCCCCATCGACTACAAGCGGCACCTCCCGCGCCGCGGCCTCTCAGGTGAGCCCGGGGGCGGCCGCGGGGGCGCCGCCGGGGGGCGGCGGGGGCAGGAGCGGGGCCGTGCGGCCGCTCCGCGCTGAGCGCGCCCCGCTCCCCTCACGGCCCTCAGGGTACAGCCTGTTCGCGCTCGGCATCGGGAGCCTCCTGCTCGGATACTACAGCCTCGTCAAGTGGAACCGCGAGCGCAGGTGACGCTGCGAGCCCCCCGCGGCACCCCCGGCGCGGTCCCGGGGCTCCTCCCTGCGCTGCTCGCCCCGGGATGGGCTGTTCACAGCCGGATCCCGGTACACCCCGGGACCCCCGGTGCCCCATTCCCGGTGCTCCCAGTCCCCCCAGTTCCCCTTTCCCCCGTTCTGTCCCTGCAGGCGGTTGCTGATCGAGGAGCTGGAGGCTCGGATCGCGCTGATGCCGCTGCTGCAGGCGGAGTCCGATCGCAGGTACGGGGCTGGGAAATCTCTTTGGGATTGGGAATTTCTTTTTGGGATTGGGAACTTCCTCTATGGGATTGGTGTCCCCCTTCATGGGACTGTGGTCCCTCTGTGGGATTGGGATGCCCCCGCTGGGATTGGGAACTTCCCTTTGGGATGAGGATTCCTTGTATGGGATCGGGGTCCCTTCCCGTGCCCTGTGTCCCCCAGGACTCTGCGGTTGCTGCGGGAGAACCTGGAGGAGGAGGCCAAGATCATGCGGGACGTGCCGGGCTGGAAGGTTCGGGATTCTGGGGGGAATGAGGGGGGCTGCCCCTCTGGGACCCCATGGCATTTGAGGTCACCCCGGGCAGGAAGGTGTGGGATTCCCGGGGGGGAAGGGGCAGAACAGGGGGGCTCCTCTGGGATCCCATGGGACGCAGCCAGCCCACGGGATTTGGCTCTGTGGGGTCCCAGGGATTTGGGATCCCCTGGGATTTAACTCCGTCCCCATGGATTCGGGATCCTCTGGCCCTCGGGCTCACCCCTGGCTGCCAGGCCCTGCCTGCGGTGGAGAATCCCGGGAATTCCCGGTGATTCCCAGCACAATTCTGGACAATTCCCAACACAATTCCCGGTGATTCCTGACGCAATTCTGGACAATTCCCAGCCCAATTCCCGGTGATTCCCGACACAATTCCTGGCAATTCCCGACACAATTCCCAGTGATTGCCGGTGATGCCCAGCCCAATTCCCTACACAATGCCCGGTGATTCCCAGCCCATTCCCGCTGTTGCAGGTGGGCGAGTCCCGGTTCCACACGGATCGCTGGGTGACCCCCACCGTGGAGGAGCTCTACTACCTGCGGCCCCCGGCCGAGCTGGAGCGGGAGAAGTTCGGGCTGCAGAACTACGTCTGACACCCCAAAACCCCAAACCTCACCCCGAACCCCAGACTGGACCCCAAACCCGGACCCCGCCTCTCCCGGCTCCTTCCGGAACTTTCCCCCCTTTCCTGTCCCTCTCCAGGCTGATCCCCCCGTCCCGAGCTTCTTCTGACGCCTGTTCATTAATAATTAATAAATAAATAACGAATAAATAAATCAGTCAGTCCTTTGGGGATTGGAACTGCCCCTGGGAATTGGGAAACCCCCTCTCCCGGAAATTGGGATCCCCTTCTTTTAGGTTTGGGCCCCCCCATTTGGGGTTGGGATCCCCCCTTTGGGGTTGGGGTCGCCCCCTTTGGATGGGGAGCCCCGCGGCTCCCGACACAGCCCGCACCCCCTCTCCCTCTCTCTCTCCCTGGAATTCGGCGGCTCCCGGGGGATTTTCCCGGGATTTCGGGCTGGGAATTCGGGATGGAGGGAGGGGCCGTGTCCTCGTCCCCTCCCCGCGTGCCCCCCGCTCCCGGGGCTGCGGATCCCGCTGGAGAAACCCCGATCTGGGGAGGTTTAACCCCAAAATTCCCGGGTGGGAACCACGGGCGGCATTCCCGGAGCGGGGCCGGGCGGGAGCGGGGCGGGGGCACCGGAGCCGCCTCCCCCCGGGCGGCACCGCCGAGCGCGCCCCGCTCCGACCGCAGCATCCCCGGCATTCCCGGTGGGACCGGAGCATCCCCGGCATTCCCGGCGGGACCGCAGCATCCCCGGCGTTCCCGGTGGGACCGGAGCATTCCCGGTGGGACCGGAGCATCCCCGGCGTTCCCGGTGGGACCGGAGCGTCCTCGGCATTCCCGCGGGCTCCCCTCCGACCGGCGGCTCCGCGGAGATTGCAGCGGCTCCGCTCCAGCCGCGGACGGAGGCTCCGCTCCCGCCGGGGTTCGGCTCCGCCGCCGCTCCGGTCCCGCTCCCCGCCATGAGCTCCGCGCCCAGCCCGTCCCGGGAGCCGCCCCGGTACCTCAGGTGAGTCCGGGGTCCCCCCGAGGAGCCCCCGGCAGCTCCGGGCGGTGCCGCTCAGCCGGGGCTGCCCCGGGACCCCGCGGGGGTGGGACGGGAGATCCCCGGTGTCCCGGGAGCCGCCCCCGCTCGGTGCCAGCCCCGCGCGCCACACCGAGCGGGTCCCGGTCCCCACGGGTGTCCCTGGGCCCGGGGAGGGGGGATCGGTACCCGCGGAGCCGCCGTTGCCGGAGCAACCGCAGCATCCCGGGTCTCCATGGCGGCGGCGGGGATGCTCCGGGAGGCGGCGGGAGCGGAGCGCGGGACCGGGATGGGCAGGGATGGGGCACCGGGGGCACCGGGGACGGCGGGGACAGAGAGGACATCGGGAACACCGGGGACACGCTGCGGGGACGGGCTGTACCGGGAGGGAGCAACGGAACGGGACCGGGGAATGGGACCGGGATGTGGGACTGGGGTGTGAAGCTGGGATCGGGGGCGCAGAGAGGGGAATGGGACCGGGATAAAGAGTCGGGATGTGGAGCTGGGATATGGATCGGGGACGCGGGACCGGGACGCGGGACCGGGATGCGGGACCGGGATGGGCTCGGGGGCGGGCCCGCAGCTCGCGGGGAGCCCCGGCCGTGTCCCCGCCCGGGGCCGGTGCCAGCCCGGGGTGTCCCTGCCAGCCCGCGGTGTCCCTGCCAGCAGCGATTAGGGACAATGTTCCCGGGAATTGCTGCGGACACGTGGCTCGAGGGACAACACAGCTGGGCCCGGCCACCCCCGCCAGCCCCGCTCGGCACGGGAGCGCTCCGGGCACCGCTCGCTCCCTTCCCGCCCCTCCCGCCCCGGCTTTCTCCCCAGAGCCCCCGTGTGGGGCTGGGACAGGGCTGCGACAGGGCTGGGGCTCACTAGAGGGCACCAAAGGATCGGGGACAGGGATGGGAATGTGGAATGGGAATGTGGGACGGGAATGTGGGACGGGATGAAGTTTTCCTGGCAGTTTTATCAGGACAGCCAAGGACTGGGATGTGGGAATGGGAGAACCAGGAGCTTGCTGGGGCCCTGCTGGAATGAAAAGGGATTTTTGGGGTTCTGCCAGAACACGGTTCGTCCGTGGGGACAGCCTGGATGGGGTGGGAGGGCCCTGCAGCCTGGGGCCCCAACCCGGGACCCCAACCCAGGACCCCAACCCGGGCCCCCTCAGCTGCCCCCTGGCACTGCCGGGTCCCCTCTCGGGGCTGGCTCTGAGCGGTTCCCCCCCAGCCCGGGGTATGGCGGGGTCTAGATCCCGTCCTGCTCAGATTCCATCCCGGCGGTACCGCCGGGTCTGGATCCCCCGGCTCCCCTCGGTTCCCCCGGTACCGCCGGGTCTGCATCCCCCGGCTCCCCTCGGTTCCCCCGGTACCGCCGGGATCCCGGCCCGGCGGGGCTCGCGTTCCCTCCCGGCGGGCGCTGGAGGCGGCCCAGGCCGCTCCGCCCGCGCAGGTGAAGCCAACAGATGTGAGCAATTACTGTCGCGCTGGGCGCTGCCAGCTCCGGGCTCGGCGGCGGCGGAACAACCGCGGCTTTGTTCGCTTTTATGTAACCGGGGAACCGGGGCCGCCGCCAGCTCTGCCGAGCGCCGCTCCCGCCGCGGCCCGTGCGGGCACGGTCCCCTCGGTGCGACATCCGTGTGGCATCCTTGTGGCATCCATGTGGCATCCCTGTGACCTCCGTGCCCGTCCCCACCGCAGTGCCCACCCCGAGCCCCCGGCGCGCTCGCCCCGTGTCCCAAAATCCCGTCCCGGGGGCGGAGCGGGGTCCCGGGTCCTCTGGGGGTGGGGACAGTTCTGTCCCCCTGTCCTGAGCGGGGACTGTCCCCAAGGCAGCCAGGCCGAGGCGGAGGCCATGGAGAAGGAGCTGCTGGAGGATTATCGCTTCGGGCGGCAGCAGCTGATCGAGATGTGCGGACACGCCTGTGCCGTGGCTGTCACCAAGGTGAGCCTGGGGACACCCAGAGGGGCTGGGGACACATAGAGGGGCTGGGGACACCCCGAGGGGCTGGGGACACCCAGAGGGGCTGGGGACACCCAGAGGGGCTGGGGACACACAGAGGGGCTGGGGGCACACAGAGGGGCTGGAGTCCCCACCGGGGATCGGGCCGGGGGCCATGGAGGTCCCCAAAGGTGCCCGGGTGTCCCCGAGCCCCGGCAATGTCGCTGCTGGGGGGATCGCCCCGGTCCCGGGCGCCTCAGCTTTTCCATCGGCCTTTCCCTGCTCCGAGCGCTGATGAGGAGCAGAAATGTTTTGGTGCCGGAGCTGTTGCAGCATCCCTGACCTCACGTGGCGCTCGGCATCCTCCTCTTCCTCGGGGCTGCCCCAGCTCCGGCTCCCCCAGCCCGCCGGGGTGTCCCCAGGGTGTCCCCGCGCTGTCCCCAGTGCCAGGAGGCGCCGGTGGCGTGGCCGGCGCTGGGCCGGGGCCAGCCCGGGCTACCGGGGCCGTGTCCCGCTCCGGGCACTGGGGACGGGTCCCGGAGCCAGGATCCGTGAGCAGGAAAAAATCCGTCAGTGGATAAACAGAGGCTCCGTCCCTCCCTCCGTCCCTCCCTGCCCGAGCCATCCTGGAATGTGCAGCGGGCAGGACGGGGATGGGGACGGGGGGGCTGCAGGCACGGCCCTGCAGGGGCATCATCCTCATCCCACCTGGGGCATCATCCTCGTCCCACCTGGGGCATCATCCTCGTCCCACCGTGGGCATCATCCTCGTCCCACCTGGGGCATCATCCGCGTCCCACCTGGGGCATCATCCTCGTCTCACCGTGGGCAGCATCCTCGTCCCACCTGGGGCATCATCCGCGTCCCACCTGGGGCATCATCTTCATCCCACCACAGGCACCATCCTCATCCCAGTACGGTCTGTGTTCCATCCCACTCCGAGTGTTACCCAAGTCCTGCTGTGGATACCAAGCCATGCCCTGCCATGCCATACCGTGCCATGCCAGACCATGCCAATCCATCCCGTGCTATGGATCCCATCCCTGTCCTGCTCCTTGTGCCACCTCCATCCCATGCTGGGTGCTGTGTGCCAGTGCCACCCCACCATGTCCCCCTGTCCCTGCTGTGTCCCCCTGTCCCTGCCACGTGCCAGTGCCACCTCGCTGTCCCTGTCCCTGTGTGACAGTGTCCCCACTGCCCCCATGTGACGCTGTCCCCCCGCCTGTCCCCACTGTCCCTGTCCCCTCGGTGTGATGCTGTCCCTGTCCCCCCCATGTGACGCTGTCCCCCCGGCTGTCCCCGCAGGCGTTCCCGCTGCGCTCTCTGCGGCGCAGGCAGCCCACGCTGTTGGTGGCGTGCGGGCCGGCGCAGAACGGGGCCGTGGGGTTGGTGTGCGCCCGCCACCTGCGCAGCTTCGTGGGTACCTCAGCCCCCCGCCCTCCTCCTCCTCCTGCCGGCCTTCCTCCCAAGTGCCCCGGCTCCAGGGCTCCGTTTCTCCCCCAGGATTACGAGCCCACCATCTTCTACCCCAAGCGCTCCCCGGACCCGCTGCACCGCGACTTCACCACGCAGTGCGAGAAGATGGACATCCCCTTCCTGTCCTACCTGCCCACCGAGGTGACGCCAGCCCCAGATCCCCCTGATTGGCCCCTTCTCCTCCCCTGTTCCCCCTGTGAGACCCCAAATCCCCCAAATCCCCCTGGTTGTGTCCTTCTCCTTCCCTTTATCCTTCCCTTGAAATCCCCCTGCTTATCCCCCTCTTCTCCTTCTCTTTCCCCTCCCCGAACCCCAAATCCCCCCAAACCCCCAGCTCTCCTTTTCTCCCTCTTTCCCCATCCTTTTCCCCCTCTCCCTCCCCATCCCGGCGCTGCTGGGATCCCGGGAATGCCAGAAAATCCAGAAAATCCAGAAAATCCAGCAGCCGCTGCCCGCAGCCACTGGCTCTGTTATTTTTGGAACCTCGCAGCACTGAGAACGGAGGAATTTGACCCAAAATTCGCCGTCTCGGCTGCGCGGCCCCTCCCTCGCTGCTCCACTTGGGGGGGATTTTTTTTATTTTTTATTTTTCTGGCACGGCCGGGGGTTTGTGCCGTCAGAGGTGACACGGGGACACCGCAGATGTCGCTGTCGCTGTCCCCTGCAGGTGCAGCTCATCAACGACGCCTACAACGCCGTGGTGGACGCGGTGCTGGGAGCCGAGGGGACACAGGGGACAGAGGGGACGGAGCCGTGCGCGGCCATCCTGGCCACCCTCAGGCACGTCCGCATCCCCATCGTCAGCCTGGATGTCCCCTCAGGTGCTGCCCGTGTCCCCTCGGGTGTCCCTCGTGTCCCTTTGGGTGTCCCCCGTGTCCCCCCAGGTGCTCCCCATGTCCCCCAGGTCCCTCCCGCGCTGCTGTCACCGCACCCGTGGCAGTGTCACCCTGGGAGCCCCCGTGGGGGCCCTGGCAGGGGTGGGGACATCCCTGACGTCCTGGCGGGGTGGGGACATCCCTGGACCCCCCCTCGGTGGCCCTGGCAGGGCTGGGGACATCCACAGGAAATAACAAAGTGCCCGGCCCAGACATGACGTCACTGGCCGCTGGCATTCCCAGCTGGCATTCCCGAACAGCCGCGTGCTGCTGGCCAGGCCTGGCAGTGTCACCACCCGTGTCCCCCCCCGGCCTGGCCGTGTCACCCTCCCCGGGGTGGGTACCCGCGGGGACAAACTCCGCCCGTGCCACGCCCTTGCCATCCCTGTGCCCTCCCTGTGCCCTCCCTGTGCCCTCTCTGTCACCGTCCACAGCAGCAGCGGGCCACCCCTGAGCCACCCCGTGTGTCCCCAAGGGTGGCGCGTGTCCCCTGGGGTCACACCTGTCCTCTGTCCGTGACCCCACCGACCGTTCCGTGTCTCCTGGGGTCACTCGTGTCCCCTCTCCATGTCCCTGGGTGTCCCCTCCCCGCTGTCCCCGCTGTCCCGGTGACCGCTGTCCCCTCCCCGGGGCAGGCTGGCTGCCCGGCCCGGCGGGTGGCAGCGGTGACATCAGCCCGGACGTGCTGGTGTCGCTGGCGGCCCCCAAGGAGGTGGCGCGGCGCTTCCGGGGACGGCGACATTTCCTGGCCGGGCGCTTCGTGCCCGAGGAGCTGCGCAGGAAATTCGGGCTCAGCCCCCCCGAGTACCCGGGCAGCGACTGCGTGGTGGCCCTGTGACCCCAAGGAAACCCCTGGGACCCCAAACAAACCTCTGGTGTGGCCCTGGGACCCCCAAAACCCCCTGGGACCCCAGATAAACCCCTGTGACCCCAAGGAAATCCCTGGGACCGCAAAGGAATCCCTGGGACCCCAAAAACCCCTGGTGGTGGCCCTGTGACCCCAAAAACCCCCTGGGACCCCAAATAAACCTCTGGGAACCCAAATAAACCCCCAGGACCCCAAAAACCCCCTGGGACCCCAAAAAGCCCCTGGGACCCCAAAAAACCCTGCCAGTGGCCCTGTGACCCCAAAAACCCCTGGTGGGCCCTGGGACCCCAAATAAACTCCTGTGACCCCAAATAAAGCTCTGCTGGTGGCCCTGTGACCTCAAAAATAAAGTGGTGGTGGCTCCTAAAATAAAGTGCTGGTGGCCCTGGGACCCCAAACCAAACCCTGGGACCCCAAAGAAACCCCTGGGACCCCAAACCAAACCCCCGGGGGTGGCCCTGCGACCCCAACATGCAGCGCTGGGGTCCCTCAGCTGTTTGGGGGCTGTTTGGAGGTGGGGACAGGGGGACCTTGGTGGCCTTGGGTTGGGGACTTGTCCTGGCACTGCAAGGCCTGGCCTGACCCCTGGCAGTGCCACCCCCTGCTGCTGGGCACAGAACTGTCACCTCCCCTGCCACCCACCCAGGGGGACAGCGGCTTTGCCGGGATCACACAGGGCTGAAATGGCACCAAAATGTCACCAAAATCCCACAAAATGTCACCAAAATGCCACCAGAATGTCACCAAAAACCCACAAAAACCCCAGGAAAAGCACACGGGAACCACCCCCAGAGCACGGGGATGTCCCCGAGGGTGACGAGCCACCCCTCGGACTGTCCCCTCTGTCCCCAGCGCCCCCAGAGCCCCCAGAGCCCCCCTCCCGGAGCCGCTGGAATGCCGGGAATGCGCCGGGATTTCCGCATGCCGGGGCCGTTGATCCCAAACCCCCCGGTGCCCTCCCGGTGCCCCTCAGTGCAGCCGGTGTTCCGAGTTCCTCCCAGTGCCCCCAGTGCACCCAATGCCCTCCCGGTGCCCCCCAGTGCCCTCCCAGTCCATCCCAGTCCACTCAATGCCCCCCAGTGCCCTCCCTGTGCCCCTCAGTGTTCCCAGTCCATCCCGGTGCCCCCGGTGCCCTCCCGGTGCCCCTAGTGCCCTCCCAGTCCATCCCAGTGCCCCCGGTGCCCTCCCAGTCCATCCCAGTGTCCCCAGTGCACCCAATGGCCCTCGGTGCCCCCAGTGTTCCCAGTCCATCCCAGTACCCCCAGTGCCCTCCCAGTGCCCTCCCAGTGCCCTCCAACCCCTCAGAGCGGCACCAGCTCCTTCTTTTCCCTTTTCCCGCAGTTTTGTTTTCCCCATATTTTTATTTTCCCCGTTGTTTTTAGTTTTTATTTTGTCCTGCACTTTTATTTTTCCCATACTTTTTAGTTTTTATTTTTCCTGTGTTTTCTAGTTTTTATTTTCCCTGTATTTTTTATTTTTCCCGTATTTTTATTTTCTCATATTTTATTTTCCCCGTATTTTTATTTTCTGCTTAGTTTTTATTTTTCCCATAGCTCCTAGTTTTTATTTTTCCTGTATTTTTATTTTCCTTGTAGTTTTCAGTTTTTATTTTTCCCGTATTTTTATTTTCCCTGTAGTTTTCAGTTTTAATTTTTCCTGTATTTTTATTTTCCCCTATATTTTCATTTCCCCCGTATTTCTTCCCATATTTTATTTCCCCCGTATATTTATTTTTTCCCGTGTTTTATTTTTCCCGCAGTTTTTATTTTTTATTCCCGAGTATTTTTGTTTCCTCTCCCCTCCCTCCCGCCGCATTCCCGGCTCATCCCTCAGCCAATTTTCGCAGCTGGACCCGAGCGGCGGCGGCGGCGGCGGCGGCGCTGCCCCGGGCGGGCTCCGCTCCCGATAAAAGCGGGGCCGGCCCCGCCGCGGCTTCACTCGCGCCCGGAGCGGCCCTGGCACGGCTGGCAGGGCTGGCACGGGTGGCACCGCTGGCACAGCTGGCACCGCTGGCACAGCTGGCACGGTTGGAACGGCTGGCACAGCTGGCACAGCCAGCATAGCTGGCACGGCTGGCACAAATGGCACGGGTGGCACAGCTGGCACGGGTGGCACCGATGGCACGGTTGGCACAGCTGCTGGTGGTGCTGGCGATGCTGGGAGCCTCGTATGCTGCCAGGGTGGCAGGTAAGGGGTGTTTGGGTTTGGGGTTTCAGGATTTGGGGTCAGCAGTTTTGGGTTTAGGGTTTGGGAGCTGGGAGTTGGGGTTGGGGTCTGGGGTCTGGGGTCTGGGTGTTGAGGTTTGGGTTTGGCAGCTGGGGTTGGGGGTTTGGAGTTTGGAGATTTGGGGTCAGCAGTTTCGGGTCTGGGGTTTGGGGTTTGGGAGTTGAGATTTGGGAGTTGGGGTTGGGGGTCTGGGGTCTGGGTATTGAGGTTTGGGTTTGGCAGCTGGGGTTGGGGGTTTGGGGTTTGGAGATTTGGGGTCAGCAGTTTCGGGTCTGGGGTTTGGAGTTTGGGAGTTGGGTTTGGGGTTTGGGGTTTTTGTGCCACCGGGGTTTTGGGGTTCCCAGTGGGAATGAAGGGGGGAAGGGGTGGGGATGGGCTGGTGGCACAGGGTGGTGGCACGGGACAGTGACACAGGGTGGTGGCAGGGGGTGAGGGGTGGGAAGGGAGTGCTGCATCTGCCAAAGGGGAGGGGTGGATGGAGATAAGGGAACTGTGTCCTTCCCGGGATCCTGGCACTAGAGGGACAGGGACGGGGACGGGGACAGGGATGGGACAGGGAATGGAATGGGAACAGGGACAGGGATGGGACAGGGTGGGCCTGGCACCCCGGGAATGTGGCAGTGCCACCCCTGTGTCCCCAGAGCCGCTGGAGAACGAGTCGGAGCCGGGCAAGGCTGGCACGGGTGGGAAGCCCTGGAAAGCCACACTTGACCTGGAGGAGCTGGACCTGGGCACGGCAGGTGAGGCCACCCCGAGGGCCACCGTGTCCCCTCAGTGTCCCCAGGGGCACTGCCCATCCCTGACATTCCCATGGGTCTGGGGACCTCATGCCACCCCCCACGTGACCCTTGGTGGTGACCACCCTGCTGTGTCCCCTGGGGTCACCTGTGTCCCCTGTCTGTGTCCCCACAGGGTGGGCTGTGTCCCCTGGGGTCACCTGTCCCCTCTCCATGTCCCCACCCCGTGTCCCTCCCTCTGCCCCATTGGCCATCCCCACCCCAGCAGCCCCTCAGTGGTGACCTCCATCCCCACACCCTCTGTGTCCCCAAGCTGTTCCCAACCCATCCCCAATGATCCCCAAGCTGTCCCAAACCATCCCAAGCTGTCCCCAATTGTCCCCAGCCCGTCCCCAAGCTGTCCCCGCGTCCCCCTCAGGCAAAGGCGCCGCCTGGACCTCGTGGTTCAACATCGACCACCCGGGCGGTGACGGTGACCACGAGAGCCTGGCGGCCATCAGGTTCTACTACGGGGACCGCGTGTGTGCCCGGCCCGTGGCCATCCAGGCGCGCAGCACCGAGTGGCACCTGCCCGAGGCCCTGGGACAGGTGGTCCATGCCAGTCCCGAGCGCGGCTTCCGCTGCCTGCACCGCGAGCAGCCGGCGGGCACCGCCTGTGCCAACTACCACGTGCGCTTCCTGTGCCCGCTGGGTGAGCTGGGGGTACCTGGGGGGCACCTGGGGGGTAGCTGACACAGTTGTGTGTCGCCTCTGTCACACCTGTCACACCTGTATTCCACCTCTGTCACATCTGGGGCACACCTGTATCTCACCTTTATCTCACCTGTATCCCACCTGTGTCACACCAGTGTCCCACTTGTATCTCACCTTTATGTCGCCTGCATCCCACCTGTGTCTCACCTTCACCTCACCTCTATCCCACCTCTATTTCATGTTTGTCTCCCCTGTGTCCCACCCATATCTCACCTGCGTCCCACCTGGGCTGTGGGGCGGGGGCGTTCCTTCCCCCTTTAACCCCTTGGCCGCCGTCCCCAGCCCGTGGGCCCCAGTCACGCCCAGTATCCCGCAGATCACGTGTACTGGTCGCACTGGTCCCCGTGGAGCCCCTGCTCGCGCAGCGCCTGCGGCACCCGGGGCACGCAGAGCCGCTCCCGGCGCTGCGGCAGCGCCCGCAGCCCGGCCCCGCTCCGGGAGCTCCGGTGCCGCGGCAAAGCCACCGAGCGGCGGCCCTGCAGCGCCGGGCCCTGCCCAGGTACGGACCTGGCGGTGCCACCGCCTGTCCCCGGGGGCTGCCGGGAGGGGACACAGCGTGGCACTGCCACCCGAGCCCTCCCTGTCCTCGGGTGCTGTGGGGAGAGGACACGGGGCGGCCACAGAGTGCTGGAGGTGGCACCGGGGTGTGACAAGGACAGGGGTCCCTCCAAGGACCCGAATCCCCCTCAGCCCCTGCAGCAGGAGCAGCTGTGAAATTCCACCCGGTGCCACCTGGTGCCACCCACCTCAGGCTGCTCTGCCGCGGGTGTGACCCGGGGGTGACCGCACGGGTCACGGTGACCGTTCCCACCGGGAATGTCCCCTCAGAGCCCACCTGGACGGAATGGGGCGCTTGGGGTCCGTGTTCCCGCAGCTGCGGCCGCTCGGGGACGCGCGTCCGGCGCCGGAGCTGCCGCACGGCCAAGAACCCGCCGTGTCCCGGCCGTGCCACCGAGGTGCAGAAATGCCGCCCGCCCCCGTGCCCAGGTAACGCCACCGGTGCCCCCTCGGCGGTGCCCCCGCTGCCCACGGGCTCGGAGCCCCCCGCGGGCTGCCCCGGGCACACGCTGCGGGGCACGGTGGCGACAGCGGCCGGGGTGGCACTGCCGGGTACCCGCGTGTACCTGGAGGGCCGCCCGCCCGTGCTGCTGGCCCGCAGCGATGCCCGCGGGCGCTTCTCGGCCTCGGGGCTGTGCCCGGGCCCAGCCGCCAACATCAGCGCCCACCGGGATGGCTTCGCCCCGGGGCTGGCACCCATCACCGTCACCAACGGCTCGGGCGTGGCCGAGGCGCACCTGAGGCTGCACCGGCTCGGTGAGAAGGTGGGGGGGATTTTGGGGCACCCCTGGGGGCGAGCCGGGGGTGCCCATGGGCTCGCTGCCCCTCTCGTCCTTTGCAGAGAAACCCCACATGGTTCTGCAGCCCGCGGCCAGGGTGCGGGAGGCCGGGCAGGACGTGACCTTCTGCTGCAAAGCCTCGGGCACCCCCGCGCCCCAGAAATATTACTGGTGAGCTGGCACGGCAGGCACAGCGGGCACGGGCGGGGGTGGCAGTGTCACCGCTGAGCCTGTCGCCTGTCACCTGTCCCCGCAGGTACCACAACGGGACGCTGCTGGAGGGGACAGCGGAGCGCAGCAGCGGCCGCCTGGTGCTGCGGGGGCTGGCACCGGAGCAGGCTGGCACCTACCACTGCAAAGCCAGCTCCGAGGCGGGCGCCATCCGCTCGGCGCCCGCGCAGCTCACCGTGCTGGGTGAGCAAGCACGGGGGGCCCCTCCGGGGTGGCGAGACCCCCGCTGACCCCTCTAATCCCCGTCCCCTCCGTGCCCCCAGCCCCGGGCCAGCAGAGCTGCAGGGCGGAGCCGGAGCCCAGCCTGGTGGAGCTGCCCAGCGAGTGCCCGCAGGATGCCAGCGGCTCCCGCTACTACAACGTGGGGCGCTGCCCGGCCTCGCCGTGCCCGGGCGGCCCCGCCGAGCCCTCGGGCTGCGGGGGAGAGTCGGGGCTGTGCTGCGGCGTGCGCAGGATGGAGCTGCGGCAGGTGCCGTGCGCCGGCTCCGTGCTGCCCCTCAAAGTGGTGGCCGAGTGCGGCTGCGGGCCGTGCGCGCAGCCCCGGGTGCTGGTGCAGGGCCGGGTGACGGCGGCCGACACCGGGGAGCCGCTGCGCTTCGGCCACATCTTCCTGGGAGGCAGGAAGGTGGGCTTCACCAGCTACCAGGGCTCCTTCACCATCGAGGTGCCGCCCGACACGCAGCGCCTCGTCGCTCGCTTCGTGGACGGCCAGCAGCGCTTGGTGGACGCCGTCAAGGTGCTGCCCTTCGACCCGCGGGGAGGAGCCGTGTACCAGGAGGTGAAGATGCTGCGCAAGAAGGAGCCGGTGGAGCTGGACGGAGGGCGGAACAACGCCATCCCCCTGGGCGAGGCCGGCGGCCGGGAGCCCGTCGGGGAGCTGGTGCTGCCGGCCGGAGCCTTCCTGCGCCCGTCCGGGGAGGTTTTCAACGGCACCGTCAAGGCCAGCGTCACCTTCGTGGACCCCAGGGACGTGGGCACGGCCAGCGCCGCCTCCAGCGACCTGAGCTTCGCCAACGCCGAGGGCGAGATCGTGCCCCTGCGCACCTATGGCATGTTTGCAGTGGATTTCCGCGAGGGCGAGAGCGGCACGGCGCTGCAGGCTGGGCCCGTGCAGGTGAGGATGGACGCGGGGCAGGTGTGGATGGCCGAGCACCTGCAGAAGATGAAGCTGTGGTCCTTGAACCCCGAGAGCGGCCTGTGGGAGGAGGAGGCGGAGCTGCGGCCGGCCGGGGGCGGGCGGAGGAGGAGGAGGGAGGAGAGGACATTCCTGGTGGGCAACCTGGAGATCCGTGAGCGGCGCCTCTTCAACCTGGATGTGCCCGAGGATCGCCGCTGCTTCGTCAAGGTCAGGGCCTACAGCAACGAGAAGTTCAACCCCTACGAGCAGCTGGAAGGGGTGGTGGTGAGCCTCATCAACCTGGAGCCGCAGCCCGGCTTCCCCAGCAACCCGCGGGCCTGGGGCCGCTTCGACAGCGCCGTCACCGGCCCCAACGGCGCCTGCCTGCCCGCCTTCTGCGACGCCCGGCGCCCCGACGCCTACACGGCCCTGGTGACGGCCACGCTGGGCGGGGAGGAGCTGGAAGCCGTGGCCTCCAGCCCCAAGCTGAACCCCAATGCCGTGGGGGTGGCGCAGCCCTACCTGAACAAGCTGGGCTACCGCCGCTCGGACCACGAGGACCCGGCGCTCAAGAAGACGGCGTTCCAGATCAACGTGGCCAAACCCGACCCCAACAACGTGGACGAGAACAACGGCCCCGTGTACTCCTACCGGAGCCTGCGGGAGTGCGAGGAGGCGCCGGTCAGCGCCAACCACCTGCGCTTCTACCGCGTGGAGGTGGACAAGTACGAGTACAACGTGGTGCCCTTCAAGGAGAGCGACGTCACCTCCTGGACCGGCGACTACCTGGCGTGGTGGCCCAACCCGCAGGAGTTCCGGGCGTGCTACATCAAGGTGCAGCTGCAGGGGCCGCAGGAGTACATGGTGAGGTCCAGGAACGTCGGGGGCAGCCACCCCCGCACGCGGGGCCAGCTCTACGGGCTGCGGGACAGCCGGAGCGTGCGGGACCCGCTGCTGGACGACACCTCGGGCGCCTGCGTGGAGTTCAAGTGCGGCGGGATGCTCTTCGACCAGAGCCTGGCCGACAGGACCCTGGTGTCCATCGTGCCGCAGGGCAGCTGCCGCCGCACGGCCATCAACGGGCTCCTGCGGGACTACCTGAGCCGCCACCCGCCGCTGGCCGACAACAACCACACCGGGGCCTTCTCCATGCTGGCCCCGCTGGACCCGCTGGGCCACAACTACGGCATCTACACCGTCACGGACCAGAACCCGCGGCTGGCCAAGGAGATCGCCATCGGCCGCTGCTTCGCGGGCACCTCGGACGGCTTCTCCAGGGAGATGCGGGCGGGCCAGGGCACGGCCGTCACCTTCGAGTGCCAGGAGCGGCCGGCGGGCAGGGAGAGCCTCTTCCAGCGGCTGCTGAGCTCCCCGGCCGAGGCGCTGGCCGACATCCGCAGGGAGATGGGGAGCTCCGAGCTGCGCCGCGCTCCCCCCGAGGTGATGGACTTCGCCTCCGGAGCCCCGTCCGGGCCCGCGGGCACCCGCCGGACCCCCAGCAGCCAGCGGAGACCGGGCCGGCCGCGGGGACAGCCCTGAGGCCCCTCCGTGTCCCCTCCCCGGCTCTGCTTTGTCGCCCCCTTTCCCCGCCGCTTTTGGCCGCGCTCATTTATAACGCCCGGAGGACTGGGGGGACGGGGGACAGGGGACGGCGGGGACGTGGGGAGGGGGTCCCGCCACCCCCCGGTGCTGTCGCTGCCTCCTCTTGGTGCTCAGCCCCGCGCTGGCGGCCCCCCGGACGGGATGGAAATAAAAGGAATAAAAGAGGGGCTGGGGGCAAACCGGGGCAGGGGCGGGCATGGCAAGGGGGTCCCCGCCCGGTGCTTTGCCCGGTGCCACCGGCGCAGCCCCGGTGTGTCCGCGCCGGGAGCTGGGGGCACTGCTTTCATTCCCGAAAACGGGGATATTTTGGGGAGGAAACCCCAAGGATAACGCGGATAAGACTCCCTCCCTGCCGTGCCACCCCCGCGGCACCTCGGGCACCGCGCCGGCCCGGATTCGGGCGGGTTTGTACATTATTTATTACAAAATATACAATTCTTGTACACCCGTCTGGCTGCTGGGCTTCTCCGGGACGGGGACCGGCCCCGCGTGTCCCCCACGTGTCCCCCGCGTGTCCCTCGCATGTCCCCGTTGTCCCCAGCCCCTGCCCCCGTTCGGTAGCACCGTCCCGGCCGCTCCTGTTTGCCTTGGGCCGGGCTCGGCCGGGCTGGCGGCGGCGGGGGGCGCTCGGTGCCAGCGGGACGTGGCAGCCGGGGCGGGGGCACCCACCGGAGCCCCCGCTGGCACCGGGACGTGCCAAGGCACCGCGCGGGCACCCCCGCCGTGACCCCCGCAGGGTGTGGCGGGGATGGCTCTGTCCCGCTGCCACCTGGGTGTCCCCAGCGCGGTTATTTTTGGGTGTCCCCCCCTCGCCGCCTCCCGCCGGCCCAGGCGCGGATGCTGTAATGGAACAGGCGGCGTTTATGGGGCCAAACCCGGGACAACATTTCCCTTCTCCAAGCCGCCCTGGCCCCGGCGCGGCATTTTTCCACCCTCTTTTCCACCCTTCTCGCTGGAAGCGGCATCAAAGGGGGGCGCGGGGGCCCCGGGGGGGCTCCTTGGCCCGAGCGGCGGCCAAAGCCCGGCCCCGCTGTCCCGGCCCGGTCCCGCCGGGCCGCGATCCCAGCGCGGGCGGATGCCGGCGCGGCGGGGGGGCGCCGGAGGGAGGAGGCACCTGGAATGCTGAGATTCCACGGCGAGGTGCCGGCCCAACCCCGCCTTCCCAAAACCTGGCTGCTCCCCGAACTGGGCTCTCCCTGTCCTCGGGGTTGTTTTTCCCTGGGTTCTCCTTGTCCTGGGTTTCCCCCATCCTGGATTTTCCTTGTCCTGGGTTCTCCTTATCTTGGGTTCTCTTTATCCTGGGTTTCCCCCATCCTGGATTTTCCCTGTCCTGGGTTTTCCCTATCTTGGGTTATCCTTATCTTGGATTTTCCTTGTCCTGGGTTCTCTTTATCCTGGATTTCCCCCATCCTGGATTTTCCCTGTCCTGGGTTCTCCTTATCCTGGATTTTCCCTATCCTGGATTTTCCTTGTCCTGGGTTCTCCTTATCCTGGATTTTCCCTATACTGGGTTCGTCTTATCCCGGATTTTCCTGTTTTTCCCTGGATCCTGATTTCCCCGGGTTCCAGGAATTGTCCCCACCGGGTTCCAGGAAAAAAGTGGGGAGGGAAGGGCAAAAATAAAAAAACGAGGGACAGAAGGGGTGACCTCAATCCCAGGGACACCCTGGGGACCCCGATCTGTGGGATGGGGGATCCCAGGGGGATTTTTGCAGGTTTTGGGTTGAAATCCCTCAATTTTCCCACTTTTTCATGGAATGTGGGATGGGGATGGAGCGAGGATGATGCCCTGAAAGGCCCCTCGGATTCTGGGGAATGGATTTTGGATACTGGGGTGCCCCAGAGGTGGATTTAACCCTGGAGGGTCTGGGAGGCAGGAGCAGGGCTGGGAATATCCCGGGAGACAGGAAAAATGGGATGAGAAAAACTCAGAAAAAGCTTCTTTTCCCCATTCCCGGCCCCATTCCAAGCAGGAACGGGAGCCCAGAGCCGGCAGCTCCTGGCCCGCCCCAGCAATTTGGGATGGCCAGATCCCAAAAAGAGACGGGGAAAGGATGTGCCAGCACGTCAGGATCTTGGAGAGGCTTTTTTTGGGATATTCCCCCCTCCTACGCATCCCAAAAACACCTAAAAACTCCACAGGGAAGCGGGAGTGGAAGGATTTGGGATTTTATTTTTTATTTTTTGGGATTTTTGGGGGATATTTTGGGATATTCTGCCCCTAACCTCCGGGAATAAGGAGCTGGAAAGGCCCCTGGGAAGCCGCTTTTGTTTTGGTTTTTTTATTTCTTTGAAAGAATGGAAAATGTAATGACAGGCTCTGAATGAAAAGGATTAAAAGGAAGCAGCTGTAAAGGCCCTAAATAGAGAAAAATCCACCCCAAAATAAAACAGGACGAGAGGGAACAGGGGGTGAAAAGGGGAAGGGAAGGATTTGGGATCCCCTTTCCAGGCCCTGTCCCCAAATGGGGCATCCCCGGGGACCCCAAAGCAGAGGATCCCAAACTGAGCATCCCAGGGGACCCCAAATCTGGGAATCCCGAATTGGAACATTTCAGAAACCCCAAATCAGAGAATCCTGGACCCAAGCATCTCTGGGGACCCCAAACTGGAGCATCTCTGGGGACTCCAAACCTGGGAATCCCTGGGCACCCCAAACCAGCTCATCTCGAGGTATCCAGAGCATTCCCAGGGACCCCAAATCAAAAATCCTGAACTGGAGCATTCCTGGGGACCCCAAATCCAGAAATCCCTGGGAATTCCGAACTGGAGCATTCCAGGGAACCCCAAATCAGGGAATCCCTGGGAATCCCGGACCTGAGCATCCTTGGGGACCCCACACTGGAATCCCCGGGAATCCCAAACCAGAGCATTCCAGCTGATCCAGCTGTGGAATTCCAGCTGTGGAATTCCAGCCCGCCTAGCCAAGAGACTCTGCTGGGCTCCCGCCGTTCCCTCTGCTGGGAGCTGGGAAAATCCCTGATCCCCAAAAGCCCTGATCCCAAAATCCCCAATCCCAGAAATCCCAAAAATCCCCCGATCCCAAAAATCCCCCAATCCCAAAAACCCCCGATCATCAAAATCCCTGATCCCAAAAATGCCCTGATCCCAAAAACCTCCATCCCAAAAATCCCCAGTCCCAGAAATCCCAAAAATCCCCGATCCTAAAATCCCAATCCCCAGAAACCACAATCCCCAAAAATCCCAGACCCCAAAAATCCCTGATCCCAAAAATTCCCAATCTCAAAAGCCCCGACCTCTAAAACCCCCCAATTTATTTGTGTTTTTCCAAGGTATTTTATTTTATTTTATTTTTCAGCCACCTCTGGAAAAAACATCCCGATTTTTTTTTTTTTTGGCTTTTTCCATCTATTTTTGAACATTTTTTTGGCTCCTTTTCCCTCTCTGGGGTTCCAGCCCATAAATAATAATAAAAACAACATTTTTAAATCCTTTTCGCTGACACTTCACCAGCCCTGCCAGAGCCTTTTCATTCTCCAGATGGCGAAAATCCGCCTCAAAATAATAAAAAAAAGGGGAAAAAAAAAAAAGCCCTTAAAAAAAAAAAAAAAAAAAAAAAAAACAGGTCTGGAAATTTTGGTAAATATTTGGTGTTTTTCTCTTTTTATTTTTCTTTCTTTTTTGGCTTTTTTTTTTTTTTTTTTTAATTCTGTCACATGAAGTCGTAAAAGTGGAGCAGGTTTTTTTGGGATATTTTTGGGATGTTTTGGGGATATTTTTGGGATATTTTGAGTAAGGTACCAGGGCTTCATGCCCGCTTTGGGGTGCCCAAGGGTCCCACTTGGTTTGGGGGCAACTGAGGCACAGAAAGAAAAAAATTAAAGAATTAAAGAAAAACTAAACTTTAAGAAATTTTTTCTTTAAAGAATTAAAGAAAAATTAAACTAAATAAAGAAAGTGGAATGGTTATTGAACCTCCCAAATATGCGAAATTCTCAGAGCTCCTCTCCCCAGATTTGGGGATTTTATTCCCAAAATTTACATATTAATAGGATCACTTAACAGACTCATGCATATTCATTATGTGACCCCCGCCCACTTCATTCCATATTGGTTGGAATATGAAGTTCAAGGAAATCACAAAACTTCAGGCCTGGAAGGCCAAATCTGGGAGAGAATTTCCCCAAATTGTTTGGGGAAATATTTCCTTGGAGAAAAGTGGAAAATCTGGGTCAGAATTAAAGCCAGGATTTGATCCCATACCAGATTTGTGGTGTCGTGGTGGCTTTGTGGGGCTGGGGTCTCTCCTGGCCCTGTGTCCCCTCTCCTGGGCCTGTGTCCCCTCTTGTGTCACCTCTCCCGGCCCTGCGTCCCCTCTCCTGGGCCTGTGTCACCTCCAGGTCATGGGGATCGAGGTCCAGTTGATGGCACTGGGTGTCACTGGGCAGTGTCCACAGTTTGGGGACACCCGGTGGCACTGGGGGCTCTGGGCAGTGCCAGGCTGGGGACACTGAGTGGCACTGGTGGCACTGGTGGCACCGGGCAGTGCCAGTTCTGGCCACTGGAGGGCGCTGAGTGTCTTGGCCCTGCCCCCTGTGTGTGACGTCATCCGCCGTGATTGGCGTCACCCTAAATCCCACACCCCAACCCCAAATCCCCAGCCCCAACCCCAAACTCCCCATTCTCAACCCCAAATCCCCAGCCCCAACCCCAAACTCCCCATTCTCAATCCCAAATCCCCAGCCCCAACCCCAAACTCCCCATTTCCAATCCCAAATTCCCATCCCCAATCCCTCATTCCCAATCCCACAGCCCCCAACTCTCCCAGCACAGCCAGTGGGTCCCGGGGCTGTCCCCAATGCCGGTGGGTGCCACCCTTGTCCCCGTGCCCACCCCCAGGCCTGTGGCCGCTGGCTGGGCCCGAGTGGCACCAGGGTGTCCTCGGTGTCCTCGTCCTGCACTGCGCCATGAGCAGCCTGTGGACACCCTCAGCGCCCCAGGGTGACACCAAACACCCCAAGGTGACACCAAGTGCCCAAAGGTGACACCGAGCACCCCCAGGGTGTGACATTTTTGGGGAACATTCTGATTTTTCCAGTAAATCCTTCCCCGGGAATTCTGGGATCCCGTCCCTGCCCCAGCGCTCCCAGCATGGACCCGGCAGGGCTGGCATGGAGCACGGCTTCACTGGCATGGGCTGGCATTCAGCACAACTTTACTGGGTGCCATGGCACGGGCTGGCATTCAGCACAGCTTTACTGAGTGGCCTGGCACGGCTGGCCTTTAGCACGGCTTTACTGGGTGCCATGGCACGGGCTGGCATTCAGCACAGATTTACAGGGGTCCTGGCACGGCTGGCATTTAGCACGGCTTTACTGGGTCCTGGCACGGACGCGGCGGTGGCAGCGGGGGTGGCAGCGCGACAGGAATGTGGCTCCCGGGGGGAGGGGACAGAGCTGTGACCCCACAGCCGGTGCGTGGCATCTGGGGGGCGTTGCTGGCGGTTTTGGGGTAAAATTCTCATTATGAGACAGCAGCGGGCGGGGCTAGCACAGGGGGGACACCCTGGGGACATCAGCGGGGACATCGCGGGGTCCCCTGAGCCGCTCGGTGCGGTGCCAGCCCCGTGTGGGGCAGGGGACAGGCTGGGGACAAGGGACAGGGGCGAGGTGTCCGTGGGGTCGGCGCCTTCTTTGGTTTAAATGTCGGGGATTTTGGAGGGGGGGTGGTGAGTGGTGGCAGCTCCTGGCATTGCGGGTGGCACCGGGGACATCCTCGGGCGGCTCCCGGGAATGGGGGGGGTTTGTACAGGAGGGGCGGGATCTGCGGGGATCGGGTAGGATCGGGTGGTCCGGGATCCCGGGGAACCGGGCGGCAATTATCAGGAATCCCGGGAATCATCACCGGGAATCTCCGGGAATGGCGTCCCGCTGTCCCCCGCTGCTCCAGGGGCGGATCCCGGGGACGGAGCCGCGGGAAAGGCCCGGGGCTGGCCCGGAGGGGCTCTGCCCTAAAAGCGCTGCTGGCAGCGGGGACGTGGCCCTGGTGCCACTGGGGACATTCCGGGAATCTTCATCCGCATCATCCTCCTCCTCATGCCAGCAGGAGCCGTCGAACCCCACAAGGAACCCCCAAAATCCAGGCAAATCCCGACGTGGGGGAGCCTCTGGATTCTCCTGAAAACTGCCCCAAAAGTCCCTGCGGGGACCCTCCGCGTCCTCCCGGTGTCCCCGGGTCCTTCCGTGTCCTCCCGGTGTCCCCGGGACTCTCCACGTCCTCCCCGTGTCGCTGTGCGCGGGAATGACAACGACGGCGACAAAAAAAAACCGGGACGGAACTGCTCCAGTGCCGGGGGTGGCGTGTCCGGAGTCGGGGACCAGCTGTGCCGTGTCCCCGAGGTTTGGGGACCGACTGTGACCTATCTGGGGCTGGGGACCAGCCGAGCCGTGTCCCCGCTGTCCTGTCGGGGTTGGGGACAGGCTGTGCCGTGTCCCCGCTGTCCTGTCGGGGTTGGGGACAGGCTGTGCCGTGTCCCCGCTGTCCCCGGCCCTGGGCACTCGCCGCGCTCCTCTCCCGGCGCTGCCATCGCAGCCCGGGGCTCCTCCTCGCTCGGCCCTGGGCACAACCCGGGCTGGCGGCTGGGCCGAGCCCGCTCCGCGCTCCGCCGCTGCCGCGGGAGCAGCCAGCCCGCTGTCCCCGCGTGTCGCTGGCCCTCATTTGGTGTCGCCGTCGCCGCGGGCCGCGGGCGTGTCGGGCTCCCAGAGGACGAACTCGTGCAGCAGCGTGTTCACCGTGTCGGGGCACTCCAGCATCACCATATGGCTGCCTTCGTCGATCACCTTCAGGAAGGCGATCAGCAGGATCTGTGGGTGGCCAGCGGCACGGTGAGACCCCTCCCGAGGTGGCACGAGCCCCCAAAAGCCACTCTGTCCCCTCCCTGGCAAGTGGCAGGGCCAGGAAGAGCCCCAGCCCTGCCCCAGCCCTCCAAAGCCACTCTGTCCCCTCCCAGGGAGTGCCCCTGGCAGGGCTTGGAGCACCTTGGGACGGTGAGAGGTGTCCCCACCCATGACAAAGTGTCCCTGCCCATGTCCCACCCATGTCCCTGCCCATGCCAAGCTGACCCTGCCCATCCCTGTCCCACCCTGACCATGTCCCTCAGGTCACAAGAGGACTGCCCCCTCCCTCCCCAAGGCTCCACAGCACCACCCCCCCCCCCATTTTGGGGGGTAGAGTCCCCAAACCCATCTCAGAGGTGCCACCCCGTACCTCTGCCATCCTCTGGTCCTCCTCGATGGGCACGAACTTGTCGTGCATGCCGTGCACCAGCAGCACGGGCACGGCCAGCTCGGCGTGGTACAGCTCGTCGCCCTCGGGCCAGTACTGCCCGCTCATGGTGGCCCTCAGCACGAAGGACGAGACGTTGAAGGCATTGCCCTCCTTCAGCAGCTGCTTCTCCTTGGCACCTTGGCGGGCAAAGCCGGCCCTGGCACAGGGGGAGGGGGCTCAGACCAAAATTCAGCAGTGCCAGGGTGAGCCCCAGCCCTCCAGCTCCCCAAAAGCCACTCTCTCCCCTTCCTCAGAGTGGCACTGCTGGCATGAGTCCCCTGAGAGGTGACAGGAGATTCCAGCCCCCCCAAAATCCACCTCCTGTCCCCTCTCTCAGATTGGCAGTGCCAGGATGCCCCCTGAGCAGCACAGGAAGCCCCCAGACCCCCAAAAGCCACACTGTGTCCCCTCCCTTGGCAGTGGCAGTGCCAGGCTGACCCGTGGGTGGCACAGGACTCCCTCTGGGTGGCACAGGACCCTGTGTGTGGCAGCGGTGACTCACTTGAGGAAGCTCCAGGCCAGGCAGGGGGACAGGCAGTGCAGCACACACGGGGGCAGGTTGAAGATGGAGCACAGGCTGGGCTCCAGCGCTGTGGGGCCGCCCCCGTTGATCATGATCACCTTGTGCACCAGCTCGGGGTACTCGTGAGCCAGGAACGTGCAGAAGGACACCCTGAAAGGGTTAAAAATAACCACAGAGTGTTGGCTTTCCCTATTTTAATTATTAATTATACTAATTATATTGATTGTGACCACTTTGTGCACCAGCTTGGGGTACTCGTGTGCCAGGAATGTGCAGAAGGCCCCCCTGAGGGGACATTGGGACAGGGTGTCAGCGTGGCAGGGCTCCGTCTCCTTCGTTAGTCTGCACCTAATCAGGAGCCCTAATCCTGGTTTATCCTAATTATAGCCCCTGCCCTTGCACTTCCCTCTTGGGATTAGCTGGACACCAAGATGGTGCCTGCCCCAAGGGCACTCAGGAGCTCTGAATCCCAGGAGAAACAGGATAAAAATGAGATAAAAATGGGTGAAACAGGATAAAAATGGGATAAAAGAATGGGAACCCCAAACTCCTAAAACACAGGGTTTGTGTCCATTCCCATTTTCCAGGATGATCCCAGCCCCTTTACCCATAGGAGTGCCCGATGAGGATGTTCCTTTTCTTGGCGTAGCGCTTGAACACAGCCCAATTCCAAATCCCAGTAAAATCCCAAAATGGGAACCCCACACCCCTAAAACCTGGGGTTTGTGTCCATTCCCATTTTCCGGGATGCTCCCAGCCCCTTACCCGTAGGAGTGCCCGATGAGGATGTTCCTTTTCTTGGCATAGCGCTTGAACACGGCCCTCATGTCCTCGGCCAGCGCATAGAAGGTGTAGGCGGCGGCCACGGGCGGCGCCGAGCTGCAGCCGTGCCCCGCCAAGTCCGGCGCCACCACCTCGTAGCCCAGCTTGGAGAAGAACTCCAGCTGCTCCTTCCAGATGTCCAAGGAGCCTCCGACGCCGTGGATGAAGAACAGCACCACGTCCCCGTGCGTGCCCTTGCAGCTGGTGATGCGCTTCTTGCAGTCCACCGTCACCACCCTCTTGGGCTTGCGCTTGCGGCGCTTGGCGGCCGCCCCGGCGGGCTCCGGTGCTCCCGGCTCGCCGTTGGCCTCGGGCACCGGGCACGGCGGGCACCGCCGCGGGCTGCGGGCGCTCTCGGGGCGCGAGGCCTCGCCCAGGTTCTCGATCAGCAGCTGCCCGTTGCGGTAGAGCGTGATGCGGCGCTGGCAGCGCACGGCGCCGCGCTCGGGGGACGAGCCCGGGAATTCCGGGGGTCCCGGGCGCTCGGGAGCGCTGTGGTGGATGCGCAGGATCCGGCCGGGCTTCACCTCCAGGAAAGTGAAACCGTCACTGGACTCAACGCTGTCCAGGGGCCCCACGGCGTTGGGGGTCTTGCCCAGCAGGCAGCAGAAGAAGCCGTCGGTGATGCTGGTCAGCATGGTGATGCCTGGGAAAATGGGGGAAATTGGGGAAAAATGGGGGAAAAATGGGATTCAGTCCTAATTCCAGCAGAGGAAGCCGTCGGTGATGCTGGTCAGCATGGTGATGCCTGGGAAAATGGGGGAAAACATGGAAAAAATTGGGAAAACAAGGAAGACCATGGGAAAGCATGGAAAAATGTGGAAAACCAGGGAAAAACATGGAAACATGGACGATTCCCCATCCTGCTTTTTTCTGGGTCACATCCCTGTCCCCAAGCCCTGAAGTTCCCATCAAGCCCTTGGAAAAGGGATTTATTCAGGCTGAAAGAAAAAAGCTGGGGGAAAAAAAGCTTGTTTGGAACAGAAAATTCCCTTTTCCCAATAAATGTGGAGCACAGGGAAGTTCCAGCCCTGGGAATTCATTATTTATCCCACAAAGATAAATATTTATCCCATAAAATTGAAATATTTATCCCATTAAATATAAACATGGCTGTGGTCGGAAGCAGCATCCGAGGTGGGAATTAAAATTTAATTAAAATCTCTCCACAAAATAAACTAAGGAATGTGGGGTGTGGGACTATCCAGGCTGTTCCCAAAGCTCGCTGCTGGAGTTGAAATCTTGGGATTTTGGGAATATTCAGGGAAAAGCTGAATATTCGGGGAATGGGGGCACGGAGGTTGGGAATGGGTTAATTATGGTGGAGGGAAAACTAACACGGTGAATTATTGATGGCAGCGGGAGGAGAAGGTGGGATACAAGCGCTGATCCTGCGGGGTCCTGATCCCAGATCCCACTCCTGCGGGATCCTGATCCCATTCCTGCACAACCCCAGTTCCCATTCCTGTGGGATCAGAATCCCAATTCCCATTCCTGTGGGATCGGGATCCCAGACCTCATTCCTGCAGGATGCCAGTTCCCATTCTTGCAGGATCAGGATCCTGTTCCAGTGGGATCCCAGTTCCCCAGATTCCCAGACTCCTGAATCCCCGGATCCCAGATTCCTGGATTCCTGGATTCCCAGATTCCCAAATTCCTGGATCCCCATATCCCAGATCTGCAGATCCCAGGATCCCTGATCCCAGATTCCCGGATCCCCGTCTCCCGTCTCCCACCTCCCCCGCGCTCGGTGCCCGGAGCATCCGGGGGGAAAGGCTGGAACAGGATCCCGATGGATGCGGGAAGGTGGGAATGGCGCCCGTTGCCATGGAAACGGGATGGTGGGGGGGATTATCCCGACCCGGCTCCTTTCCAGCCCCGCTCCGGCTGCCCGAGGGATCCCGGGAATCTGGGAAATCAGAAATGTGGGAATTTGGGAATCTGGCAATCTGGGAAATCAGAAATGTGGGAATCTGGGAATCCGGGGACATGGGAATCTGGGAAATTTGGAATCTGGGAAATCAGGAATCTGGGAATATGGGAATATGGAAATATGGGAATTTGGGAATCTGGAAATTTGGGAATCCTGGAATCGGGGAATTCAGGAATCAGGGAATTCAGGAATCTAGGAATTCAGGATTTTGGGAATCCAGGATTTTGAGAAATTGGGAATCCAGGATTTTGAGAAATTGAGAATCTGGGAATTTGGGATTTCAGGAATTCAGGATTTTGGGAATTCAATGCCTCTTATGTAAGACTGGGAATGGAAATGAGGCGGGAATGGCAGGATCTGGCAGAGGGATCATGGAGCAAGAGAAATCCATCCTTGGGATCCTGCCAAAGGGATCGTGCCACTGGGATTGTGCCAAAGGGATCCTGCCTCGGGATCTGGCCTTGGGATCCTGGCACCGGGGCTGGCACAGGGAACACAGGAATGGCACGGGGGACTCGGGAGCAGGATTTGGAATCAGGGTTTGGAATCAGGAGCCTTTGGGATCAGGATTTGGGATCAGGGCTTGGGATCTGGGGTTGGGATCAGGATTTGGGATCAGGGTCTGGAATCAGGGTTTGGGATCAGGCGCTGGAACCAGCCCAGCCTCTCCCTCCACCTCGGGCAGGTTTTCCCAAAATTCCAGCCGAAATTCCAGCGGGATCGGACCCCCCTCCCCCCCAGCAATCCATCCCCGCCGTTGCATCACGAGGGGAGGAAAGAAGGAATGAAGGAAGGAAGGAATGAAGGAAGGAAGGAAGGAATGAAGGAAGGAGGGAAGGAATGAAGGGAGGAATGAAGGAATGAAGGAAGGAGGGAAGGAATGAAGGAAGCTTTTCCCCGAGTTGGTTTTCCAGGATAATTTCCTCCTTCCCCCCCTCCCTGGCGCACCTGCACAAATCCGGGTTTTTCCCAGCTCCTCTCTGCCCCACAACATCCCAACCCCCCTCGCATCCCAAATTTTGGTTTTCCCGACGGGAAAAATTCCCGCATTTTTGGGTCATCCCCCCCTCCACCAGCAGCACCTCGGGCGCCAGGACATTCCCGCAGCCCCGCGGGGGGAAAAAAGCACCGCTCACCTCATCGATGGCCCAGGGGCTCCGGGGATGCGGGAGGAGGGAAAAATCCTGGAATTGCGCAGGATTCCCGCTGCAAATCCTGGAATTCGGCAAAATTCCCCGTGCAAATCTTGGAATTGCGCCGAGTTCCCGGTGCAAATCCTGGAATTCCGCAGAATTCCCGGTGGGGAGGCGGAGCAGGGCGGTGAAAAATCCCGATTTTTTTTTTTTCCGGCGTTTTTTGGGGGGGCGGGAGGGAGTGAATTCCTTCAGCCCCCCCCGAAAATTCCCCAAAACGCCCCAAATTGCCCAAACGGCCCCGAGTGCCGCCCGTGCCCGCTCCGGGGGCGCTCCGGGCTCGTCCTTGGAGCGGTCGCCATGGAAAAGGCAAAGCCCGAAGAGCTCCGGAGGGGCGGGACCGCGGCTGATGGACAGCGACAGAGGGGACAGGGATGGGGACAGGGATGAGGACAGAGACTGGGATGGGGACAGGGACAGCGACAGCGGAGACAGGGATGGGGACAGCGACAGGGACTGCGGCTGATGGACAGGGACAGCGATGGGGACAGAGGGGACAGGACAGGGACACGGATGGGCACAGGGACAGAAGGGGACAGGGACAGAGGTGGCATTTGGGATGGGGTGGTGACACTGTGGTGCTTTTTGGGATGGCAAAGGGGGCGAGTGTGGCAGTGCCATGGGCAGTGCCATGAGGGTGGCAGTGCCACAAACATGGCAGTGCCACCAACGTGTCACATGTGTGGTAGTGCCATGAATATGGCAGTGTCCCAAACCCATCAGTGCCACCAAGGTGTGGCAGCACCAGGGGTGTGGCAGTGCCACCCCCAGGAGGCTAAACACCAAACCAGGGCTAAGTTTTGGGTTTATTTTCCCAGATTTTGGGCTCGGGGAGGGTTGAGCCACATCCCCTCATTCCCACTGGGCCACAAAAACGAGGAGGGAAAAATCCTGGAACTGCTTCTGCTCTTGGGCTGGGATTGATCACAAAAAGGAAAATCCTGAAATTATCTGGCTTGGAAGGACCTGAAATCCCACCCAGTCCCATCTTGGACCATCCCAGGCTGATTCCACCTTTCCTTGGACATTCCAGGGCTGGAGCAGCTCAGCTGCTCGGGGAATTCCTTCCTAAAATCCCCCCCCCCCCCCCCAATCTCCCTTTTCCCATCCCAAATCCACTCCCTGGCTCCTGTCCCTTCATCCCTTGTCCCAGGTCCCTCTCCAGCTCTCATGGAGCCCTTCCAGGCACTGGGAGTGGCTTCGTGGCCCTATCGCGACATCCTGGGGAACAACAGACAGCCCCCGAGGCGACAAGGCCGCAGTGGCGCCGTTGCCATGGTAACTTCTCACGACCCCGAGACGACTACAACCACCATCAGCCCTTGCGGCGCAGCGCCGGCTGTGATTGGCTGGGAGGACGGAGCCAATGAGAAGCGGCGTTATTGGCGGGCGGAGCAAAATGGCGGCGCTGGGCCCGGTGTGGGCGCGGGCAGGGGGCCGCAGGTACTGGGAGGGGAAATCTCAACTTTAAAATTCTAAATTTATCCTTTATTTCCTTCTTCTCACTCCTTTTTCTGCTTTAATTTCCCCCAAGCTTTTCCCTGCTGCGAGGTTTTCCTTTCCCGCTGCTCCCAAACGCTCCGGAGCCTCTTCCCGGGACTTCCAACGCCGCCGTTCTCTGCCGCGTCCCGGCCCCAGCATGGAATTTCCGACAAATCCGTGGAAAATCCCGGGGGAACGAGTACCAGCCCAACAACTGGAAGCGGAAGAAGACTCATGGCTGGATCAAACGGATCAGCACTCCCGGCGGGGTCGCCGTGATCCTGCGGCGGATGCTGAAGGGCAGGAAATCCCTGAGCCACTGAGGGAACCCCGGAATTCTCCGGGAATTCTTCTCCAGGAATTCGGGATGACCCCGCCGGGCCCTAGAGGAGGTGCCCAGCCCTGCTGGCCCTGTCACACCGTGCCTCTGAGGGGTTTGGGGCGCGGCTGTTCCTTCCGTTATTAAATTATCCTCACGTTTTGCGTGTGTTTATTCCAAGTTTTTAAAATTTTGTTTGTTTATAAACGTGAGAATGCGGAATGTGCTGAAATCCCAGCGTGTCTCCTGCGTTAATTAGGGTGGGGAGTTTAACGAGGAGGGGGAATCTGGCAGATATTTGGGAAAGTTAGGGGTGTGGAATTAGGGGTGGAATTCAGGTTTTCTTCACTTAGCAGCGCCTCTGCCCCATCCTCTGGGCTCCTGATTCCAGCATCACCTCTGGGATAGGATATAGAGAAGGAATTCTCTTTTTCCAGCGCCGCTAATGAGCCGGCACTTAATGAGCAGCCCCTTAATTGAAGAGCGGACTCGCCGCTCAAACTACAGCTCCCGGCGCGCCCCGCGCCGCTCTCCATCCGGGTCCTCCCGCACTGTATCCGCCCCGCTTTTCCGGGCGGGCACTTCCTGCCTCGACCCAACCCTCCCGTCGACGATTGACAGGCGCGGCGCCCAATGGAAACGCAGTGTTCTGGGGCGCGGGCCAATCGGCGCGCGCGAGGCGGCCGGCCATGACAGTGGGCGGGCCGGGGCGGCTCCTCCCGGCTGGTGGCGGCGAAGATGGTACGTGAGCCCCCCGCCGCAATGGCGGCCCCGCGCCGACCTCGGCGGCCCGGCCGCGGCTCCCGGGCCCCGCCGCGCCGCCCGCGGCCTTCCCGGTACCGCAGCGGCGGCGCCGCCGCCGCTTCCGGCCTGTAGGGCCCGCGCCCGCCGCGGCCTGGGCGGAGGTGGCGGGGCTGAGGGGGTGTGAGGGGTTCCCGCCCTCAGGGGTGGCGTTGAGGGGAGCCCCGGGCGGGGTGCGGGGGATTTGGGGGTGAGGGGAGAGCCAGGGCGGGGTTTGGGGGATTTGGGGAGCCCCAGGGCGGGGTTTGGAGTGAGTGGAACCCCAGGGCGGGGTTTGGGGGATTTGGGAGTCCTAGGGTGGGATTTGGGCTGGGAGTGAGGTTGGAGCACCCCAATATGGGTGGGGGGCACCCTAAGGGAGGGCCGAACCATTTATTTTGGGTGAGGGGTAACTTAAAGTTGGGCAGAACCATTTGTTTTATCAGGGGGGTTAGGGATCACCCTAAAGTTGGGTTGAACCATTTGTTTTGTGGGGGGGCTTAGGCGTCACAGCCTTGGGATCACCCTGGGAATTTTATCTGGGGAAGGAAAGTTTGGAGCTGCCCAAATCCCGGGAATTTCCCCTCAGGGCCTGGAGTTTGGGGTCGGTTGGACAGACACCAATCCCTGGGGTTCCCTGGGCTGTCCTTGCCCGTTCCCTGAGGGATTTTTGGGAATTGTGGCTCCCCAGGCAGATTTCCTGAAGGGGCTCCCGGTGTACAACAAGAGCAACTTCAGCAGGTTCCATGCGGATTCCGTCTGCAAGGCTTCCGTGAGTGCTCCAGGGCCCCATTCCTTAATCCTGGAATTCCCTAATCCTGCAGTTCCCCAGTCACGCAATTCCCAAATCCTGGAATTCCCCAGCCCAGTATTCCCAGATCCTGGAATTCCTTAATCCCGGCATTCCCATATCCCAGAGTTTTCCAATCCCAGAATTCCCCTATCCCAGAGTTCCCCAGTCCTGGTATTTCCCATTCTTGAATTCCCAAATCCTGGAATTCCCCATCCCAGTGTTCCCCAATCCCGGAATTCCCAAATCCCCCCCATTCCCATCCCGTCCCTGAGTCTCTCTCTCGTTCCCGTTCCAGAACCGCCGGCCCTCGGTGTATTTGCCCACCAGAGAATTCCCCTCGGAACAGAGTGAGTCCTGCTGGGAAAATCCCGATTTTTATCGGCTCCACCAGGGACATCCCACAGTCCCAGCTCCCCCTCTTAATTCCCAATATTCCCTCTTTTAATTCCCAGTATTCCCCCTTTTAATTCCCAGTTTTCCCTTTATTTATTCCCAGTATTCCCACTTTTAATTCCCAATTCCCCCTTTAATTACTCCTATTTTCCCCTTTATTTATTCCCATTTTTCCCCTCCAACAATTCCCAATTTTTCCTCCCTCCTTACGCATTGAAATCCTCCTAAAACCTGACATTTTTTTCTCTGTTTTTCCTTGGAATTATTTGTAGTTATCGTGACAGAGAAGACAAACATCCTCCTGCGCTACCTCCACCAGCAGTGGGACAAAAAGGTGACATTTGGGATCCAAATTTCCCAATTTTTCTGGGAATTTGGGATGGATTCATTGCAGGAATCATTCCTGTAGGAATGATGAATGTGGGAATTCCAGGCAGGAAATCCTGGGGTGGTTCTGGCCCTGGAAATGGGGGGGAATTGGGATTGAGGGAGGTTGTGGTTGGGAATTTGGGAGTGGTTGGGTTTGGGAATTTGGGATTGGGAATGGTTGGGGTGTGGGAATGTTGAGAATGGGAATACTCGGGAGTGGGAATGTTGGGATTTGGGAATATGGGGATTTGGGAATCCCAGCATGTGGGAACACTGGGGATCCCCATGCTGGGAGTCTGCCCTGGAATTCCCTGGGAATTGGCCTTGGAATTCCCTGGAACCCCCTAAAATTCCCCAGAACCCCCCTGGACACCCCTGGAATCCCCTAAAATCCCTTAGAACCCCCCGGAACCCCCCGAACCCCCGGCATTGCCCCGGCATTGCCCCGGCATTGCCCGCTGACGCCCGGCGCTGTTGCAGAATGCGGCCAAGAAGCGCGAGCAGGAGCAGGGCGAGCTCGAGGGCGAGAACTCGGCCCCGCCGCGCAAAATCGCCCGGACCGGCAGCCAGGACATGACCGAGGACACTTAAAACACCCCGGAGCCGGGAGTTCCCAAGGCTCTTCCCGCTTCTCCTCACCTCCCGCACCCCTCCCCTGACCCGCTGGGAATTCCCAGGATCCGCCCTATTTATTTGGGATTTGCCTCGTGCCTGGTTTTTGGTTTGTATTTATGGGGTTTTTATGGAGAGGGAGAATTGTTCGTCCTTAGGGGCCCTAATTCCCAAAATTCCTGGTTTTTCTGGGGTATCCCAGAATTCCTAATTCCCCAAAATTCCCCCTTTTCCTGAGATTCCTGGGATTTGCTCCTGAGATCTCCCAGGTGAGCTCATTTCCAAAAATCCCCTTTTCCTGGGATTTATTGCCTTCCCAAAATTCCCTTTTTCCTGGGATTCCTCAGATCTGCTCCTTGTGAAATTCCAGGACAACTCCCCCCCTTTTATTTTTACCCCCAAAATTCCACTTCTTTTGGGATTCTTGGCATCTGTTCCCTGTGACACCCCAGAATTCCTCATTCCCAAAACCCCACTTTTTCTGGGATCTCCTCCCTTCCCAAAAATCCCCTTTTCCCAGGATTCCCCACATCCCCTCCCTGTAAAATTCCAGGAATTTTTTTCCCTTCACGTCCCCCTGGAGAAATTCCCAGGAATCCTTTGGATATTCCCAACCCAACCACAACTGTGAGGCCTTTCCCATTTTTCCAGAAAATTCCCAACCCCTTCCCAGGCTCCGATCATGGCTGGAGCCGATCCCTGGGAATTTGGAACCCTGGGATTTTTTTGGGGCTGGATCCACGGAATTTTTTCCCCCACCTTCTGGAAAAGCCGGGAGCGTCGATCCTTAAATCCCGATTTTTCTCCCGGGAATTGCTGGATCCTGTCCGAGGGATCACTCGGAATTCCCAGGACTGGGAGCGGCCCCAGATCTGGGAGAATCCTGGCTGGAATTCCAGGAATCCAGGATGGAATCTGGGATCTGGGCTGGAATTTGCGATCTGGGTTGGAAGAATCCAGGCTGGAATTCTGGGAATCCAGGCTGGAATTCCAGAATCCAGGCAGGAAATCCGGGAATCCAGGATGTAATTTGGGATCTGGGCTGGAATTCAGGAATCCAAGGTGGAATTCAGGATCTGGGCTGGAAGAATCCAGGATGGAATTCAGGAATCCAGGATGGAAGAATCCAGGCTGGAATTCTGGGAATGCAGAGCCCATCCCATGCTGCCCAAATCCTCGGGATTGAGACAATTCCCAGCCGCCTTTCCGGGACCATCCAGAGGCTCAGGATCCATGGGGAACTTCGGGAAAGGACTGGATGATCCCAAAATTCCAGCTGCTTTTCCATGAGGAGCTGATTCCCGCAGGAATCCCGGAATTCGGGGCCTTTCTCCCTCCTCTTGCTGGGAAACCCACAAGATTTCTCCAGGAGATTTCCAGGATCAATTCCCAGCTCTGACTCTGGGAGGGTTCCTGCCGCCCCTTTTCCCGGAAAATCCCGGATCCACCCTCGGAACTCTGGGCTGGGAAGGGCCAAAACTCCTCCAGAAGCTCAGGAGGAGCAGGACACGGCTCCTGTCGGAATTCTCGGAATTTGGGACTGGAATTCAATCCAGAACTTTGGCTCTGCCTCCATTTTTCCCAATTTGTTTTGTTTTGTTTTGTTTTGGTTGGTTGGTTTTTTTATGGAAGCGACTTTGGAACTCCTGGAATGCAGTGTTGGGGGGTGGGGGGAGGGGAAGGACAAGCGGAATTCCCGGGATTTTGGTTTGGTTTGGGATTTCCAGCTGGAGAACTCCGGGAGGAGCTGGATTTGAGGAATCTCCAGGAGGAATTCTGGGGATTCCAGGAGAGGAGGACGGATCCCGGGGTTCCCGAGGCTCGGGAATGTTGTTCCATTAAAGAGTTGGCACTTCCTGCTGGAATTCCCGATTTTCTTCCTCCTGGGAAAGGGCGATGGGAGCCTGGGGAGTGGGGATTTATCCCGGGAAAAATGGGTGGGAAATTCTGGGGGGAAGGGTCGGGATTGGCCAGAGCTGGGCGGGTTTGGGATCTGCGGAGGGATTTGGGGTCCCCCTTCCCTCTCTCCTCCACCTCATTCCCAGCTTTGCCCTGGAATTCCTGGAGCTCTGTCTCCCCCTTCCCTTGATCCCATTCAGGAAATCTTCTGGAAAATTCCCAGAAAATTCCCCTCCTGCCTCTTCCTGGTGCCTTCCCACCTGGAATTCCCAAACTCCACCATATTTCTGGCGTTTTTTGCCCAGTTCCCACCTCTTCCTCCTCATCCCGGGATTTTCTGTGTCCTGCAGCTCCCAAATCCCAGGATTCCCTCCCTGGACACCTCCAGGGCTTGGAATTCCTGGAATTCCCAGAGCCAAATCCTGAATTTTTTGGGATTTTTCCACCCAATTTTGTCCATTCCCAAACCCTAGGAAGTTCTGTCATTCCCAGCTCCAGGATTTTCCCTTCAAATCCTTCCATTTCCACCCAAAATCTGGGATTACAGAGCTGGAAAAACCTGGATTTTCCCAAAATTCCTGCTAAAATCCCAGATATCCACCGGAATTCTTTTTCCAGTAATTTCCAACAATTCTACATTTTTATCAACAAGAAATTGATGGGATTTCAAGGATTTAATTGGATTTTTCCATCCTTTCATTTCCTGGCTCCTGGGAATATTTGGATCTCATTTTCCAGAGGTTGGGAATGCTGCTCCAGATCCCGGAGCCTAATTCAAAATTTCAAAAATGCAAATGAGATGCAAATGAGCTGTCGAAATAAATTTCTTTTTTATTGCGGATTTTACAAAAATAAATTAAAAATAAATAAATTAAACCCCCCCTCCCCCCTCCCTTTCCTTCCTTTCCTGGAATTCCCATGGAATTCGCACTCCAAGGAAAAAAATCAAAGGAAAAACCATTCCCGAATTTTTCCCTCCTCCAAAATTCCAGAGGTTTTCTTGTTGGTTTTTTGGGAAAGGGATGAAAATTCCCCAGATTTGGGGGTTTTCCCTCTGGGAATTCTCCACTCCAGAGGGAAATGGGATCAAAGCCATTCCCGGGGATTTTTGGGAAAATCCCGTGGGATGAGGGAGGGAGGAGGAGCCGGAGCCTCCTGGAATTCGGGGGTCTCATTTTCCTGGAATTCCCAACGTTCCCAGGGCTCCCTTTTCGTGGGATTTGCCCCAGGATCTCTCCAGGACATTCCGGGCCAGGGCAGGTGGGGGGATTGGGATCCTCCTGCATCCACGTTCCCAAATCTCCTTCCCAAATCTCCCTCCCTGTTCCCAGATCCCAAAATCCCCAACCCCAAATCTCCATCCCCAATCCAAAATTCCATCTCCAATTCCCAAATCTCCACCCCCATTCCCAAACTCTATCCCTAATCCCAGTTTCCATCCCCAATTCCCAAATTTTCTTTCCCAGTCTCCATCCCTGATCCCACCGGGATTTTTCCCAACCCGGAGTGGGAACACGGAGCTTTTCCCTTTGGGAATCCCGGATTTTCCTGCCCTTATTGCTCTGGAAAATGGCTTCGATTTGGGATCCCAAAAAAAAACCCCAAACCCCAAAATTCCATGGATTCTTCGAAAGAGGAGGGGGGAAAAAAACCCGAAAAAAATTCCAACCTGATTTTTGGGAAGAGGGAACAGGAGGGGGCTTGGGACCACTTCCCCCCCTCCCCCCCTTTTCCCAGCTTTTCCCTCTTTTCCCAGATTTTTCCCTTTGGGAATGGATGTCCTCAAGTGCCACCAACCCCGCGAAGCGAAGCAGGGAAAGGAGGGAGCGCATTCCCAGCATGGATCCCGCTGGAATCCAGGGAATCCCGGGAATCTGGGAAATCCAGGAATTCCTTCCCGCGGCAGCAGCGAAGCGGCTCCCACCCCCTCCCGCATTGTCCCTCCCCGTGTCCCCTCCTTGTCCCGCCCTTTATTGCGACAGAATTCCAGGGAATTCGGAGCTGGAGCCGGGAATGTCCCGCTGGGGTTTGGGATTTGGGAGAAGCGGCACCGGCGGCGGGATCGGGGTTGGGATTTAGTGCAAGAAACGCTGCCCATGCACGGCATTCCCGGGAAATGCGCCCCATTCCCGGCTAGAAAACTCCCGGGAAGGATCTCCGGGATTTGGGATTGGGATCCGCGATTGGGATCCGGGATCCAGGCGGGGGGAGCGGGCGGAGCAGGGTTGAGGCACGGCTGAATCGGGCTCGTCCCGGGGATCCCGGGAATTCCGGGAGCGGGATGTGGCTCCCGGGGATCCAAAGGCTGGAGCGCGGCGTCTCTGGAGGAAACGGAGTATGGGAGAGTTTGGGATGCTCCAAAAACCGGGATAACTGCCCCCGGTTCCCGTGGAAACCGGGATAACTGCCCCCGGTGAGCCTAGGAAGTTTCAGGATGCTCCAGCCGCACCGGGATGTTCCGGCCGCACCGGGATAACTCGCGCCGTGCCCCCGGTACCGGGATTCGCCGCCCCGTCGCTCTCAGGCCTCCCCCGCCGTCCCCCCGCGGCTCCCGGGGCGGTGGCGGCGGCTTCGCGCGGCGGGGCCGGGGGGACCCGGGGGGGCACAGCCCGGGGGACCGGGGGGACACGGGGGGACACAGCCCGGGGGAGCGGGGGGACACGGCGGGGACACGCAGCACAGAGCACCGGAGCGGAGCGCGGCGCTGGCGGCCCCCGGGCCGGCCCCGCGGGCGAGCGGCGGCGAGAGGCTCCCGACGGCCACGGCCGCGCGCAGCAGGGACCGGGCGGCTCCCGTAGCCGCCGGAACCGCCGGAGCCCCGCTCAGAACCGGGCACCGCCGCCCTCCTGCTCCTCCGCCCGGTTCTCCGGCTCCCCGTGCGCTCGGAGCCCCGCTCAGAGCCGGGCACCGCCGCTCTCCTCCCCCGCCCGGCTCCTCCCGATCCCCCGGAACCCCCGGAGCCCCCGGTCAGAGCCGGGCACCGCTGCCCTCCTCCTCCGCCCGGTTCTCCGCTTCCTCCCGCGCCCCTTCCTCGTTGAGATGCGACTTCCCGGGCCCCGCGTCCGCCGAGGGCCCCGCGCGGGGCTGCGGGGACGCTCCGGCCGCGCCCCCGTTGGCACCGAGCCCTTCGGACTTGCCGAAATTAAAGAGCTTGCCGGGGTTGAAGGGCTTGGTGGGCGACTGCACCTTCTCGGTGCCCGCGTCCCGCTTAGTCTCGGGCGATTTGAGGAATTTGAAGCTCAGGAACCCCGGCAATTTGTTCTCGCTGCCCGTGGGCGACTGCGGCGACCTGGCGGTGGCGGTGCCGGCCGCGCCGGTGCCCCCGGACAGGAACTTGCCCTGCAGGGGGATGATCTGCTTCAGCTTCATCACGTTGTTGGTGGCCAGCAGCGAGCTGGGCCGCTTGGGTTTGTCGGGGCCGTGCGCGGAGGAGCCGCCGGAGCTTTTCCCCTTGGCCTGGCCCTTGTCGTGCGCCGGGTCCTGCCCGGTGTCCCCGGCCTTGGCGGCCTCGTCGCGGGCGGGGTCGCGGTCGCGGCGCGCCTGGAGCTCGGCGTGGCGCTGCCGCTCCTCCTCCTCGCGCTTGCGGCGCTGCTGCTGCTGGAAATGGTGCTGGGCCTGCCGCTCGTGCTTCTGGGGACAGCGACAGGGGACATCGAGGGGACACCGGGACAGCGAGGGGGCACCAGGACATGGAGGGGACACTGGGCATGGGGACATCGAGGAGGACACCAGGCATGGGAACACAACAAGGGACACATCTAGGGGACATCAGGGACACATTGAGGGGCACATTCAGGGGACGCTGGGCTTGGGGACACTTCAGGGAGGTCACAGGGGCATCTGGGGGAGGCCATCGGCCATGGGGACACCTCTGGGAGCCCAGTGGTGCTGGGGACACTTTGGGGACACCTTGGGGACACCTTGGGGATGCTACCCCAGCAGGACCCACCTTGAAGGCCTCACGGCGCTGGTACTCCAGCTTGGCCATCTCTTCGGCCACCCAGGCGGGAATGTCGGGAATGGCCACCTGGATCACGTACTTGAGGAGCAGGGCAAAGTGCTGTGGACACGGGGACAGGGGGACACGGGGACACACCTCAGTATTCCTGGCACTCCTGAAATCCCATCCTTCCATCCCAAAATCCACCCCTTCCATCCCAAAATTTGGAATTTCCGCCCCAAAATCTGGCCCAGTGTCCAGGGAATTAATTAATTAATTGTCCAGGGATCTGAATACCCAAGGCTGTCGGTACCCAAGGCTGTGAGTACCCCAGAATTTGAATACCCAGGGATTTGAGTACCCAGGGATTTCTGGCTCATCCAGCCCAGCACTTACCTGGCCATCCCCACCCTCGGCCATCACCTCCCTGAGCCGTGACCCAGCCTGGGCACCCCAAACCCCACTGAGGTGACCCTGGGGTGATCCCAGCCCTGATTGGGGTGACCCCAGCCCCCATTGGGGTGACCCCAGCCCCGCTGCCCCCGGTACCTCGAGCACCACGACGCAGACGATGGCGGCCTGGGGGCTGAGCCCCGGGAAGAGGCGCTGCAGCTGCCCGCACTGAGCGATCAGGTAGCAGTTAACCATGATGGCCAGGATGCCCATGGCCTCCATCACCTTCTGCAGGACACGGTTGAGGCATTAATTAAGGGTGGTTTTGATTAATTTGTTAATTAGTGTGGTGGTTAATGGGGATCACACTGAGCTGATGCTGTCCCCGCTGTCCCCGTGTCCCTTGTCCCACCTGCCAGTAGCCAATGCTGTCCCCATGTTCCAATGTCCCCATGTCCCCTGTCCCACCTGCCAGTGGCTGATGCTGTCCTTGCTGTCCCCATGTCCCAATGTCCCCACTGTCCCCTGTCCCACCTGCCAGTGGCCGATGCTGGCCACGCGCTGCCCGAAGGGTCTCTGCAGGCCCGTGCAGAGCTTGAAGGCGTCGCTGCGGATCTCCAGGACGTTGTTGAGCAGCGCGCAGGCAGCCGCCAGCGGGAAGGCCGAGGAGAACAGCACCACGTAGCCAAACTGGATGAACATCTCCTGGTAGTCCTGGAAGGTGTCCTGAGGGGACAGCGGGGACACCGCACAGGTCACCGGGGGCTCCAGGGTGGCTCTTGATGGGACACCTCAGGAACGGACACTCTGGGAGGCCACCAGACACAAGGACACCTCAGGGGCCCCATGGGACACCTGGGGAATCCTGATGGCCACAGGGACACCTCAGAGAGCCCCAGAACACCTTGGGGAACCCAAGAGGTCCAGGGACAAGGGGACAAAGGGGACAGAAGCCACCCACCTCATACTTCTTCATGCAGCTCTCCACCTCAGCCTGGGTCAGCTGCGTGGAGTAATCCTCCTCGGGGGGATCGATCCACGAGGCGCGGTTGCGCTTCCTCCCTTCCTCCTCGCCCTCCTCCTCCTCCCTCCTCCTCCTCCTCGCCAGCACCGCCGGCTCCGCCGCCCTGCCGGGGCTGCCGGGCTGCGCTTCGGCCTCCTCCTCCTCTTCGCAGAGCTCGAACACGGCCGCGGGGTCCATGCCCTTCTCCACCATGGTGGGGCTGCCCTCCTCCAGGAAGGGCTCGTCCTCGGTGCCGGCGGGCTCGGCGCGGCGCTCGGCGCGCTCGATGAAGCTCACCTTCTTCAGCTTCAGCCCGCAGTCCAGCGCGCTCTCCTCCTCCGAGTCCGAGCCGCGCCGCTCTTCCTCCGCTGCCGCCTCCTCCTCCTCCTCCTCGGGCACGCCGCAGCCGCCGTTCAGGCATTTCTTCTCGCCGCGCTCCGCAGGGCCGTGCGGGGGCGGCCGCGGGGCGAGCAGGCGGAGCAGGGCCCGCCCGAGCTCCCGCAGGCTCCGCACGCTCAGCTCGCCGCGCCGGAGCCGCCGGTACAGGTGCGGCTGCGACACCTCCCGCACGTTCTGCAGGAACTGCCGCGTGATCAGCAGCGTGGCCAGCATCTGCGGGGACACGCGGGACGCGGCGTCACCTCCCCACGCCAATGGCCGGGGAATGTCCCCACGGCCTGGCCCCGCGGGGTTCCTGGCGCTCCTGTGCTGTCCCTGCTCCTGATGTCCCCACAGTGTCCCTGCTCCTCCCTGTTGTCCCTACAATGTCCCTGCTCCCCTTGTGGTGTCTCTGCTTCCCTTGTGCTGTCCCCGCTCCTGATGTCTCCGCAGTGTCCCTGCTCTTCTTGCGGTCTCCTCGCGCTGTCCCTGATCCTCTCTGCTGTCCCCGTGGTGTCCCCACCCCTCTGTGTCACCCCCCACAGTGTCCCCTCTGCTGTGACCCCCGCCCACCGCTGACACCCCCATGGGGCGGGGCCGCAGCAGCGCCACCGCCCCCCTGAGTTGGCTGGGGACACCTGTGTCCCCTGGGTGTCCCCTGAGTGTCCCCTGGGAGCCCCCTGGATGTCCCATGAGTGTCCCCTGGGTGTCCCCTGGGTGTCCCCTGGGTCCCCTGGGTGTGCCCTGGGTGTCCCCTGGGTCCCCTGGGTGTCCCCGCGCTCCTACTTTGGATACTCCCAGGGTCCAGCAAAAGCGCAGGAGGCGCCTGAGGAAGATGAGGGACAGGTGGAGGTGGAGGAGGATGGAGGGGAGCAGAGCCTCCCGGAGCTGCCGCGCGAGGCTCTGCGACAGGGACAGGATGAGCAGGAGCTGCGGAAGGGACACAAAAGGGACACAAAAGGGACAACACGGCGACACCACACAGGGACAGAGACACGCCGTGAGCCGCGCTGGGCGGGGACACAGGCGGGGACAGCGGAGGGATGCGGTGGTGGTAGAGGCGGTGGAGGGGTGTTGGGGACACTGTGGGGACATCGGCCCCGCTGGCAGGGTCCCCTCACCTCCTTGAGGCGCTCCATGTCCTTGAGGTAGAATCCGATGTAGAAAAGGCTCAGGTAGGAATTGACGAACTGGAACTGGCGGCGACAGCAGGGTGGCACTTCGGTCACCTCGGTGTCCCCTCAGTGCTGGCTGAGACCTTCTGCTTCCCTCCATGTCCCCTCTGTGACATCTCCAGCCCCAGCTGTCACCTCTGCAGCTGCCAGGACCCCTCCGGTCCCCTCTGTCCCTCCAGGACCTCTCTGGTCCCCTCTGTCCCTCACCAAGAGCCACTGGGACCCCCCAGTGCCCTCTGTCCCCTCTGTCCCCTCAGCAAGAGCTGCCAGGACCTCTCCAGTCCCTCCCACTCCCCCGTGTCCGTGATCCTGGCCCCCTCCAGTCCCCTGGTGTCTCCTCCGTGCCCCCATGTCCCTGTGTGCCCCTGTGTCCCCCATGTCCCCAGTGTCTCCAATGTCCCCGTGCCCCCATGTCCCCCCATGTTCCCATGTCCCCCAGTGTCCCCAATGTCCCCGTGTCCCAATCTCCCCTCAGTGTCACCCCAGTGTCCCAGTGTCCCTGTGTCCCCGTGTCCCCTCACCAGAACCATTTTGATGATGAGGTGTTTCTCGTAGGCGCTCTGCAGCCGATAATTCTCTGCAGGGCACAGGGTGAGTCAGGGGGGCCCGGGGATCCCAGGGCCACCCCAGGGCCACCACAGGGTCCCCAGCGCACCCATGTCATTGAGCCACAAGGCCACTTTCTTGTAGAGCTCGTCACAGGTGGTGACAATGACAGCCAGGATGATTTTGGGCAGGAAGCGAAGGATGCGCGGCAGCTCCTGGATGCTGAGCACCAACTCCTGTGGGGACAGGGACAAGGTGGGGACAGGGATGGGACAGGGACAGGGATGGCACAGGGAGACAATCAGGGCCAGGATCAGGACCGGAGCAGGACCAGGAGCAGGAGCAGCACCAGCAGCAGGAGCAGTGTCACTGTCACTGTCCCCAGAGCAGTGCCACTGTCACTGTCCCCAGGGCCGGTGCCACACCTGGAGCTGGAAGCAGCCGAGCATGAGGAGGAAGACGACGGTGAGGCAGGCCAGGCAGACGGGGAGGCTGACGAGGCTCTGGAACAGGAGGCGCTTCCAGGGCGGGTAATAGAACTCCTCAGCACTGGTCACCGGGCTGATCCGCTTGGTGCCCTGTGGGCACGGCCCGTGGCACACACAGGGGACAGGGACAGCGACAGGGAGCCATGGCACACCCACGGGGACAGGGACAGGGACCCACGGGGCACTCACAGGGACAGGGACAGGAACAGGGACAGGGAGACATGGGGCACCCACGGGCACAGGGACAGGAACCCCTGGGCACCCACAGGGACAGGGACCCCACAGCACCAGGGACCCACGGCCCATGGCACACACAGGGACAGGGACCCCACAGATCCTGGCACCCCACAGCTCCAGGCACTCCACAGATGCAGAAACCCCTGATGGGACCATGGGGCTGGTGGCTGAGCCCCCCTCAGGATGGGATCTGGGGACCTTCCTGAGGAATGGGATACCCCAAAAGGGATGGGATCCCCCAAGGAATGGGACCCCCAGAAGGGACAGGACCCCAAGGAATGGGGCCCCAGAAGGGAGGGGACCCCGTGCTGGTGTCTGACCCGGAACTGGGGCCGCGGCTCCTCCAGGGACTCTGCGGGGGTGTCCAGCGTCCCCCACTTGTAGGCGAACTCGGCGCCACGGCGCTTCCACTCCTCCAGGAACAACGTGGCCCAGATGACGTTGAAGATGGCAAAGACCACGCAGGAGATGTCCTGGCTGGTCTGGGGGACAGACGGCACCAACTGCACCGGGGTTGGTCCCCTCCCCGCCCCCACAGCCCCCAAATGCAGCCCTGGGGCATTGGGAGTTCCCCCAGCCCCGAGGGAATGGATGGGGTGGGGCATTGAGGGAAAAGGAGGAAGGAATCCATCAGGGATGGGGGGAAAACCCCACAAGGAGGGATGGAAAACCTCAAGGAAGGATGGAAACTCTCAAGAAGAGTTGGTAAACCCCAAGGAGGGATGAAAACCCTTAAAAGAGTGTGGAAACCCTCACAGAAGGATGGGAACCCCAAGTGGGGATGGAAACCCCCCAGGAAGGTTGGGAAGCCCCCAGAGTGGCCCCAGAGGCTCCACCTGGTCGCTGTCGGTGAAGGTGTAGAGGATGGAGCCGAACACGGCCGGGTACACCATGGCCGAGGTGTAGAAGCCCAGCCAGGCGAAGTACATGGCGATCTTCACCCCAAAATAGTCACAGATGTCATCTGGGCAGGACACAGGGGACATCAGTGGGGCCGGGACCCCAAAACTCCACTGGAGTCACCCCAAAGCTCACTGAAGGGCTAGGGCCCTACAAACCCTCCTGAGGTGACCCCAAACCCTCCGAGCCCCACAAAGCGCCCCCGGTCTCACCGAGGGGCTGCGCCTCGCACACCGCCTGCACCCAGGACTTCATCAGGCGCTTGAGGATCCTCTGCTCGTGCAGCGGGAACAGCTGCTGGATCACCCCCCGTGCGGCCAGCTCCGGGACTGCCACGGGGACACGGCGTCAGCGACAGCGGGGACACGGGGACACGGCCCGGGGTCCCCACTGCCGCCCCGAGGGGCCCTGGGGGGGCGGGAGTAGGGGTGGGGACAGTGGGGACAGCTCTGTGCCCACCAGGATCCTACAGACCCCGCCCCAGGGATGGGGACAATGGGGACAGGGGGTCATGGACAGTGGGGACACGGCCCGGGATCCCCACTGCCACTCCGTGTGGCCCTGGGGTGGTGGGGCTGGCACAGGGACAATGGGGACGGTGGCACGTGGGAGCTCCGTGCCACAGGGACAGTGCCACCAGGTGCCACCAGGTGCCACACGTGGCAGTGTCAGCAGTGTCACTGGCTGCCATGGCACTGTCACCGGGTGCCACACTCACTGATGGGCTGGCCCTCCAGGAAGTGGATGTTGTGCAGGGACTCGCCCTGCTTGGCCCGCAGGTTCTCCAGCCAATAGCGGATGATGCTCTGCCTCTCCTGCGGGGGACACGCTGCCATTGGCCCTGGCCTGTCCCTGTCCCCAGTGCCAGGGGTGCCTGTATCCTCACCCAGCCTCCCCAGATCCCCATATCCTCTATCCCCATATCCCAACACCCCCATATCCCTGGATTCCCGTTGTTCTGTACCCACTATCCCTGTGCCCCACATCCGGGTATCCCATATCCCCTTATCCCACATCCCGTACCCCCACACCCCGTTCCCCACACCCCGTCCCCACCTGGGAGCTGAAGAAGCCGAGCTCGTTGTCGATGTTCTCGTAGATGAAATCCTCCTCGCAGGAGAAGCCGCGGGTGCCGCCCCCGAACTCCGCCTTCACCGGCTTGCGCAGCCCCAGCTCGTCCGCCCCGCGCAGCAAGCTGGGGGCAGCGTGGGGACAGTGTTGGGACAGTGCTGGGGACATGCTGGAGACATGCCGGGGACGGGCACGCACCTCTCGTAGGTGGCGGTGAGGAAGAAGGCGTAGACGCGCGTGTGCCGGTGGTGCCGCACCTGCACGATCAGCTCGGGGATGCCCAGGCGGATGTGGTTCAGCAGCCACAGCAGCGTGTGGTCATCCGTGCTGTCTGCGGGGACAGCGCCGTGTGTCCTGCCCCGTGTCACCGGCCCGGTGCCCATCCTGCCACGTGTCCCTCATCCCTGTTCCGGTGCCCTTCCATCCCTGTGTCCCTCACCCCACTCCTGATCCTGCCATGTGTCCCTATCCCAGTCCTCATCCCTCCAGGTGTCCCTCATCCTTGTTCCCATCCTGTCACGTGTCCCTGTCCCGGTCCCCATCCATCCACACATTCCCTATCCCTTCCCACGTCCCCACCCCTCCCTGCATCCCCAATACTGCCCCATCCCACGTCCCACCCCAATCCCACATCCCCAATCCCCCAATTCCCCAATCCCCCAATTCCCCATCCCCTCTGCCTCCTCCCGGGATCTTCCTACCATCCCCACCCGCTCCTGCCCCGGCTATCCCGGTTTTCCTGGCCACATCCCAATCCTGGTTTTCCCGATCACATCCCGATCCCGGTTTTCCCGGCCCCACCCCAATCCCGGTTTTCCTGGCCACATCCTGATCCCAGTTTTCCCAGTCCCACCCCGCCCCTATCCCGGTTTCCCCGGTTTCCCGGCCCGTTCCTACCCGGGAATGTCATCAGCACGTCGCAGTTCTCCGTGGGCACCGTTTTCATCCAGGCCTTGTGGGACATGATGTAGCGCCCGGCCTGGAGCAGCCGCTTCCCGAAGAGTTTATCTGCGGGGGAGGCCGGGCAGGGATCAACCCCCGCGGGCAGCGGATCCCAGAGCGCCCCGGAGCCCCGGGCTGGCACCGGGACGCGTCCCCGCCTGTCCCCAGCCCGGCCGCGGCACGGGGCACGGCGGTGCCACCGCCCTGGCATCGGGTTTCTCCTGCGGCAGCTCCCAAAATCGGCCCCGACAGCTGCGGGGAGGAGCCGCCAGCGCGCCCCGCCACCCCCGGCGGTGGCCAATGTCGCGGGGTGTCCCCTCGGAGCGTCCTCAAGGGCTCTCACCTCCTTCCGGAGCCCGGGCACGGAAAAGCGCAGCAAAAACGGGGATGGGGAAAAGCAGCCGGTCTCCATGGAAACCGCGCCGCCGCGCCGGGCTGCGGTGGGGACGGTCCCCAAAGCACCCCCGGGTGCGGTGGCACCGAGGGGACACGGCCGCAGCCCCGCCCCGGGGTGGCCGCGCCGCTGGGACGCGCTGTCCCCGTGCCCGGTGTCCCCAAAGCGCCGCCCGGGGAGGGTGGGGACGGGGAGGGATCCCAAAAATCCACCCGGCGCTGGCAGGGAGGGAGGGAGACGGTGGGGACCCCGCTTGTCGCTTCCCTGCCTGTGTCCCCTCCTCGGCCCGGGATGTGGCGGCGCCCCGGGGCTGGGAAGGGCTCGGGGTGCCGGAAACCGCCCGGGAAAACAGGAAATGCCAGAGCTGATGATGCCAGGAAGGCACCCCAAAACCGGGCACCTCTGTGGGACCCCCAAACCCCGGAACCTCTGTGGGACCTCTCCAAACCCGGGAACCTCTGCTGGGACCACCCCCAAACCCGGGCACCTCTGTGGGACCCCCAAACCCGGGAACCTCTGCTGGGACCCCCCAAACTCTGCGCCCTGACGGGCTCTGAAAGGCTCCGCTGTCCCCGAGCCGAGGGTGGCTCTTGAGGACGGCGCCAGGATGCCACCCCCGCTGTGGCACCGGTCCGGCAGGCTGGGCACGGCCGTGTCCTGCCCTGGAGTGCGGGGGTGCCAGGCTGTGCGGGTAAGGGGGTGCCAGGGTTTGGGGGTAAGGGGGTGCCAGGCCGTGGGGCAATGGGGTGCCAGGCTGCTGGGCGATTGAGGTTTAGGGGTGCTCGGGTATTGGGGTGCCAGGGCGTTGGGGGGGCTGGGGTGCCCGGGTGTGGGGATGTTGGGGTATCGGGGTGCTGTGGTATTAGGGGTCTGGGATGTTGGGGTGTTGGGATGCCAGGGTATCAAGTTATTGGGTGCCAGGGTGCTGAGGTGTTGGGGTGCCAGATTTTTGAGGTGCCAGGCTGTTCGGGTGTTGGGGTGTCTGGGTGTTGGGGTGTCTGGGTGTTGGGGTGCCAGGCGGTTGATGTTTCTGGGTGCAGGGGTACCAGGGTATTACAGTGCAGGGCTCTTGGGGGTGACAGGGATGGGATGCCAGGGTGTCAGGGTACTGGGGTGCAGGGATGCCCGAGTGCCAGGGTGATGGGGTATCAGGATGCCAAGGTGCCAGGGTGTTGGGGTGCCTGGGTGTTGGGGTATCAGGATGCAGGGGTGCTGGGGGGCGGAGGTATTGGGGTACCAGGGTGTTGGGGCGTCAGGCTTTGGGGATGTTGGGGTACCAGGGTGTTGGGGTACAGGTGCATGGTGGTGAGGTGCAGAGGTAGCTGGGTGTTGGGGTATTGGGGTGCCAGACTCTCAGGGTGCCAGTGTTTTAGGGTGCCCGTGTTTTAGGGTGCCAGGCCATGGGGATATCAGGCTGCGGGGCTGTCAGTGTGCCCGGTGGGCACGGGGCACTGGCGGCGGTGGCCGAGCCACCCTGGCCGGGCAGCCGGGTGACGCCGGCAGGCTGAGCTCACCCACCCTGCATTATTTATGTCCTGCCCGCAGCGGTGCCACCCGGCGCGGGTGGCGGCTGCGGGGCCACTGCCACCCGCGTGGGGCAGTGCCCACCCCGGGGGCACAGACCCAGGCCGGGGGGGGCTTTCCGTGCCCAAGCTCATGGAAAAGGGGGGGTCCCCTGCACCCCCAGGCAGGCTGAGCTTGGGGGGTGACCGCCACCCTCACCCCGCTGTCCCCGCGGCCCCTCCCGACACGCGGTGCCACCACCGAGGTGGCCCCGAGGGCTCGGCGGGGCCGGCGCGCCGTGTGCCACCCCCCGGGTCCCCCCGCTTGTCCCCGTTTGTCGCCGGCCGTGCCGCTCACCTTGGCTCCCGGGCTAAGGTCACCGGAGCTGCGGCGTGGCGGGCACCGAGCGGTGTCCCGGGGGGCACGAAGTGGGTCACCCACCGCCGGCAGGAGCCCCGCTCGGTGCCGCAGCTGCCACCAGGCCCCGCCAGCCCCCCCCGCCGCGGGGACCCCGATCCGGGGATGTCACCTGGCCCCGCGCCACGCGGGGGAGGGGACCCCAAGGCCGGCGTGGGGACAGCGACACAAAGGCTGCGAGCTGCGCCACCCCCCTGTCGTGCTGGGGGGGGCACGGGCCTGGCAAGGGGGGGTGGCGGGGGCAAAACGCCTTCCCGGGATGGGGGGGACACGGGGGGTGTCACCGGTAGGGGGGGGGACACGGCGTCGGCTGCCAGCGCCATCCCGGGGGGGCTCGGGGCTGTCCGGAATGGGGGGAAAGGTGACAAAAAACCCTCCGAGAGCCACAGAAGCCCCCCGCAATGAGGCGGGACCCGCCCCGGCGGGGGGGCTCGGAGCCGTGCCGGTACCGGGGGGATGCTCAGAGCTCCGGTACCGGCAGCCCCGACCCCCCCACCGCCTCCCGGCCCGCATCCGCAGCGAGCCGCATCCCGGCCCCCCCCGAGCCCCCCCCGCACCCCCCGGTTCCCCGTACCCAGCACTCCGGAGGGCGCCGCCGGTTCCGCTCGCTCCTCCGCGACCGGGCCCCGCCGGGGCCGCTCTCCGTCCTGCGCCGCGGCCGCCGCCGCTTCGGGCATGGTGCGGGGCTCGGCGGCGGCGGCGGGGCCGGTGCATGGGGCCGCCGGGGCCGCCGGGGCCGCCGCTGCCGCCGCCGCTGCGGCCGGGAGGAGGGACAAAGGCGGCCGCGGCGGAGCGGAGCGCGGAGCCGCCGCCGCTCCCGGTACGCTCCGGTTGGCCGCGGCTCCCGGCCACGCGTGTCCGGCCGCGCCCCGCGGGGGGGTCCCGGGGGGAGCGCGGGGGGCGGCTCGGAACGGGGGTGGCACCGGTGGCGCCCCCGCGGTGTCCCCGGTGTGCCCCGAGGTGTCCCCCCCCCACCTCCCCACATCGCCCCCCTCGCCGTGCTCGGCCTGTCCCCAGCGGTGTCCCCAAGTGTCACCGCCCCGTGCCCCCGGTGCCCCCCCGTGCCCCCTCAGTGCCCCCCCCGCCCGGTGAGGCGGCTCCCGGTAACTCGAGCGGGGTGAGCGCTGCCCGGTGACATTTGGGGTGACCCCCCCCGCCCAGAGCGGCCGCCCCAGCGCTGGGGATCCCCCCAAAGTCCCACAAAGCCCCCCAGAGCCCCCCCAAAGCCACTCCGAACCGGGGGTCCCGCCCAGCCCGGCCGCTCGGAGCCCCCCGGGATGCGGGACTTGGGCCCGGTGCCAGCCCGGCTGCCCGGTGCCACCGGGAGACGTCCCCGAGCTGTCACCTCGGCTGGCACGGGGGGGGCGGGAGCCGCTGCCAGGCCCGGGACTGGGGGGGCACGGGGGGGGCACGGGGTCACCGGGGCCGTGCGGGCTGTCCCAGTCCATCCCAGTCCATCCCAGTCCATCCGTGCCTCTATCCCCCCTGGAAGACAAGCCCAGATTTTGGGAATTGGAATAGTGACAGGACTAATAATAATAATAATAATAATAATTATGGTGATGATGATGATATCTAATTAACAACAGTAACAATAATATCTAATTAATAATAATATAAAGAATAAAATATACACTATCTAAATTATTATTATAATTACCATTATCATTATCATTACCATTATCATTATCGTTATCATTATTTAACCACAAGAAGAAGTAAAATATATTGGTTTAATCTACAAGATGGCGAGAAGACAAGTCAAAGGTTAAAACCAAGCAAAAAAATGTCTAAATGCAAAGAAATATTTTAAGCTAAACCCTTATAAATCTGCATGAGCCTCTGTAATGGAGTCTATAGAAAATATGGTTTAAGTTAAATAAATATACATATATTTTATATATTTTTATATTTATATAAAAATTATATATATTTAATACAAAACCACTACTATACTATATTAAATATATATTATTTATATACATAAAATATATTAAATGTATATTATTTATTTGCACAAAACTATATATTCAATATATTTCTATTTCTATTTCTGCTTATTTTTATGTTTATATTTATGTTTATATTAATTTCACTTAAAACATGTTCTCTACAGACTGATCCTTTACAGGGCGTACCTGCATATTCATATCAATAAATAGAAATAAAAATTAATTAATTAAAAATATAAAAATAGAAATATCAAGCAAATAGCCAAGCACCTCAGCGCCGGATTTTATCTCTTAATAAAATTTATAAATTTTTAGACTTTCTTTCAATATAAATAGATATCAAATATTACAATAATTTAAATAATGTTTCTCACTGGGACCGGGCGGAACCGCGGGGTTCGCGCGGCTTCACCAGGGTGCCGTGATCTTTGCGTACTAACCAATCAGAAACCGTGTTTCACGGTTAGCCCCGCCCCTCAATGTGTCTTGACCAATAGCGTGCGTTAATGGGCGGAGGCGCTGAGGCCGGTGCGGCAGCTTTGCAAGTTATTAACCAATCAGAAGCAGAATTACCGTTATGACCAAGCCCCCTCGGTAGGTTTGACCAATGGCGTGCGGTGGTGGGCGGGGCCAGGCGGGCGCGGGGAGGGCAGCGATGGCGCTGAGCGGGGCCATGAGGGCGGCGAGGGGCAGGTGAGGGGACAGGGGGGGTCAGAGGGACAGAGGGGACAGGGAGGGGACACGGGGACAGGGAGGACACCGCTGGTGCCTGTGGGATGCGCGGGTACGGGAGTGGGTGAGCCGGGGTTTGGGCGTACCTGGGGAGGGGGCACACGTGCAGAAGGGTCCCAGCTGGGGAGGGGTCTCACCTGGAAAAGGGGGTGCATGGGGAGGGGTCTCACCTGGGGAGGGAACACCTGAGGTCAGCACACACCTGGGGAGGGGTCTCATCCCCACGGGGCTGGGGACACGGGGGTCGCGCCCCCTCCGTGCCCACCGGGGGTGCCCATAATGCCCCCCCATCCCCCAGGTGTGCGCGGGCACTGAGCTCGGCGGTGCCACCCGCGGCGGGCACAGGTGCCACCCGGGGCACAGGTGACACCAGAGGCACAGGTGCCACCCGGGGCACAGGTGACACCATCTTCGCGCTGTCCTCGGCGCCGGGGCGCTCCGGCGTGGCCGTGATCCGGGCCAGCGGGCCGGGCAGCGGGGCCGCCCTGCGCAGCCTCACCGGGACCCCCGAGCCCCCGCCCCGGGTCATGGCCCTGCGGCGCATCCGGGACCCCCAGACCGCCGAGAGCCTGGACAGGGGGCTCGTGGTGTGGTTCCCAGGTGGGGACATAGGTCTGGGGACATGGGGCTGGGGTCGGGGGGTATGAATTGGGGTTTGGGGACACAGATGTGGGGTTGGGGACACGGGGTAGGGGTCGGGGGGCATGAACTGGGGTTTGGGGGCGGGGGTTGGCAGCCGGGGTGCCCACCCAGCCCCGTGTGCCCGCAGGGCCGCACAGCTTCACCGGGGAGGACTGCGCCGAGCTGCACGTGCACGGGGGGCCCGCCGTGGTCAGCGGGGTGCTGCGGGCCCTGGGTGAGCCCTGATCCCAACCTGACCCTATTCCAGCCCTTCCCCATCCTATGCCATCTCTCCTGCCCCTTTCCCAGCCCTCCCGATCCTTTCCCTCTTCCCCTTTGGATGCCGGGTGATCCTCTCCGTCCCTCCTCCCCTTTCGCTCTGGGATCTCAAGGATTCAGCTCGATCATCCCGTGTCCCATTTCCCCCTGTACCCTTTCCCCTTTCCTTTGGGATCCCGGAGGTTCCTCCTGCTCCCCCACCCCATTTCCCGGGCCCCCCTCCATCCCGCCATGCCCGGTGTCCCCCCAGGCCGTTTGCCGGGGCTGCGTCCGGCCGAGCCGGGCGAGTTCACCCGCCGGGCGTTTGCCCACGGCAAGCTGGACCTGACGGCGGCCGAGGGGCTGCGGGACCTCATCGGGGCCGAGACGGAGGCGCAGCGGCGCCAGGCGCTCCGGCAGATGGAGGGCGACCTGGGCCGGCTCTACCAGCGCTGGAGCCACGCCCTCACCCAGGTGGGGCTCACCTGCGGGGCCGCCCATCCCTTCCCAGTGGCCACCCAGCCCTCCCGGATACCACCCAGCCCTCCCCAGTGGCCGCCGAGCCCTCCCCGGTGGCCGGCAGCTCGGGGCTGATTCCCACCCCAATGGCAGGCACTCGCCCACCTGGAGGCCTACATCGACTTCAGCGAGGATGACAACGTGGAGGAAGAGGTTCTGACCCAAGGTGAGCCCCTGCTGTCCCCATGTCATGGCTGTGTCCCCATGGTGGCACACTGGGAATGGGGACAAGAGGGGGCTTGTCCCATCCAGCCACTCCAGGTCCTTGTTTGTCCCCATGACTGGGACTTGGGGTCTTCTGCCCCGTTTTTTTATCCCAAATTTAGGGGTCAGGACTCAGGGTCTGTTCCAGTGTTTTATCCCAGATTTCAGGCTTAGGACCTGGGGTCTCTCCTGGTGTTTTTCCCCAGTCTGGGGCTCGGGCCCCGCTGTCCCCAGCCGGACTGTCCCTGCAGTGTCCCTGCTGTGTCCCCGCCGTGTCCCCAGCCGGGCTGACCCCTCCGTGTCCCCGCAGTTCGTGTCACCGTGCGGGCGCTGCTGCAGGAGCTCCGGGGCCACCTGCGGGACGGGCGCCGGGGGGAGCTGCTGCGGGAGGGGGTCCGGGCCGTCATCGCCGGCCCCCCCAACGTGGGCAAGAGCAGCCTGCTCAACCTGCTCTGTGAGTGGGGCTCGGGGAAAAGGGAGCGTTCCGGACCTCCAGAGGGAGCCATTCCCACTGTGCGCAGGCCATCGTGTCACCCACGGGCGCGGAGGGGTTGGGATCATTCCCAGATCCCCCTGGAGCTTTCCCGCTGTCCCCAGGTCGGCGCCCGGCCGCCATCGTGTCCTCCACGGCGGGCACCACGCGGGACGTGCTGGAGGTGGCCCTGGACATCGGGGGGTACCCGCTGGTGCTCAGTGACACCGCGGGGCTGCGCCAGGCCACCGACCCCGTGGAGCGCGAGGGGGTGGCCCGGGCACGCGACCGGTGAGCTCTGGGGACTTTGGGGAGGCTTTTGGGGGGGGTCCCCACAGCTCAGCCCAGAAGATGACATCGCCCTGTGTGTGTCCTCAGGTTGTGCCAGGCTGACCTGGTGCTGGCAGTGCTGGATGCCACCTCGGTGTCACCCACGCCGGTGGCTCTGGAGGCGGCGCTGGCAGCGCTGGAGCCGCCCCTGGGCACCCCCTGCGTGCTGGTGCTCAACAAGGCTGACCTGCTGGGGGGGCACAGGGGGTCCCCGAGTGCCACTGGTGCCCAGGGACAGGGACCACCTGCCACCCTGCTGTCCTGCAAGACGGGTGAGGGGCTGGAGGCGCTGCTGGAGCTGCTGACACAGCAGCTGGCACAGCTGTGAGTCCGGGGGGATCCCAAACCCTCGTCCTGGTTTTTGGGGCTGGCTGATCCCCCTTTCCCTGGCTGGTCCCCCTTTCTCTGGCTAATCCCCTTTTCCTTTCCTGATCCCCTTTCCCTGCCTGATCCTCTTTTCCATGCCCTATGTCCTTTCCATGCCTGATCCCTTTCCCATGCCCAATCCCTTTCCCATTCCTTATCCCATTTCCCTGCCCAATCCCCTTTCCCATTTCCGATCTGGTTTTACATTCCTTATCCCCTTTCCATGCCCGATCCCTTTCCCGTTTCCCATCCCCTTCCCCATTCCTGATCCCCTTTTCCATTCCCGTTTCCAATCCCTTTCTCAATCCCTTTCCCATTCCTGATCCCTTTCCCATTTCCAATCCCCATTCCCAATCCCCATTCCCAATCCCTTTCCCGATCCCATTCCCTTTCCCGTTATCCAATCCCCATTTCCATTCCCAATCCCCATTCCCAATCCCTTTCCCGATCCTGTTCCCAATCCCCATTCCCGTTCCCAATCCCCATTCCCAATCCTGTTCCCAATCCCTTTTCCAGGTGCGGGGATCCCCTCCTAGGCTCTCCCAGCCTGACTCAGAGCAGGCACAGCCGCCACCTCGGGGCGTGCGCGGCGGCCCTGGAGCGCTTTGGGGACCTTGGGGACAGCGGGGACCTGGCGGTGGCGGCCGAGCAACTGCGGGTGGCGCGTCGGGAGCTGGGCAGGATCACCGGGCACGTGGGCGCCGAGGACATCCTGGATATCATTTTTAGGGATTTTTGTGTTGGGAAGTGACGGTGGCACTCCATGGTGTGGGATGTTACCAGGATTAAACTGTGGTGCCTTTGGTGGTTTTGCTGTTGTCCCCTCGCTGGTGACCGTGTTTGGGAGTGTGTCCTGAGCCCCAAATGTGGGAAAAACCCCCGGAAAAAGTCCCAGTTCCTGGCCAGGGGGACAAACAAGGAGCAGGAGCAGAAAAGCCACCCCCGGTGTCCCTGTCTGGGGTGTCCCCATCCCCAGTGTGACATGGGGCACATCCCTGTGCCCCCCGACCCCAAGGATTTAGCGTGGGGGGTTTGGGAACCCCTGGGATCCCTCCCAGTCCACGGAATTCCCCCAAGCCGTGGCAGATGTGGGGTCTTGCTGGTGCTCTGCCACCCCAAAAACGGTGGCATCTCCTGGGGACACCCCTGTGCCACCCCCCTGTGCCACCACCCAGCCAGGAGCTCGGGAAGCACCTGGTGCTCCGAGATTATCCATGGAGGAATTCCAGGAAATCCTCTGGCAGTGCCTGAGGCCCCTCTGGACCTTCAGGGACAGTGAGACTTTGTCACCTTTGTCACCACGGTCCCACCCTGGGGCTGGGCAGGAGGTGGGGGGGGAGGTGGCATCGCCATCCTTGGAGGGGTGGCAGGAGGTGGCAGTGCCCTTCTCCCAGCACGGACACGGCTCGGGGGACACTTGGGATGGGGAAAGGGACAAGGGACACTCCGGGAGGCCTTGGTGGCGCCTGGCGTGCGGGCAGGGGCGGCGGGGCAGGAAAAGGATTTTCCACAGGAAACGCAGCCGTAAATCCCGGGAATAAATCCTGGGAATAAATCCCTGCTCCGCTCCGGGAGGGGCGGGGGGACAAGGGCAGCACGGTCCCTCGTCCTTTGGGGACAAGGACATCCCTGTGCTGCATCCTCTGGGGACAAGGTCGTCCTTGTGCATTTCCCACCCCTCTCTGCAGAGCTGGGATGGAACTCCCCCTCCAAAAATTCCCAATTTTTCCATGGATTTCCACCCACACAAGCGGCAAGTTGTCTCCAAATTTGGGGCCGGGGAACAAGTACACCGCCGTCCTTCATTCTTGGGGGACAAGGACGTCACTGTCCCTCATCCTTGGGCATTTCCCACCCCTCTGTGTGGAATTCCCGCTCCCAAAATTCCCAGTTTTTCCATGGATTTCCATCCACACAAAACAGCAAGTTGTCCCCAGATTCGGGGCCGGCTGTTGTCCCGCTCCAGCCGAAAGGCAGGGATACATCTGAGGGGACATGTGGGGTGGGCTTGGGGACACGGGGACAAAGGGAGGGTGGCTCTGGGGCAGGGGTTGCCATCCGTGCTGCGGGAAGCACCTCCTGGGCGGCTCTCCTGGTTTTCCGTGGGATTTTCCAGCGTTATCCGCTGTGGGAAAAGTGGGATCAGGTCGGGGGCAGCTCCAGGAGCACTGGGTGCCCCGGGGAGGGTGGCCCGGTGTCACCTCTGTCCCCTCACCTGGCGTTCTTCAGGGTGGCCGTGTACTGCTCCATCAGCTGCAGCATCTGCTGGAGCTCCACCGGGTTCTGCATTCCTGCTGGGATCGGGATGGGATCCATGGGATTGGGATGGGATACATGGGATGGTTTCCATGCCATGGGATGGTATCCATGGGGTTGGGATGGGATGCATGGGATGGGGTGGGCACCCAGAGGACAAGGTGACTCCCCAGCCTGTCCCCAGTCCCCCCGGGACTCACCCATGGTGCCCAGCGTGGCCGGGTTCTTCAGGAGCTCCATGTAGGCGCCTGTGCCAGGGAAGGAGCTCGAGCGGGCGGCGCTGCCTGGCCCCCGCGAGCCCGGCAGGTCCAGGTGGGACATCTGGGGGGAAAGTGGGCACTGCTCAGGGGTGGCAGTGCTCAGGGGTGGCAGTGCTCAGGGGTGGCACCGCCCCCAGCAGGAAATTCCCACATAAACAAAATCCCGGTGTCAGGAAGGAAAATCCCAGTGCAGAGGTGCCTGTGCCCATGTCCCCATGGGAGTCCCCATGTCCCCAGTGCCCAAATGTCCCATGTCCCCGTGTTCCCGTGTTCCCATGTCCCCATGTCCCCATGTCCCCAGTGCGCCATGTCCCCACCTTGGTTCCCATGCAGACCCCGAGCTGCTGCCGTAGCGACTCCTCCATCGCCGCCGCCGCCTTCCTCTTCTCCTCCAGCTCCTTCCCCACCTTCTCCTTGTCTGCCTGCAGCCTCTTCCTCTCCTCCTCGCCGTCCTTCTGGAGCTTCTCCAGCCCCTGGATCCTCTGCTGCAGCTGCTGCGTGTCGCGGGAGCAGTTGTGGCGGCACTGCTGCACGCTCAGCTCGCAGCTGCTCCTCCACACGAAGAGCGAGTCGCGCTCCTTCTGCCGCCGCAGCAGCTCCTCCACGCGCTCCCGGATCTGCCCCAGCTCCTTCTCGGCCTCTTTGCACTGGTATTGCTTGGCCAGATCCAAAACCCTCAGGATCTTCTCGCTCACGTCGCTCTGCAGGGAGCTGCAGCGATGTTTGTGCACATCCAGCTCCATCCTGCTCAGGTCGCCCTCGGTCCTGGCACTCTGCAGGTCCTGCTGGCACTTGTCCTTCTCCTGGGTCACTTTGGTCAGCTCGGCCTGGCTCTGCTGCCTGCTGCCCTCCAGGGTTCTCTTGGACAAGCTGGCCTGGTCCAGCTGCCGCTGCAGCTGCAGCTTCTCAGCTTGAGGGGAGTTGGGGGACAGGGTTTGGCTCTGGGGGATTTGGGATCCGGGGGTTTGGGTCCCCCCAGGTGCCACCCCGTGGCTTGGGGTGACGCCTCTGCCTGGGGCTGGTCATGTGGGGGTGCTGGGGGTGCCCAGGAGATTGGGGAGGGAGAATTGGGGGTCCCCAAGGAGTAGGAAGGGGATACTGGGGGTCCCCAGGGGTTTTTTGGGGCTGGGGGTGTCTCTTACCGGTGCAGGTGTTGTTGATGAGGGTGGTGATCACCTGGCACTCTTTCAGCCTCAGCTGCTGGAACAGGAGCTCCCGCAGCTGCACGGGAGGAAGAGGAGGAAGAGAGGGGTCAGAGAATCCCAAAAGGACCCCCCGGCATCTCCTCGTGGGCTCTGGGAGAGCTCCAGGGCAACGGGAGGAAGAGGAGGAGGAGGAGAGGGGTCAGATCATCCCAAAAGGATCCCCAGGCACCACTTCAGGGGCTCTGAGAGAGCTCCAGGGAGGAAGAGGAGGAGAAGGAAGAGAACGCCAAGATTGGGACCCCCTTGACCAAAATCCCCTCGCACTTTCTGGGGTCCCCTCGCTGTCACCACCCGCAGGGACGAGGAGGCGACAGCAGCGTCACCTGCAGGCGGTGCCACCCTCCCGCGGGATTCCCAGGAGCCCGGGCTCACCTGCGGGATGCTGCTGGAGGCCTGGCTGCTGTTGCACTTCTCCAGCTCCCTCTGCGCCTTCAGCGCCATCCCCTGCACCTTGTCCCTGTCCTTCAGGGTGGCGTTGAGCGTGCGGCTCAGGTTGGCATTGGTGGCACCCAGGGCGACAATCCTGCGGTAGTGGCTCTGCACCTGCTCCTCCAGCAGCCTCAGGTGGGTGTCGGTGCCCGCCTGGGCGTTCCCGTACACCATGAAGAGCACGAGCCCCAGGATGATCAGGAATTGGATCAGCGAGGTGAAAAGGAAAATGTATTTGAGGTAAAAGCCGCAGTCGCGCTTCGGCATCGCCTCCTTGTGCTCCAGCCCGAACTTGGCCATGGCGAAGCTGCTCTTCTCCATCCTCGCTGCCGCTCTGGCCGCCCCACCCCGTGGGGACTGCGCTTTTCAGGGGGGCCGCGCCGGGGCGGGGCTGCTCCCGCCGCCGTGTTTATATCCCAGGATTTAATATTTCCTCCTGCCGGGCTCCTTCCTGCCGTGCCGGATGCTCCCGGGGACCCGCCGGGTTATCAGGGCACAGCTTCTGCTGGGCTTGTTGTTCCTGAAGTGTGGAAAGGAAAAAAAAAAAGGAAATTTCATTCCCTCCATCCCATTTCGGTGGCTGGCATGCCCCTGGAATTGTCTGCAATTGTCTCCTGCCCCAAAATTCCCACTCCCGGCGTGGGAATTGCAGGGAATTCAATCCCACTGGGTGATCTGGGCCCTGGGGTTGTTCCTGGAGTGGAGGGGAAAAAAAAGGGGATTTCATTCCCTCCATCCCATTTCGGTGCCTGGCGCGCCCCTGGAATTGTCTGGAATTGTCTCCTGCCCCAAAATTCCCACTCCTGGCACGGGAATTCCGGAGAATTTGATCCCGCCGGGTGATCGGGGCGCAGCTTCTCCTGGGATTGTTGCTCCTGGAGTGGAGAGGGGGGAAAAAAAGTGGGAATCCATTCCTTGCAATGCATTTCAGTGCCCGGCGCATCCCTGGAATTTCCTCCCGCACCAAAATCACGGGATTTGATTCGATCCCATCCCATTTCGGTGTCCTGCGCTCCTGGAATTGCCTGGACTTTGCCTGGAATTGTTTGGAATTGCCTGGAATTGATTAGAATTGTCGGGAATTGCCTCCCGCCCCAAAATTCCCACCCCTGGCGTGGGAATTGCAGCCCTGATCCCGCCGAGAGTGCCGGGCGGGACCCCGAGGGTGGCACGGGGGTGGCACACGGGGACAGCTCGGGTGGCACCGAGTGAGGCAGGGACGAAGCCCCCGTGGGAAGGCAGGGCAGGGACAGGGACAGGGACCGGGAGCAGCTCTGCCGTGGCTTCCCAGCATCCTTGGGTGCACTTTGAAGAGGGTTTCCAGGAAAGTTGGATTTTCCTGCGGCCGCATCCTGTGCAAAGGGCAGCGACGCATCCGGGCCCCCCCAACCCCGAGCCCCCCGAGCCGCCGGGAGGAGACAGAGGAGACATCCCAGTGTCCCGCCCCCTCCCCGAGCCCCCCGTTCCCTCAAGGGATGCCCCCCGAGCCGCCGGGAGGAGACAGAGGTGACATCCCGGTGTCCCCGTGAGCCATTCCCAGCGGAGGATCCCAAATCCCAAACTTGGGTGGGGCCAGAGCGGCCCCCCAGCCCTGAGAGGGTTCGGGATGGGGAGGGGAACTGGGAACGGCATCCCCGAACTGGGAACGGCATCCCCGAACTGGGAACAAAGTTCCCAAACTGGGAACAGCATTCCCACGGTGTGGGGATGGGTTAATCAGGGCGGGGGTTAATTGGAGGGGTTAATTTGGGAATGGGAGGGATATGTGGCGTCCTGGGAGGCTGCGAGGAGCCCTCGGGATGGGATCCGGCATGGGGCATCCCAAAGGTGACACCGGCGACTCGGGGGCGCGGGTGGCAGTGTCCCCTCGGGGGGATCCAGGGATGGCGGTGTCCCCCCTCGGGGGTGGCACTGTCCCCGCGGGTGACTCACTGTTATTTGCAGCTCAGGAAAAGGAAGCGGCGGTAGCTGAGAATGGCTCCGGCAGCGACACCGGCCGGGCCATCGCAGACACTTCCCGGTCCCCGAGGGACGCGGGGCAGCCAGGGCAGGAAACAGCCACCGGCCAGGGGTCAGCGCCCGGGGCGCCCCGCGGTTCGGCCCCCCCGAACCCCCCGGAACCCCTCGGAACACCCCGGGGACCCCCCCGGAACCCCCCGGGCGTCCTGCGGGGCTGGGGGATCGCGACATCCCCACGGGATGGGGACAGGGGGACAGTGGCCGTAGCCAGGACCTCGACACCCCCAGACGCCTGGTTTGAGGTGGCACTGAGGGACAAAGAGCAGTGTCTCCCGCTTCAGCCATGCCACCCCAAACTCCACCCTTTTCCCTGCGCTCAGTCCCCTCCATGTCCCCAAGGCCGCCCCGACCCGCAGGGACCCGCAGGGAGCGGGATCGGGGTGGGGACACGGTGACAACCCCTGCTCTGCCACTCCCGGCTGGGCGGGGCCACCGTGGCGGCGATGTCCCCGTGAGGGGACAGACACTGGGGGTGGCCCCATGACAGGGTGTGGCTCTGAGTCCCCCAGTCCCTCCTCGGGGTGTTTTGGGGTTCGGGATAGAGGAAATCCCTGGAGTTTAGGGGCACGTTTGGGTTTGGGGAGGGGGCAGTTGGGGTCAGAGGAGCAGGGGACAGCGAGCTGGTGGCACAGGGACATGTTCTGGTGAGCAGCGCAGCTTTTATTGCCCAATCTCCCCCAAATCCCCCAGATTCGAGCTGTTCCCGGGTTCACATCCATCATTCCGTGGATGTGGCCGGAGCTCCCGGAGGGGATTCCAGGGAGATCCGTGCCCGGGATGAGCCAAAACTGCCCCAAAAAGCTGAGAAGGGACCCCCCTGTCCCCTGTCTGGCTGCGATGGGGACACGGCAGGAGTGGGACACGGGATGGTGGCACAAAGGGGTCGGGATTGGGATCGGGATCGGGGTCGGGACCAGGATCAGGATTGGGATCAGGACATGGGATGAGATCAGGACCCAATGGGGCCAGGAATCACAGTGGGATCAGGGATCAATGGCATCAGGACATGGGATGCGATCAGGGATTGATGGGATCAGGGATCAGTGGGATCAGGGAATCAATGGGATCAGGGATCAATGGATCAATGGCATCAGGACCCAATGGGATCAGGGGATCAATGGAATCAGGACCCGTGTCCCACCCCCAGGGCTCCCGCGCTGCGCTGGCGGCTCCGGGGCCGAGCCAGCCCCGCAGGTGGCAGCGCTGGGGACATCACGGCACCGGGGATGTGGCCGAGGGGGCTGCGGGACCTCAGCCCTTCCTGCAAGGGGAGGGACGGGGAGTGAGTCCCGCACGGGTCCTGCTGCCCCGGGGACGCGGCGACAAGGGCGGTGAAGCCGCCGCTCCTTGCTGCCCCTCCTCCCGGGGGTGTCCCCTCCTCCCGGGGGTGTCCCCTCCTCCCGGGGGTGTCCCCTCTTCCCAGGATGTCCCCCCGTGCGGGATTTCCCAGTCCGTGGGTTGTGACACCTTCCTGGGTTGTCCCATTCCCGGATTGTCCCCCTCCCCGAGCTGTCCCCCCTCTCCGGGCTGTCCCCCTCGGTCTGTTCCCCTCTCAGAATTGTCCCCTCGGGCTGTCCCCCCCTGTCCGGGCTCTCCCCCCTCCCCGGGTCCCCCCAAGTACCGCTGGCCCGGGGAACACCTGCGCCCGCTGCCTCTGTCCCGGCCCCGCCGCCGCAGCATCTCCAGCTCGGCCGCGTAGTCCCGGCTGTGGGGACAGCGGTGACACATTGGGGGGTGGCCCTGACCCCGGCTGGGGACACGGGGGTCCCCAGGGGGAGGAGGGACAGGACAGGGCGTCTCTAAAAGGGGACAGGGACAGGGAAAGGGAGGAGCAGACTGGGGGGACACATGAGGGGGTCTCCATGAGGAGGGAGGGACAGGACAGGGTGTCACAAGGGTGGGGGTGTGGCTGCTCTGGGGGTGGCCCACCCTGAGGACGGTGACGAGGACCTTAGAGGGGGATGTCCCCGCGGGACAGAGGGATGATCCCGGGGGACAGGGGATGTCCCCGAGGGACAGGGGTGTCACCAAGGACCAGGGCCCTTACAGGCTGTCCTGCAGCTCCCTCTGTCGCGCCTCGCAGCGCTCCCGGCGCTCCCGCTGCTCCTCCAGCGCCTCCTGCAGCCGCCCCCGCAGCTCCCGCGCCTGCTCCGCGCCCCGCGCCACCTCCTCTGGGGACAGCGGCGACACCGGTGTCACCCCAGGGCGGAGCGCAGCCCCCTCGGGCCGGGCTCCCCGCGGGGGGACAGAGCTCACCTTGCAGCGCCACTTTGTCACCGGCCAGCTGCTCCCGCTCGCGCCGCAGCGCCACCAGCTCGTCCCCCAGCGCGGTGACATTGGCCTCCAGCCTGGCCTGGGGACAGGGGACCCGTGGGGACAGCCGTGAGCAGTGTCCTCTCCACCCCTCCGCCACTCTCGACTCTTCTTCTGCTGCCAGAGCCCTCCTGCTCCTCTGCCTCACTGCCACCCCTGTCCCCAAACTGTCCCCACGCTCCTGGTGGCCTTGGGTCCTCCACTCATCCTCCTCCAAAGGTGGGGTACATGGATTTGAGGACAATCCCTCTGCCCTGGAGGGACGGCTCATCCTGAGGGTGGGGAGCACAGGAGAGCCCCGGGTCACCCACGTCCCCAAGTGTCCCCCTACTCCTGGTGGCCTTGGGTGCCTGTCCCCCTCCCATCACGTCCCTCAAAGCGTTGGGGATGTGGCTTTGGGGACAATCCCTCCTTCCTGAAGTGGCACTCCTCCTGGGGGAGCTGTGGCCTGTCCCAGCAGGCCGAGGTCAGCCCTCGGGTGCCACCGGTGGTGCCAGGGAGGGGACAGGAGCTCTCCAAGAGGCTGCCCAGCCCTGCCCGGCTCCCGGCGCCAGCCCCGGGAAACGGGGACATTTTCCAGCCTCTCCGGGCCATTGTTCAGCCGGATGAGCCCGAGAGGGGCGGCGGGACCCGGCTCTTCCTCTGGGCCCTTTCCCGGCTGCGACCACAGCTAAAAATACCCGGGAAGGACAAACCCAGGAGCTGCGGCCCCGTCGCTGCCTCGGGACCCGGTAATTACCGGGATGGAGCCGAGAACAGCGGCCCTGCCGGGAGCGGGACAGGCGGGATGGGCCGGGAGCCGCCAGGGCTCGGGTTTGGGGCGTCCCTGCAGGGAGGTGGCGGCTGTGCCCCACCAGGATGGAGTCGGGAGCATCTTTTTGGGGTGCTCTCTTTTTGGGGTGTCCCTGCAGGGAGGTGGCGGCTGTGCCCCCCAGGTGGCTGTGCCTGTGTCCCAGCTCACCCTCCTGGCTGGAACTGGGAATTCTCCCAGGGATGGAGCAGCCTCCGGGCTTGGCCGCTGGACAGGGAGGGAGGGACGAGGGACACTGCTGAGGAGACAGGATGTTGTCCCCAACCACTTTCCATCCCAAAGTGACCAAACACCTCCTTGTCCCCATCCCTCTGGCCACCTACTGGGACTGGAGACAGGTGTGAGGGGCTACTGAGAGAACAGGGAGTGTTGTCCCCGTCCCATTTTCCATCCTAAAGTGACCAAGCCCTTCCTTGTACCCATCTCCCTGCCACCTTAGGGGACAGGGGACACTGCTGTGGGGACATGGGGTGCAGTCCCCATCCTCTTTGCCACTCCAAAGCGACCAAACCCCTCCTAGTCCCCATTCCTCCGGCCACCTGTGGAGACAGCGGACGCTGCTGAAGGGACAGGGAGTGTTGTCCCCATCCCATTTTCCACCCTCAAGTGACCAAACCCCTCCTTGTCCCCATCCCTGCCACCTACCGCCCGCTGGCGGCAGGACACGAGGCTGGCATTGTCCCTGCTGCTGTCGCCCCGTGCCCGCGCCAGCTCCCGGCGCAGCGCGTCCCCGTCGCTCCGCAGCCGCTCCCGGTGCCGCTCCAGCTCGGCCAGGCGCGCCCCGAGCTCCCGGCTCTCGTTGGCCGCCCGATCCCGGCAGCCGCGCAGCTTCCCCAGCGCCTCGGAGCGCCACAGCAGCAGCGCCACCGCCACTGTCACCGCCGCCACCAGCAGCAGCAGCGCCGCGCACAGCGCCAGCACCTTCAGCGTGGCCCGGGGCACCGCGGGGTCCATGGCGGGGGACAGCGGGAACAGGCGGGGGCCAGAGGGGACAGGAGGGCACAGAGGAGACAGGAGGGAACAGACGGGGACGGAAGGACCCGCTCCGGCCGTGGCCGTGCCGGGATGTGGCAGTGGCACTGCTGGCGACACCGTAATTGTCGCGCGCGCGTGGGCCGAGGTTTGTGGCAGGTCAGGGCCCAGAATAGGTTTTTGTTTGTGCTGGACAGGGGACAGGGCTCTGCCCTAGCCGCGGGGACAAGCTGGGGTGGCCTCGGTGACCGCTGGGACGCTGAGGTTCCCATCTGTCTCCAGCACGGAGCTCTGTGTCCCCTGCAGCGAGAGCGAGACAGGTTTGGCCAGGGCTTATTGGAAATGGGTTAAAAAATGAGGATTTGTGGAATGGCTGCGGCTCAAGGCAGCGTTGGCATGTCCCTGTCCCCCGTCCCTGTCCCCATCCCCTGTCCCCTCCCTACCCGTGGTGGCCAGAGGTGAATGGTCACTCCGGGATGTCCCCATGGAGCTGCGACAGAGGGACCCATACTGTCCGTAACCGTTTGTTTTTATTCTCTCCTATAGTCCTAAATCCCAGTGGTCCAAATCTGCATTCCTCTAATTACACTGATGGCTTTAGAACCATTTCATTCCTATTCAACTTTTAATATTTTAAAAACGAGGGACTGGCGTTTTTCACAGGGTTGTCCCCTCGGGCAGTGGCATCGCCCTCGGGCCTGTCCCCTCAGAGAGTGGCGGGGCTGTCCCCTCTCTCGGGGCTGTCCCCTGAGGGGCGGCCTGTCCCCTCTCTCAGCTGGCGGCCTCCCCCTCGGGGCTGTCCCCCCCGTCCAGCAGCCCGTAGTGCGCGTGGCTCTGGCACGGCCGCTGCAGGGGATGCGCCAGCAGCTTGGCCATGCAGTTGTGCAGCTCCAGCGCCGGCCCCGCCAGGGCCACTTCGTACTTGTAGTTGGTGCCTTTGGTGTCCAGGCTGCCGAAAAACCCGAACATGTCCTGGCGAGGGGACACACGGGGACATAAAGGGGTTAAATTTGGCTTGTCCTGATCTCAAATCCCGAGGAATTTCCTCTTTTTGTCTTCTAGATTTGTCCAAAAATTCCCCTCAAAATTCTGTGGTTTTGTCACCCCATTGTTGGTGATACCCCAGGGTCCTTTGGCCTCCTAAATCCCCCACAAACCCATCCCATTCCCACCCCATTTTCCCCTAATCCTCCCATTGCCTGCTAAATCCCCCCCATTCCCACCCCATTTTCCTCTAAATCCTCCCATTCCCCCTAAATTCCTCCATTTCCACCCCATTTCCCCCTTTTGTTACCCCAATCTCCCCCACTCCCAAAATCCCACCCCCCTTTTTTCCCCAATTTCCCCCCAAAATCCCTCCCATTTCTCCTCCAAACCACCCCATTCCCACAAAAAAATGGAGGAATTTGGGGGGGAAAATTTGTGGGATAAAGAAAATAAAAACAGAAAAACAGGGACAAATGAGGGAAAAAATGCGGGAATTTGGGGAGGGGGAAAGGGAGGATTTGGGGGAAAGAGAGGAATTGGGGGAAATTTGGGGGAATTTGTCCCCTTTTACCTTCCAGCTGCTCTCGTCTTCCTTTTCATCCACCCCGTTGTGGATGTAAACAACGTCGAAGAAGAAATAGGGGCACTGCAGCAGCTTCTGGGGGGAAAAGGGGGAATTTGGGGGCTTTGGGGGAGATTTGGGGGCTTTGGGGGAGATTTGGGGTGGAAATGGTGAATTTTGCGGCTGGCACAGGGGGATTTTGGGGCTGGCATGGGGAGATCTGGGGTGGAAAAGGGGGGATTTTGGGGGTGGCATGGGGGGATTTTGAGAGTGGAAATGGGGGAATTTTGGGGTTGGCACAGGGGGGAATTTGGGGTGTCCCAGACCTGGACGTGCTCGCCCCCACAGAAGTGGGGGATTTTGGGGTGGCATGGGCAGATTTTGCAGTGTCACAGGGGGGACTCTGGGGTGTCACAGGGGGGATTTTGGGGTGTCCCAGACCTTGACGTGCTCGCCCCCACAGAAGTGGGGGATTTGGGGTGTCACAGGGGGGATTTTGGGGTGTCCCAGACCTTGACGTGCTCGCCCCCACAGAAGTGGGGCTGGCAGCGCGGGCGCCCGAACACCAGGATGGTTCTGACCACGAAGGGCGGGGGGATGGTCTGGACGTTGTCGGTCACTGGCAGCTCCACCTTCTGCTGGCTGGGATGGGGACAGGACAGGGTGGCACCCACGGGGACAGAGACAGGGATGGGGTGGCACCCACAGAGTCAGGGTGGCACCCATGGGGACAGGACAGGGTGGCAGCCACAGGGACAGGGGACAGAGACAGGCGGCACCCCTGGGTCAGGGTGGCAGCCACAGGGACAGGGCTCAGGTGCCACCCCCCCCAGCACCCTCCAACCCCCCCAGCACCCCCAGAACATTCTGGAACCCCCCGCAGTGCTCACATGAGGTTGAAGAGCCCATCCAGATCTGAGCTTGGAGTCAAGGCTGGTCCTGGCACCTGTGACACCCCCAGGGCCACCCCCAGGGCCACCGAGACACTTGTGCCACCCCCAGGGCCACCCCCAGGGCCACCCTGGCACCCAAGACACCCCAATGCCACACAAGGGACCCCAGTGGCACCCCGGTGACAAAGAAGGGACCCCCCCTGGCACCCAGGACACCCAGGACCCCCTGATGCCACCCGGGTGGCACCCAGGACACCCCAGTGGCACGGCAGGATACTGAAGGACTGGCACACGACGGTGTCCAGGTCGTAGAGGCAGCTGCAAACCTCACGCGGGTCTGACGTGAACCCCGAGAGCTGCGGGGGCACCGGGCTGGCACTGGCCCTGTCTCCACCCTGTCCCCTGTGCCCAGCTCTGTGCCCACCCCTGTCCCCAGCTCTGTGCCCGCCCCTGTGTCCCTCCCTGTCCCTTTGCCCTGTGCCCATTCCTGTCCCTGTCCCCACCCTGTGCCCGTCCCCTCCTGGCACCCCAGGCCCCCTCTCCCTGTGCCCATCCCTGTCCTTGTCCCTGCCCGGTGCCCCCTGGCACCCCAGCCCCCCCGTCCACCCTGTGGCTGTGCCCGTGTCACCCACCCAGGTGGCATCATTGTTCACCACCACGAGGGCGAACTCGTGGCTTTTGTCGATTTTGTGTTTGGTCCTGACGAACATCTCGATCATTTTCTGGGCCACCGTCAGGGCGTTGCTGCGGCACCTGCGGGGCACGGGCTCAGGGCACCCGAGAAACCACAAAAACCCCAAATCACACAAACCCCACACACCACAAACCCCAGAGACACCACCAAGCCCTGCCCGGCACCCCAAAAACCACACAAATCCCAGAGACACCTGGCAGCCCTGCCCGGCACCCCAAAAACCACACAAATCCCAGAAACACCACAAGCCCTCGCCTGGCACCCCAAACACACCACAAACCCCAGGAACCCACCCGGCACCCCAAAAACACCACCTGGCAGCCCGTGGCACTGACCCATTGAAGGACTCCAGTTTGGGCACTGCCATCTCCTCGGCCAGGTCCAGGCAGATGATCTGGCGGGGGGGCACAGCTGAGACCCCCGAGTGTCCCCAGGGACCCTCAGGGTGTCCCCAGTCCATCCCAGTCCCTCGCAATCCCCTCCCAGTCCACCCCAATTCCCCCCCCCCAGTCCCTCCCATTTCCCCCCAATCCCCTCCATCCCCCCCCGTCCATCCCAGTCACCCCCAATTCCCCCTCCCAACCCTTTCCAGTCCCTCCCAATCCCCCCCAGTCCCTCCCAGTCACTCACCACCTTCTCGGGGCAGTTGACCCGCGGGGTTCTGACGGTCACCTCGCCGTGCTGCCCGTGACTGCCCGGGCCGTGCCAAGCCGTGCCAGGCTGCCCGGGGGGGCTGTGCCCGGCGCTGGCCGCCTCCCCCTCGCCCTCGCTGCGGTTCCCCGGGGCCTCTCCCCGGTTCCCCGGGGCCTCTCCCCGGCTGCCCACGCTGCCCGGCCCGCTCGGGGCTCGGTCCTCGGCGCCCTCGGGGTTGGAGCGGGTGCGGGGCCGAACATCTGGAACCTTCTCCTCCTCATCCTCGGCGGCGCTGCCCGGCTCCGACGTGTCCATCCCGAAACTGGGGGGCTGGCACCCCAAAACCGGGGGGTGTGCTGGAGCTAGCACCCCAAAATCATCGGTTTTGGGGGTGCTGTGGGGCTGGGACCCGAAACCTGGGGGTTCTCTGTGCCTGGGACCCCTAAAGTGGGGAAATTCCGGTGTGGCTGTAACCCCAAAATCAGGGGTGTCCGGTGTGGCTGTGACCCCAAACCCGGGGGGCTCTGGGGTGATCTCTGCGTGGGGAGGGGCTCCAAGGAGTGGGGCGTACGAGGGGCAGGGGCTCGGAGGAGTTTGGGGGGTCCCCCACTCACTTCCCTCCCCCTTGCAGCCCCCTCCCCACTCAGCCCCACTCTCGGACCCCCTTTCCCACGCCCCCCACCTTCCCACGCCCCTCCCCTGCCCAATTTCCCCAGCCCCACGCCCCCATCTCCTCCCTCCCTCCCTTCCCCATCCCCCCCCCCGCTCCTGTTCGCCCTCGATGCCCCAAAACTCCCCAAAACACCCCTGAACCCCCCAAAAGTCCCCCGAGCCCCCTGCGCTCACCGCTCGCTGACGCTCGGGCTCCGCCGGAAATGGCGCCGCGGGAGGGCTGATGGGAGTTGTAGTCCCTTTGGGTGCCCCGCCGCCACCATGGGGAGTACCCCCAGGCTCCGAACGCCTCCTCACGGCCCCGCCCCTTCACGCACCCCCTTCCCCACCTTTCTCCCGTTCGTGTTCGCCCCCTGAGTCCCCCAAAATCCCCCTGAGCTCCCCCAGAGCTCACCGCTCTGTTACGACCCCGTTCCGCCGGAAATGGCGCCGCGCGGAGGCTGCTGGGAGTTGTAGTCCCCCTCGACCTCCGGCAAAGCCCCGGAACACCGCCCCCTCCGCCCCACCAATGCCCCTCAAAACCGCGCTGCGTCTTTGCTCCACCCCAAACATCGTGTGAACTCCCCCGAACCCCAAATATCCTGCACCCCAAATATCCCCGTGCACCGTCCTTTGCACCCCAAGTACTCGTGTTTTACCCTAAATATTCATGTGCACCCCCAAAACTGCCTTCCGCCCCCCAAATATCCATGTGCACCCCCCAAACATCCACCTGCACCCCAAATATCCACGTGCGCCCCAAATCCCCGTGTACCCCCCAGAACCACAGCCCGCACTCCAAATCCCCCTGCTCCACCCCAAACATCGTGTGAACATCCCCGAACGGCTTCCTGCACCCCAAATATCCCCGTGCACCACCCTCTGTACCCCAAATGCTCGTTTTTTCCCCTAAATATCCATGTGCACCCTCAAAACTGCCTCCCGCACCCCAAATGTCCACGTGCACCCCCCAAACATCCGCCTGTGCCTCAAATATCGTTGTCCGCACCCCATATACCCACCTGCACCCCAAAAACAGCATCCCCCCACTTCTCACAGCACCCCAAATCTCTCCCAGCACCCCCAAAAGCGTTTTGCGGTCCCCGTCCCTTTGCAGGGGGTGCTTTGTGGGGTGAGGGTGGCACCGGCCTGGCACCGGGGTGGGTGGGGGATTTGGGAGGGGGGTTTGGGGTTTTTGGGAGGTTTTTGAGGGGGAGTTGGGAGGGGGGCTGAGCACCCCAAAAGGCCCCGCTGTGCCCCCCAGGCGGAGCGGCTGAACGGTTAAAGGAAGAGGAAATCCCGGCAGGAACACGGCCGGGGCCGGAGGCGCTGCCCGAGCTACCGGAGGTGCCGCGGGACGGGAGGGGACCGGGCGAGAGCGGTCCGGGGGGAACCGGGACGGAACGGGGGGAACTGGGACAGAATGGGAACCGGGAGAGAACGGGAGGAACCGGGGGGGACCGGGAGAGAATGAGGGGAACCGGGACGGAAGGGGGGGAACCGGGACAGAATGAGAACTGGGACAGAACGGGGGGAACCTGGGGGGACCGGGAGAGAATGAGGGGAACCGGGATGGAACAGGGACGTGGGCGGAACTGGGACAGAATAGGGGGAACCGGGAGAGAACTGCAGCTCGGGGGGACTGGGACAGAACGGGGGGAACTGGGATGGAACTGAGACAGAACGGGGATGTGAGGGGAACCGGGAGAGAACGGGAACCTGGGGGGAATGGAGATAGAACAGGGAACCGGGAGACAGCGGGAACCGGGGGAGAACGGGAACTTTGGGGGACTGGGAGAGAACGGGAACCCCGGGATAGAGCGGGGCCTGCTGAGACCCTGCGGGGAAACTGGGACTTACTGGGAGCCTGGGTGTGGAGCCAGGACATCCCGGAGCCCCTGTGTGGAACCAGGACGTGTTGGGACCCTCAGAGTGGAACTGGGACGTGCTGGGAGCCACGGGCAGGACAATCCCGGACCGCGGGCATGGAGGAGGTGAGGGGCACTGTCCGTGCTGGGCACAGCGCGGGGCTGACCCCAAACGGGGCTGACCCCACCCGCTCCCGGGGCTCCCTGTGCCGCGCTCCGCGGTGGAATTCCCGCTCCGGGCACCGGGACGGGGCCGGTGGCCCAGCGGGCCGGGCTGGTGGCCGCAGCTCATCCCTGTGCCAGGAGAGCCCGGTAGGTGCCACCCGCCCTGCCCCCGGCGCTGAACGGGGCACGGGCACCCCCACGGGCACCCCGGCCCGGCCCTCGCGCCAGGAAGAGGAGGAGGATGCGGAGGAGGAGGATGAGGAGGATGAGGAGGACGTGGCCGGGGACATCGAGGACATCCCGCTGCTGGCAGGGGCGGCCCCGCGACAGCAGCGGCGACAGCAGCGCCCCGCCAGGTACCGTCAGCTGGAGAGCCACCCGCGGGGACACCGGGAGCGCGGGGACACCGGGACTGAGGAGACATTGAGACTAAGGAGACACCGGGACTGAGGGGACACCGGGAGCGAGGGGACACCGGGACATCACCGTGCCCTTCCTCGCCCCGCAGGGAGGATGAGGACGGCTGGGAGGCCACCGCCACTGTCCCCACTGTCGCCGCTGCCAGCCCGGACGGTGAGCGCCGCCCCCCATGCCACCACAGGTGCCATCGCCGCTCTGTCCCTGCCCTGACGGCGACCGTGTCGCTGTCGCTGTCCCCAGCGCGCAGCCCGGATCTCTTCGAGCGCCTGCAGCACGCCGTGAGCTCCCTGGAGCGCGCCGCCTTCTGCCGCCGCCGGCAGCCCCCGGCGTGGCCGCCGCCTGCCCCGGCCTGGCACCGGGCACTCCAGGTGAGCCTCGCCACGCCCGCGGTGCCCTCGGCGGCACGGCGGGTACGGACTGACCGGCCTGGCACGGGCAGAGCCTGCAGGAGCTGAGCCGGACACCGGGCTGGGCCCGCCGCTGCTGGCCGGAGGCGGCGGCGGGACCGGGGCTACCGGCGGAGGTGGCGGCGGCGGCGGCGAGGAACGCGAGCCTGCGGACAGCCCTGGGCCAGCGGGACGAGGAGCTGGGCCAGGCCACGGCCGCCCTGCGGGCGCTGCGGGGCGACCGGGAGCGCCTGCAGGGCAAGGTGGGTGCGGGACAGCGGGTGCCACCCTCGCGGTGTCCCCGGGTGCCACCGTCGGGGTGTCACCGCAGCGGTGGCGGTGCTGAGCCCCGTGTCCGGCTCAGGTGCGAGACCTGCGGGAGGCTCTGGCCAGGCTGGAGGAGCCGGGAGGGTCTGGCAGTGACACCCCTGGCGTCGGTGACATCCCCGGGACCAGTGACACCCCTGGCGTCGGTGACATCCCCGGGACAGGCGACGCCTCTGGGACTGGCGACGCCCCCAGAGTCGGTGACACTCCCGGGGTCGATGACACCCCCGGGCCCAGCAGCCCCCCGGGGCACCGGGTGAGTGCGAGGCTGGGGCACGGGGGAGTCCTGCCCTGGCACGGGGCTCTGGCGTCCCCTCCGCGCAATGTCACCCGGGGTGGTGGCGGTGCTCGGTCCCACGGGGTGCCGTCCCCTGGGATGACCCCCCCCGGGCCGCTCCCCTCCATGTTGCCTCCTCCCCTGCAGCCCCACGCCCCGCTGTCCCCCCAGCCCTCGGCGGGGCCGGGCCGGGAGCAGGAGGAGCGGCTGCCGCAGCTACAGGGGTGAGTACCCCCCGAACCCCGAGTCCTCCCCAAATCCCGAGCCCAGAGTCCCCCGACCCCCCCTGGGGTCACTGAGGCACTGCCCCGGTGCCCGCGGGCCCGCAGGATGCTGGCGCGGCTGCAGGAGGTGAACCGGGAGCTGCTGGCGGCGCTGGGCGAGTGCAAGGGCGAGGCGGAGCGGCTGAGCATGGAGCTGGGGCGGCGGGAGGCGCGCTGCAGCGGGCTGCGGCTGGCACTGAGCTGCAGGTGGGACAGGGGACACGGGATGGGGACACAGGATGGGGACACGGGACAGGGGACAGGGATGGGGACAGCTCCACTGAGCTGCAGCGGGCTGCGGCTGGCACTGAGCTGCAGGTGGGACGGGGGACATGGGATGGGGACACAGGATGGGGACAGAGACAGGGATGGGGACACGGGATGGGGACAGTTCCCTGAGACCCTCGGGATGGGGACCTGAATAGGGATAGGGGTGGGATGGGATGGGATTGATGGGATTGATGGGATTGACTGCATGGGAACAGGGATCAAGATCGGGACTAGGATCAGAATCAGGATGGGGACTTGGGTGGGGATGAGGACAAGGATGAGGAATGGGAACAGGGACAGGGCTGGGGACGGGGATGGGGACAGGGCTGAGGACAGTCCTCCTGAGCCCCTTGTCCCCCAGCCAGCGCTGTGGGGGCGCCTACGTCGCCCTCCTGGACCTGTTGCGGGCAAAGGTGGCACCGGAGGGTGGCACCCGTGGGGGTGAGTGACAGCGGGGGGGACACAGGGGGCTGGGGGAAACTGAGAGGTTATGAGGGGGGACGCTGGTGTGATGGGGAGAATACTGGGAAGATTCTGGGAAGTTATCTGGGAGGATACTGGGGGGATACTGGGAATACTGGGAGGATACTGGGGAGCAATCAGGGAGGATGCCAATGGGATGTGTAAGGCCCACGTGTGGCAGTGGGGGATGCACGAGGGATACCGGGAGGTACTGGAAGGACTTCGGGGGGATGCAGGGAGCTTGTGGGGCATCCCAATGCCCCCCACACCACCTTGCGGGCACCCCTGGGCAGCGGCACTGCCCGCAACGTGCCCAGGAACCGCGGCGGAACCGAGCCCGGGCCACGAACCGGGACCTGGCCCCGCCACACCGGAACAGAGCCTGGACTGCGCACCCGGACCTGGCCTCGCCACACCGGAGCCGTCGGGGCCAGCGGAGCCAGACAGCCGTGAGCACCCCGCGGACAGCCCCGGGGCTCACAGGTACCGGGGGCGCGGGGGTCCCGGCGCTGAGCCCCCCCCGGGTGCCCCGCGCCCACCGCCGCCGTGCCCGCCCCGCAGGCCCCGGGGGATGGAGGAAGGAGCGCTGCGGGAGCTCATCCGGCGGCTCCGCGCCGAGCAGGCGGCGGTGGAGGGGTCCCTGCTGGACGCCGCCGAGCCCTCGGAGCCTCCCCCGGAGCGCGACCCCCGGGGCCGGGCGGAGCGGGTGCTGCGGGAAGCGCGGGCGCTGCTGCCCGGCTGGAGGCGGCCGGAGAAGGAGGAGCTGCTGCAGGAGCTGGCGGTGCTCAAGGTGGGGTTGGGATCCTTCCCTGGATCCCTTCATGGATCCCTCCCTGGCTTCCCTCCCCGGTGCCCCCCTGTCTCCCCGGCCGTGCCTCAGTTTCCCCGCGGTGCCAGGAGGCGCTGGCGGAGCTGCGGACGCGGCTGCAGCTGGCTCAGAAGGAGAAGCGAGCCCTGGAGCTGCTGCTGGCCGCGCACGGGCCCCGCGAGGCCGCGCTGCGCCTCCTGCTGCGGGAACGGGAGCGGCACCGGGAGCGGCACCGGGAATGGGACGGGCGGGACGGAGCCTCCGGCAGCAGCTCCGGCAGCAGCTCCGAGGAGGTAGGGATGGATCCCGTGGGGCCGTTCCCGGGATTTGGGGGATGCCGAGGGATGGGAGACAGCCGGAAATCTCTGCAGGAGGCGCGGAAGGGGCGGGGGGCAGCGATGGCCCCGGGAAACCCCCCGGACCCCGAGAGAACGAGGGAGGAACTGCTCCGGATCCGGGCCAGGTGAGGGATGGGAGCTGTGGGGGATTGGGAATTGTGTGGGGTCAGGAACTGTGTGGGATCGGGAAATGTGTGGGGTTGGGAATTCTGTGGGGACAGGGAATGGTGTGGGGCTGGAATTGTGTGGGGTTGGGAATGGTGCTGGGCGGGCTGGTGGGGCGGGCTCGGGGTGGCCCTGGTGACACTGCCCCGTGTCCCCAGGACGGAGCAGCTGCGTGGCCGTGCCCGGGAGCTGGCGCTGGCCCTGGAGCGGGGCAGCGCTGCCAGCCGTGCCCAGCAGGGACACAGTGCCACCGTCACCCTGGAGCTCCTCCAGGCGCACAGGTCAGCACGGGCCGGGGTCCCTTGGGTGTCCCTGGGTCCTCCGGGTGTCCTGGGTCCCCTCGGTTCCCTCAGTCTCCCTGACTCCCTGAAAGCCCTGACTCCCCTCATCCCCCTGACTTCCTAAACCCCTGGCTCCCCCGATTCACTAAATCCCTAAATCCCAAAATTCACGGCTCCCCCTCATGCTCCCAGCTCTTCCAACTCCCTGACTCCCTAAATCCCCAGATCACGGGCTCCCCTGGATCTCCCAGCTCCCCTGACTCCTAAAATCCCCAAATCCCAAAAATCCCCGTCTTCCCCGATTCCCTGACTTCCTAAATCCCAAAACCTCCGGCTCCCCTGGATCCCCCTGCTCCCCCCAACTCCCTGAATCCCTAAATCCCAAAATCGCCCGACGCCCCAAACCCCCTGAGCTCCTCCCATTCCCCGGCTCCCTAAATCCCCAAACCCCCCAAACCCCCTGCTCCCCTTGGGTGCCCCCAATCCCCTGATGCCCCCGGTGCCCGCAGCTCGCTGGCCCTGGCGTACCGTGGGGCGCGGCGCAAGCAGGCGGAGCAGCTGCGGCGGCTGCAGGCGCGGGCGGCGGCGCTGCAGGGCCAGCACGGCCGCAGGGAGCGAGCCCTGGCCCGGACACTGCGGGAGCTGCAGCGAGGAGGCGAGACCTGCATCTAGGGAGCCCCGGAAATCCCTGGGGAAACTCGGAAATTCATGGGGAGCCCCGGAAATCCCGGGGGAAATTCGGAAATCTATGGGGAAACTCGGAAACTATGGGGTCCGTGTCCAGTGTCTGTCCAGTGTCCGTGTCCGTGTCTGGGGGCCCGGCTGACCCCGAGGTCAGAGGTCAGGGCTTGGCTCCTTTTGAGATTCAAATTTGCTTTGTGCGGGGTCAGGGCCCTGTGACAGGCAGGGCCACCTCGGGGCTGGGGACAGCAGGGGACACGGCAGGTGGCACCAGGATATGGCAGGTGGCACCTGGCGTTGGCACGTCCCCCTGCCACGCCCCCCTGAGCCCGTGGCCACCGCGAGTCCCTGGTTGGTGCCTCAGTTTCCCCCTGGAAAGGTGGAGAAGTCAGGTCAGCCCTGGGGATTGTCCGGAGGTGTCACCGTCACCGCTCCTTGGGGTGACACCGGGCACATGGCGGGGGAAGGGGCAATGTGGGGACAGCAAGGCTTGAACGCCCAGAGTGGCTGAAAATCAGGGATTTGACCCCAAAATGCTCCATTTCACCCATGGGACATCGGGGGGGACGGATGGACAGAGGGATGGGGTGGAACCAGTCCAATCCTGATCCAATCCCAGTCCAATCCTGATCCGATCCCAGTCCAATCCCAGCCCAATCCCGATCCAATCCCAAATCCACACTGGGGATCCCCAGGTGATTTTCCCCACTGAAAAAAAATCCAGGATGATTTTTAGGATCTCTCCATCAAGGCCGGGTTTGTCCATTAGGAAGGAGCTGGGATGATTTTTGAGATCTTTTCCTGCTTTTCCACCATCCCCAACCCCATCCTTCACACCCCACCAGAACTCCAAACCATCCCGAAGCCTCTGGAGCTGCCGCTGACCCCAAAAAGCAGCCCAGAAAAACCTCGGAGCCTTCCTGGGGCCCTTTTGTGGGGCGGGAGCAGCAGAGCAGAGCGAGGAGGAGGAGGAGGAGGAGGAGGAGGAGGAATGGGAATTATTCGGGAATTTGGGAATTCAGGAACTGGAATTCCTCTGGAGATCAAACATCAAAACAAACCCAGATCGGATTTACACCTTTGTTCCTGGATTGTTATTTTGGGGTATTTTGGGGGGTTTGGGTTGGTTTTTTTCCAGAGAACCCAAGGCCACAAATCCCAGCCTGGCACAGGGGAAGGGTGGGGGTGACCCCACTGGGCCCGGATTGGGATCCCCCAAAACCCAGCCCCATTCCCAGCTGGGGTTCCCAGGGCTTGTCCCATGATCAGGGGAATTGGGATCCCCTAATTCCAGGGAACTGGGGCACCCTACTCTTGGGGACATTGGGGGGACAGGGGGACTCTGTGGATTGAGATCCCTCAAAAGCCAGCCCCATTCCCAGCTGGATTTTCCAGGGATTGTCCCATGATTTGGGGAACTGGGATCCTTTCAGAGCACCCTAAATCCAGGGAATTATGGCACCCCACTCTTGGGGACATTGTGGGGACAAGGGATTGGTGTGGATCTCCCAAAGCTGACCCCATTCCCAGCTGGATTTTCCAGGGGTTATACCATGATTTGTTTGGCTTTAGGATCAAACCTCTAAATCCAGGAAATTTGGGGTTTAATTCCATTTATAGCCATCTCTGCTGCACCCCAATTCCAGGCTTAGCTTTGCTTTTCCCTAAATCCCGACCCAGAACCCGGATCAGGAACTCCAAGGTCGATCCCAGCCTGGCACCTTGGGGACACTGTGGCGTTTTTGGGGTCACTTCGGGGACTTTGCCCCGTAAGTGCCCGGGGCAGGGTGGGGTGCCGGGGTCAGGCACCTTTTCCCGCTGGGATTATCCCGATTATCCCGGGTTAATGATTCCCAGGAATCCCAGCACCCACCGGGAGACGGGTCCGACTGGATTGACCGCATTGCAGGCGCATTTATGGGGCCGCAGGACCTTTGGGGCCACGGGGACTTTATGGGGCTGCGGGGAACTTTGGGGCCATGGGGAGTTTATAGAGGTTTTTGGGGTCTCAGAACTTTATGGGGCCGCAGGGACCTTTTGGGGCCTTGGGGGTTTATGGGGCCATAGGATTTTGTCCTGGTGCAATGTGGGGCTCCCAGCACAACACCAGGCTCCCAGCTTGATGCTGGGATTCCAGCTACATCCTGTAATCCCAGTTCCAGTGCCAGGTTCCCAGTTTGACCCAGAATCCCAGTGATCCCATTTTGATCCCAGATTCTCAGTTCCGTGATGGGATCCTGGTGCCACGTGGGGCTCCTGCCAGGCCCCCGCCTGGATCCCGGGATCTGTTTGATTTGGGATACCAGTGCCAGGCTCCCAGTCTGATCCCAGTTCCCCAGTCCCATCCCTTTTTCTCAGTTTGATCCTGGTTTCCCAGTCTGATCCCGGTTTCCTGGCCCCATCCCGGTTTCCCAGTTTGATCCCGGTTTCCCATTCCCATCCCGGTTTCCCAGCGCTCCCGGTGCCGGCCGAGCCCCGGGCGTGCCCGAACGGCCGCGGGGGCCCGGGAGGGGCCCCAGCCGCCGCCTCCGGCGCCGAACCGCCCTCTCCATCCCCGCTCCCCTCGCTCCCGCCGGCCCCGCTGGCCGTTCCCGACCCGCGGGGCGCGGGGGGCGGGGAGCGGCCCCGGTGCGGCGGTGGCGGCAGCGGCGGGGCCGGGACCGGGGCAGGACCCGGGAGCGGAAGGGGAGGAGGCCGGGGAGGAGCATCCAGGGCGGCCACCGCGGCAGCGGCTGAACTTTGCTCTTTCACGGGAGGCGGGGAGAGCCCCGGGGCTCGGCGGAGCCGGTCCCGCCGCACCCGCACCCGCAGCCGCACCGGCACCGGGCTGCGAGCGGCGGCGGGGCCCGGAGAGCGGCGAGGGCGAACCGGGGCAGCGCCGCCTCCTTCCTCCTCCTCCTCCTCCTCTTCTCCTCCTCCTCCTTCCAGCCGGTGCCGCGGAGCGCAGGAGCCACCGGGGGCGGGAGCGGCCCCGCATGCGGCCGGTGCCCGCGGGGGGATGCGCCGCGCCCCGGCCCCGCCGCCGCCGCAAACTTTCCGCGGGGCCGTGAACCGGCAGGAGGAGGAGGAGGAGGAGGAGAGCGACAAATCCCTGAGGGGGCGACCCCAAAAAAATCCCTAAAAAACTACCCCAAAAAGCGGAGCTTCTCCCAGCCGGCGGTTCCTCGGTAAAACTTACCGAACTCGGCGCGGGGAAGCACCGGGAGGGGAAGAACCGGGAGGGGAAGCACCGAGAGCAGAACCAGCACCGGGAGGGGAAGAACCGGGAGAAGAACCGTGAGGAAAAGAACCAGAGAGCAGAACCGTGAGAAGAACCGTGAGGAGAAGAACGGGGGGAAGAACCAGGAGCAGAAGCAGCACCGGGAGGGGAAGCACCGGGAGCAGAAGCAGCACCGGGCGCAGAAGAACCGGGAGGAGAAAAAGCACCGGGAGGAGCAGCAGCACCGGCAGGCTCCGCTCGATGCGGCGCTGAGCCCCCGCGGCCCCGCGGAGCCATGGCCATGGTGGCCGGCGCTTGGGGCGAACCGAACGGTGGCGGAGCGGGTGGCACCGGGGGCGGCGGCGGCGGCGGCGGAGCGGAGGAGGCGGCGTCCCCCGGCGGCGGCGGCAGCGACGCGGAGCACGGCGAGGAGGAGCGGCCCGGGGCCGGCGCGGACTGCGTGGTGTGCGGGGACAAATCCAGCGGGAAGCACTACGGCGTTTTCACCTGCGAGGGCTGCAAGAGCTTCTTCAAGCGCAGCATCCGCAGGAACCTCAGCTACACCTGCAGGTGACAGCGGGGGGACAGCGGGGGATCCCGGTTGGGGATGAGTTGGGGTCTCGGTGTGGTGGTGCTGGGGGTGTCCCAGTACAAACCAGTGGCTCTCAGTACAGCACGAGAGTCTCCCAGTACAAACCAGTGGCTCCCAGTGCAAATGAGGGGTCCCCAGTGCAGCTCGAAACGGCGCTCCCAGTTCAGCCCAGGGGCTCCCAGTTCAGCTGAGGTTTCCCCCCAATCCATCTCAGTATCCCCCAGCCCCGGCTGTCCCCATTCCCGGCATTCCAGGTCCATCTCCCGGCATTCCCAGTCCATCTCGGTCCATTCCCGGTCCATTCCGGTCCATCCCAGTGTTCCCGGCGCTCCCGGCGTTCCCGCGGTGCCCGTGAATCACCCCGGGCATGGCCGGGATCCAACGGGAACCGCGGGAATGCCGGGAGCACCGGGAACACCGGGATGGACCGGGAACACCGGCATCCAGCAGGGGCAGGATCCTCTGGAATACCGGGGACAGCAGTCCACCGGGATACCGGGACCAGGGAGCCTCTGGAATTCCAGGATACCGGGAGCAGGGAGTCCCTGGAATTCCAGGATAATGGGAGCGGGGATCCTCTGGAATTCCAGGATCCGGGATCCCTGAGGAATCCAGGATGGGATCCCCAGGAAGTTCGGAGCTGCCAGAACCGCCAGGAATTCCCAGAGTTTGGAACGAGGGAGTTCCCAGGCTGCTCCCAGAGGGCAGAATTCCCAAATTTCTGAGGGTCCCCATTCCCTCATCCCGGCTCAGGGAGGGCTCTGGAATTTTTGGGAGGAGGGAAAAGGATTGGAAATCATCCAGGAGCCATTTGATCCAATCTTGGCAGGAGTCGGCTCCCGATCCTAAAAAATCCCGGATTTTGGGGAAAGTTCCCCTGAAATTATCCCAGATTTTTTTTTTCCAGTTGATAAAACCACCAGGATAATTCCTAGAAGTTTTGGGAAAAGCTCCCAGAAATATCCCGGATTTTTTCCAATGAGCAAAATCATCTGGATGATCCCACCACAGCCTTGAAATTTTGGGAAAAGCTCCCCAAAACTCATCCCAGATTTCTCCCAATCCCAAGAGGAATTCCATCAACCCCTCCCCAGCTCCAGGAGTGGCACGGACCAGAATTCCCAGCTGGAAAACCTTCCCAAAAAATCATCCTGGATTTTTCCCAGTGGATAAAACCACCTGGGTAATTCCTTGGAATTTTGGGAAAAGCTCCCAAAATCATCCTGGATTTTTTTCCCAATGGATAAAAACACCTGATTAATTCCTTGGAATTTTGGGAAAAGCTCCGTAAATTCCTCCCGGATTTTTCCCAAGAGCCGAACCTTCCCCCAGCATCGGGAAAACCTTTCCCAAAAATCCCCCCTGGAGTTTTCCAGTGGGATAGGAGGCAGTGAGCTGGGAAATTTGGGAAGCTCCGAAAGGCCCGGGCTGTGCTAATGACTTAATTAGGGCGGGTAATTAGCGGGAGCGATAATTAAAGGCATTTTGAATATGCAAATGAGCTTGGGGCCGGTTTGGATTCCCAGAACAAAAGCGGGATCCTGGAGCTTTGTTCCTCTGGAAAAGCCAAAAATTCCCAAGTCACTTCCTGACTTTTGAAAAAAAAAAAAAAAGGGAAATTTTTCCTTTTTGGATTCTGGCCTGTGCCGCCCCTGGAGCTGGGGAGGGATTGAGGGAATTCCTGCTGGGATTGGGAGAAATCTGGGATGAGTTTTGAGGAGCTTTTCCCAAAATTCCAAGGAATTACCCAGATGGTTTTATCCACTGGGAAAAAATCCGGTACAATTTTTGGGAGCTTTTCCCAAAATTCCAAGGAATTGTCCTTGTGACTTTATCCACTGGAAAAATTCTGGGATAATTTTGGGAGCTTTTCCCAAAATTCCAAGGTTGTGGTGGGATCATCCAGGTGATTTTGCCCATTGGGAAGAATCTGGGATATTTCTGGGAGCTTTTCGCAAAATTCCACAGGCACAGTGGGTATTATCCAGGTGGTTTTATCCACTGGAGAAAAGAAATCCAGGATAATTTTGGGATCTTTTCCCAAAATTCCAAGGAATTATCCACTGGGGAAAAAATAATCCAGGATAATTTTGGAATCTTTTCCTGCTGCTCCCAGACCTTGGCGGCTCCCCTGGATGTTTTCATCACTGGAAAAAAATATTCTGGGATAATTCCCGTTTTTTCCCCAGTTCTTTGAGCCTTTTCCGGACGTTTTCTGGGAATTCAGGCCTGGATGAAGACGTCAGGGCTGCTCCTGATCCTGCTTTTCATCGGGATCACGTTCCCGGCCGCGCCGGGGATGTTGAGGATGAATTAATTCTGTGTTGGGATTCTGGAAGGTTCTGTGGTGGGATTCCCGCGGCTCCAACCGCAGAATTCATCCCAAATTCTCTTTTCCCGCCCTGATTCCTACTGGGAAGGGATTTCCTGCTCTGGGATCAGCCTGGGAATGGGATCTGGGGGGGTTGGATGGGAGATTCCATGTGGAAATGGGAGACAGGAGCCCTTTTCCAGGGATTTTGGGAATTTTGGGATGAATCCATGGGCCAGGAGCCCTTTTCCAGGGTTTTTGGGAATTTGAGGAATTTTGGGATGAATCCATCCTTTTGCAGGCTCTGAGGAATTTGGGGGGAATTCTCTCCCTTTATCCCAGAATCCTGTGGGATTTGGGGTCAACACTGCCTGAGGGATTTCAGGCCCAATCCCACAGGAAGTTCCTGGAATTCCGTGGAATTCCTGGAGCTGCATCCATGGGCTCACCAACAATTAAATCCCAAAAACGTTACCAGATGTGGCAGGGATCAGGATGAAAATCCAGTGGGATTTTTTGGGATCAGGATGAAAATACAATGGAATTTTTTGGTATCATCATGAAAAAAAACCCATCAGCAATGACCATTTCAACAAAATCCCATAAAAACTGGGGAATGGGCTCTGGGATGCCTGGGATGGATTTGGGTGGGCTGAAATTCCTGCTAATTCCGGCTGATCCCGATGATTCCCGCAGGTCCAACCGGGATTGCCAGATTGACCAACACCACCGGAACCAGTGCCAGTACTGCCGCCTCAAGAAGTGCTTCCGAGTGGGCATGAGGAAGGAAGGTAGGGAAAAAATTCCCAAGGAATCCAGGAATTCTGGGAATCCAAGGTTTTGGGGGAAAAAACCCTAATTCTTTCCTCTTTTTTGTGGATTTTTTTTGGGATTTTTGGGGGATCCTTGTGAGGTCAGGATGAAAATCCAGTGGGATTTTTTAGGATCAGGATGAAAATCCAGAAGGTTTCTTTGGTATTGGGATGAAGATCCAGTAGGACCTGATTGGGGTCAGGATGAAGATCCAGTAGGATCCGTGTGGGATCAGGATAAAAATCTGGTGGGATTTTTTTGGGATCGGGATGAAAACCCTGTAGGATCCATGCAGGATCAGGATGAAGATCCAGTAGGATCTGTGTGGGATCAGGATAAAAATCTGATGAGATTTTTTGGGGTCAGGATGAAAATCTGGTGGGATCTTTTGGGTTTACCATGCAAACCCAGTAGGATCCATGTGGGATCAGGATGAAGATCCATATGGGGTTGGGATAAAAATGTGGTGGGATTTTTTGGGTTGGGATGAAAATCTAATGGGACGTTTTGTGCTCACCATGAAAACCCCAACCTTCCTCCCCCTCCAGCCGTGCAGCGGGGCCGAATTCCCCCCAGCCACTCCAGCAGCAGCCCCAATCCCCTCCCAGCTGGCGACTTCTTCAACGGGCAGCCGGTGTCGGAGCTGATCTCGCAGCTGCTGCGCGCCGAACCCTACCCGGCGGCGCGCTACGGCTCGCAGTACGCGCAGCAGCAGCAGCCGCCGGGCAGCGTCATGGGCATCGACAACATCTGCGAGCTGGCCGCCCGCCTGCTCTTCAGCACAGTGGAGTGGGCGCGGAACATCCCCTTCTTCCCCGAGCTGCCCGTGTCTGACCAGGTGGCCCTGCTGCGGCTGAGCTGGAGCGAGCTGTTCGTGCTGAACGCGGCGCAGTCGGCGCTGCCGCTGCACATGGCGCCGCTGCTGGCGGCCGCCGGCTTCCACGCCTCGCCCATGTCGGCAGAGAGGGTGGTGGCCTTCATGGATCAGATACGGGTCTTCCAGGAGCAGGTGGAGAAGCTCAACCGGCTGCAGGTGGACTCGGCCGAGTACAGCTGCCTCAAGGCCATTGCCCTCTTCACACCCGGTGAGGGGCTGGGGGCGGGTGGGAGGGACTGGGGTTTTCCTGAGGGTTTTTGGGGTTGGGGATGGGTAGGGAGAGGTTGTTCTGAGGGTTTTTCTGAGGGTTTGGGGGTTCTGGGAGTGAGTAAGGAGAGGTTTTCCTGTGTTTTTCCAAGAGCTGGTGGTTGGGTCCATCTGAAGTTGGGAATGAACAGGGAAATGTTTTTGCGGGTTTTTCTGAGGGTTTGGGGACTTGAGATATTGAAAGATTCCTGATGGATTTGGGGATATTCTCAATGGATTTGGGGATATTCCCTATAAATTTCAGGATATTTCTTTAAATTTTGGGATATTTCAAATGGATTTTGAGATATTGGATTTTGGGATATTCCCAATAGATTTTGAGAGATTCCCAATGGATTTTGGGAGATTGGATCTGAGGATATTCCCAATGGATTTGGGAATACTGCCTTGTGGGATATTCCCTTGGGGATATTCCCAATGGATTTGAGGTTATTCCGAATGAATTTGGAGATATCCCCAGTGGGTTTTGTGATATTAGATTTTTGGCTGTTTCAAATGGATTTGGGGTTATTCCCAATGGATTCAGGCGATATTGAATTTGGGGACATTCCCAACAGATCCCATGCCACCCCCCACACATCGAAACCCTCTCTGTTCCCTGGCAGACGCCTGCGGGCTGTCGGACCCGGCGCACGTGGAGACGCTGCAGGAGAAGGCGCAGGTGGCGCTGACCGAGTACGAGCGCTCACAGTTCCCGTCGCAGCCGCAGCGCTTCGGGCGGCTCCTGCTGCGGCTGCCCGCGCTGCGCGCCGTGCCCGCCGCCCTCATCTCACAGCTCTTCTTCATGCGCCTGGTGGGCAAGACACCCATCGAGACCCTGATCCGCGACATGCTGCTGTCCGGCAGCACCTTCAACTGGCCCTACGGCGCCGGGCAGTAGGGACGGATGGATGCACGGACGGACAGCAGGATGGATGGATGGATGCACGGACAGATGGGCAGTGGGACAGATGGATGTACTGCGGGACGGATGGACAGCGGGACAAGCCAGACAGCGGGACAGATGGATAGTGGGATGGGCCGGAGAACAAGATGGGCCGGACAATGGGATGGGCCTGAAAATGGGATGGGCCAGATAATGGGACAGGGCGGACAGTAGGACGGGCCAGACAATGGGACAGGCTGGAAAATGGGATGGGCCACACAATGGGACAGGCCAGACAGCGGGATGGACGGACAGCAGGACGGGCCAGAGAGCAGAACACATGGACAGGGGGATGGGCCAGAGAACGAGAGAGGCGGGACAATGGGATGGGCCAGACAATGGGATGGGCTGGACAGCGGGATGGACGGACAACAGGACAGGCTGGACAATGGGACAGACTGGACAACGGGATGGGCCAGATAGTAGGGACAGGCTGGACAGTGGGATGGGCTGGACAATGGGCCAGACAGACAGCAGGATGGGCCAGACAGCAGAATGGGCCAGAGAACAGAACGGACACTCCCCAGGAAGGGGATTGGGATTCTCCGCAATGCTGGCAGCTCCTGGCCCTGCCGGAACGGGGGTGCACCCTTGTGGGTTGTGCCTGCAGAGTTGTGGGGTTGGCACGAAAGGTTTTGGGGCCTGGCATTGTCACAGGAATTTTTGGGGTTCTACTATTGTCCCAAAAAGTTTTGGGATATTGAGGTTGTCCCCAGAAGAGATCCCAGTGTTGTCCCAAAAAGTTTTGGGGTCCCGGCATTCTCACCAAAAGTTTTGGGTCCTGGAGTTTTCACCAAAGGTTTTGGGGTCCTGGTGTTGTCCAAAAAAGTTTGAGGTCCTGGCATTGTCCCCATAAGTTTTGGGGTCCTGGTGTTGTCCAAAAAAGTTTGAGGTCCTGGCATTGTCCCCATAAGTTTTGGGGTCCTGATGTTGTCACCAAAGGTTTTGGGGACCTGAGGTTGTCCCCATAAGTTTTGGGGACCTGGTGTTGTCTCCAAAAGAGCTCCCAGTGTTGTCCCAAATAGCTCTGGGGCCCTGCCCTTGTCCCCAGGCTGTCCCCAAAGATGGAGGGGACAACAAGGGACACAGACCCCCCCCGCCGGGACTGTCTCCCCCCAGCTGGCACCAGGATGAGCCAAGATTTGGGACTTCAGGATTTGGGATTTTGGGATTCTGGGACCATACCTGGCCGATGGAATCCTCGCTCCGCCATATAAACTCATTAATTAATGCCAATTAAAGATGTTTCCTACAACTCCGGTGGTTTGGAATGAGCCAAGATTTGGGATTTTGGGATTTGGGATTTCAGGATTTCGGGATTTCAGGATTTTGTGATTTCAGGATTTTGGGATTCCAGGACTATTCACTGATTGGAATCCTCACTATGCCATATAAACCCATTAACTAACGCCAATTAAAGACATTTCCTGCAATCCCAGGGACTGGATTTGGGATACAGCAGAAAAATTGGAACTGAGGAGATAAAACCCACTCCAAAAATAGGGAACATTCCATAAAAATCCTGAAATTGGGAATTTTTTTTGGGTTGGGGGAATTGGGGATTTCAGGGGTTCTTATTCAGTTTGGGTTTTTTTTTGGGGAGGGGGGAATTTGGTATTTGGGTGATTTGGGTTTCTCAAGATCTGGGATTTTTCTGCCTAAACAGAGATATTTGGGATTTCCTTCCCAAAGTGGAGGGATTTGGGATTTCCCCTCCACAACTGGGAGGGGTTTTGGAGTCCCCTCCCAAATTTAGGGGAATTTCAACCTTCTCATTTCACCCCGACCCTAAATGAAAATCAACAGTTACACTTAATTTATTACAAAACAATTAAAATATTACACGATTCCCACAGATCCCACCAATTCCCTACAAAATATTTTGGGATTTGGGTCATCCTTCCCCCCAGAAAAAACCCAAAAAAAGTTTTTTTTGTCGCCCAAACCCCAGTTTGGGACCCCCAAAACCCCTTTAAGGCAGCTAGGGGAGTGCAAACCCCATAAAAAACCCTATTTACAACCAGGGGAAGGCACTGGGGTAGATCCCGAAGGGTGTGGGGGACATCTTGGGGTGGAGATGGGGTCACACCAACAGCTGCCATCATTCCCCCCTCCCACCCTTGGCACTGGGGAGGGCTCAAAATGATAAATTTTGGAATTTTTTAAGACAAAAAAAGGCACAAAAGTCTTTGGAGGGGGTCGGAGGGTGGGGTTTTGGGGTGTCCCCCCTACAAATGTCCCTTTTTTTTGGGGGGTGGTGGCTTTGGGGTCAGCCCCGGAGCTTGTCATAGTCGCTGACCATCCTTTTGATGTGGAAAAGTTTGTTCCGGAGGGTTTTGGATTCCTGCTTCTTGTCCTGGTACTCCGGGCTCTGGGAAGGCATTTGGGGACTTTAGGAGATGTCTGGGAACATTCTGGGGATATTTTGGGGATATGGGGGATGTCACCAAAGAGGCAGGTGACCCTAAAAGTCAGCCCTGAGAACTCACCCTCTTCACGTCCTTGAGGTGGTTGTACTCCTCGGCCAGCGCCTGCGGGGACAGCGGGGTCAGGGACAGAGGGGACGGGGGAGACAGTGGGGACAGGGACAGGGGAGATGGGGGGGACAGGGACAGAGGGACAGGGGATAGGGGATGGGAGGACAAAGGGAGCAGAGGTAACAGAGAGGGGACAGAAGGACAGCGGGATCAGGGACAGGGGACACAAGGACATAGGAGACAGAGGGACAGAGGGACAGGAAGGGACAGAGGAACAGGAGGAGACAGGGACATGGAAAGGACAGAGGGGACAGAGAGGGGACAATAGGGAGTGAATGGGGAAAGAAATAAGCGGGGAGTGGAGGTGAAAAAGGGGTAAAAAGAAGGAAAAAGGGGCAAAAAGGGGTGAAAAGGGGCACCAAGGGCGGTCTGGGGGGTAGCAGGGGCACACCTGGTACTGGGCGCTGTCCTCGGGCACCTGGTCCAGCTGTGCTGCCAGCTGTGCCAGGCGCTCATTGAGCCCGTCCATGTGGGCACAGAGCTCCTTGTAGCGCCGCAGCTCCTGCCCGAAATCCGCCTTGTAGCGCTGGCGTGTGCCCGGGGAGTTGATCGGGGGGTACAGCCTGCAGGGGAACATGGGGACATCACTGCGGACATGGGGGTATTGGGGACATTGGGGGATATTTGGGATATTGGATATGGGATATGGGGACATTGGATTTGGAATATGGGGACATTGAGATTTGGGATATGAGGACATTGGGACATTAGATATGGGATACGGGGACATTGGGGACATTGGGGACATTGGATTTGGGATATGGGGACATTGGATTTGGGATATGGGGACACTGGGGACATTGGCGACATTGGTGACACTGGGGACACCGGGGACATTGGGATATGGGGACACTGGGTGTGGGACATGGGACATGGGGGCACTGGGGACATTTGGGTCACTGGAGACATGGGGACACCAGACATGGGGACACAGGGCCACAGAGACCCAGTGAGAAGCACTGTCCCGAGTGTCACCTGTGCCACTGCTCGCTGTCACGCTCGTCACTGGACTCAGGGGCGGTGGCGGGGTCGGTGTCGTACTGGGAGCCCTGGGAGCCCTGGGAGCCCTCGGGCTGGCGCCGGCCCCGGCGGCCGCGGCGGGCGGGGGGCTTGTGGGGGGGATGGGCGGCGTCCGGCTCCTCCGAGGGCGAGGGGGGGTCCGAGGGGGGGTCACTGGTGGGAGATGGGGACATCAGACACGGGGACACGGCCCTGGGGGTGCACAGGGGGATTCCCCCTTTCCCGACCCCTCAAATCCTTCCCCACCCCTCTCCTGATCCCTCCCCTTATTTCCTAACCCCTCCACCCATTCCCGAACCCTCCCACAACTCCCAAACTTTCCCACCCCTTTCCAGACCCCTCCCCATATTCCCCACCTCTTTCTAATCCCCTTCCCACTTTTTCCACCGCTTTCCCGGCCCTTCCCCACATTTCTCCACCCCTCCTCACCTTTCCTGCCCTCTTCTGCCCCTTCTCCATTTTCTCCACCCCTTCCCGCCCTTTCCCCAAATTTTCCACCCTTCTCCATCCCTCTCCCGACCCCTCCCCAAATTTCCCGACCTGTCCTCACCTTTCCCTCCCTCTTCCGCCCCTCCCCCATTTTTTCCGTCCTTTTCCCGCCCCCTCCCCAAATTCGCCAACCCCTCCAATCTTTTCTCGCCCCCTCCCCATATTTCCCAACCCCCCCATTCTTTCCCCGACCACTCCGCACCTTTCCCTCCTTCTTCTGCCCCTTCCCCACTTTTTCCACCACTCTCCCGACCCCTCCCCAAATTTCCAGACCCCTCCAATCTTTTCCCGCCCCCTCCTCATATTCCCCACATTCCCCATCCCGTCCCCCGGCGCTGCCGCCCCCTCCCCACCTTTTCCAGCCCTTCTGGGGGGGGTCGCTGTACAAGGGGGGGCTGTAGGGCGGGGCCGGCCCGGGGGTCCCGCCCTTCTCCGAGTACGCGACGGTGGCGGCCTCGTCCGGAACGCTCGTCCCGCCCGACACGTTCTTCACCTGGAAAAAGGGATTTGGGATTTTGGGGGAGAACTCAGCTGGGATAAAGGAGAAGCCGGCGAGAAATGTCCCGAGAAATTTGCGTGGGAATTGGCCCACGCAGAAATCTCTGAAAATTCACCGAGAAGCACCCGAAAATTCCCTGAAAATTGTCCGAGAAATCCCTGAAAATTCACCAAGAAACCCCAGAAAATTTCTTGAAGATACACCAAGAAATCCCTGATAATCCCACAAGAAATCCCCGAAAATTCCCTGAGAAATCCGGCAGAAAGTCCACGGAAACCAGGGGTTGTTGTCCCACCTGGAGTCCCCCCAAATCCTCCAGGGACATCCCCAAAAAGCTCAAAACCCAGAAACCCCAAAACCGAAAAACTCCAAAACTCCAAAACCAAAAAAATCCAAAACCAAAAAAACCCAAACCCAGAAACCCCTCAAAAACCCAAACCCCCTAAAAGTTAAAACTTCAAAACCAAAAAAACCCAAACCCAGAAACCCCAAAACCCAAAAACCCCCAAACCTAAGAACCCCAAAAAAACCAAAACCCCCAAAACCCAACAACCACAAAAACCTCAAAACCCCCAAAACCCCAAATGCTCGTGGAGAGACAGCGACAAAAGGGACAAAGGAATAGAGCTGGCGGTTGGTGCCACCCTCAGAGTGACGCCCCCAGAGGTTTGGGGTGGCCCCACAGGGGGACAAGGGACATCCGGCTGCCCCCCGTCCCCTTCCTTCCGGCCCTTTGTGGGTTGTTTGTGCCGGACTCCGGTCCCCGCTGCCTTGGTGGCCTTGGAGACATCCGGCCGGACACGCCACTTCCGCCGCTGTCCCCTCCTGGGGGCCACCCGGTGTGTCCCCAAGTTGTGGTGGCATCTGGGGACAGAGATGTCCCCAAAGGGGGTGACATCCCCAAAGCGGGGGAGGTGGCACGATGGGGGGGAGGCACCTGGGGTGTCACCGTGTCCCCAGAGGGACAGGAAATGCTCGGCCAGGGAGGGGCTTTGAGCAAATAAAGGCGGGCAGGATCAAAAGAAATGAAAATAAATAAAATTAAATAAAATGAAAATAAATAAAAATCGATACAGAGAGCATGGCCCCACAGACACGGGACTGGGAGTGGTGGCTTGGGGACAGAGGAGAGGGATGGGGACAGGGATGGGGACACAGGGGACAGAGGACAGGGATGGGGAGAGGGACAGGGGACAAGGAAGGGGTTGGGGACAGGGGACAGAGATAGAGACAGGGGACAGGGACAGGAGTGTCCCCAAAGCCACTGTCCCAACCCTTCCCACGGGAACGCTGTGACACTCTCACCCATCCCCCAGCAGGTGACACATCCCGGGCCATGCTGGCCACACCGGGATGTCCCCAAGGTCCCCATCCAATGGCACCACTCCAGGTTTTCCCAGGGCCACCTCCCGGTTAATCATTGGCCAGACCGAAACCGCGCCGTGGCCCCGGTGTCACCTGGCAGTGTCGCCTGGCAGTATCACCTGCCAGTGTCCCCAAGCACTCTTGGGGTCCCTAAACCCCCTCCTGACGTCGCCACACGAGGTCCCCAAACCTCTCCTGGTGTCCCCACACACCTCTTCAAGTCCCCAAGTTCCCCTGAAGTTCCCTCCTGGTGTCCCCGAACCCCTTCCCAGTGTCTCCAGATCCCCTAAATCCCCCAAATCCAACTCTTCCAATGATCCCAAACTGCCAAAACTCCCAAAATCCCAACAATTCCAACAATCCCCAAAATCCCAACATTTCCAACAATTCCAACAATCCCAACAATTCCCAAATTCCAACAATCCCAAACTCTCAACATTTCCAACAATCTGAAAACCTCAAAATCCAACATTTCCAACAATCCTAACAATCCCAAAGTCCCAAACAACCCCAAATCCTGAACTCGCAGCTCTCACCCACTCCTCGACATCAGGTCCCTGGGGCTCAGCAGGGATTTTATCCCAGTAAATGTTGTGTTTTCCGTATTTCCAGATCTTGCTGCGCGTTTTGTGCGCCAGGACGCAGATGAGGCACAGCAGGAGCACAGTCAGGAACCCACAGGCAATGGCCACAGCCTGAGGGAGTGCAGGGGTTATTTGGGAATTATTCAGGAATTATTTGGGAATTTGGGGATTCCACATTCAAGAATTCAGGATTTGGGAATTTGGGGATTCAGGGGTTTGGGAATTTGGGGTTTAGGGATTCCTGGCATCGGGACTCTCATCCTCAAAATCCTCGTGGTGTTGGGTGAGCCCAATCCCAAAGATTCTGTGTGCTTCCCAAACCCCAAACCTTCCCAAATACCAAACTCTAAACCTTCCTAGATCCCAAACATTTCCCTGTCCTTCCCAAATCCCAAACCCCAAATCTTTCCACATCCCAAAGCTTTTCTGTCCTTCCCAAACCTTCCCAAACCCCAAATCTTTCCTCTCCTTCCCAAACCTCCTTTGGGATTTGGGAAGTTTTGGGATTCTAAAAGGACAGAAAAGGTTGGGGTGTTTGAGAAGGTTCGGGGTTTGGGAAGGACGGGCAGGATCTGGGGGCTCCCGGTGCCAGCCGGGCACTGCCGGGCCCCCATCTCGTGCCAGTCCCGGGCGGCCCCGGGCGCTCCCGGTTCCGCCGGCCGGGCTGGAAACGCCGCATTCCAATTCCAGCCCTGGCGGGGGGAGCGGCCCCGGCCTGGTCAGGCACGGGACCGGGAGCGGGACCTGGACCGGGATTGGGATCGGGATAGGGACCAGGATTGGGATCTGGGAATGATTTGAGACCGGCACCGGGGTCCGGGAATGCTTTGGGATCGCTGCTGTTTGGGGCTGGCTCGGGGAAGAGCAGGGGGGAGGTGAGCGAGGGGGCGGGGCTGATTCCTGAATCCCAAATTTTTCTCTGCCCTTCCCGAATCCCAAACCTTTCCGTGGGGATCCTTCCCTCACCCCCTGGGGGTTCCTCCCTCATTTTTTGGGGGTGTCTCCCTCCCTCCCTCAGTCTCTCCCTCCCCTCCTGGAGGTCCCTCCCTCAGTCCATCCCTCATTTCCTGGTGGTCCTTCCCTCGTCTTTTGGAGGTCCTTCCTTCCCCTCCCGGTGGTCCCCATCTTCCTGGTGGTCCCTGTCCCCTGCTGGTAGTCCCTGTCCCATCCTGGTGGTCCCTGTCTCCTGGTGGTCCTTCCTCCCCATTCTCTCCCGATAGCCTCATCCCCTCGTGGTGGTCCCTGTCCCCTCCCGATGGTCCTCATCCCCTCGCGGTAGTCCCTGTCCCCTCTTAGTGGTCCCCATTCCCTGGTGGCCCTTCCTCCCCTCCCAGTAGTCCCCATCGCCTCTTGGTGGTCTCTGTCCCCCAGTAGTCCCTGTCCCCTCCTCGTGGTCCCCATCATCTGGTAGTCCCCATCCCCTCGTAGTAGTCCCTGCCCCTCCTCGTGGTCCCTGTCCCCTCCTGGTAGTCCCCGTCCCCTGGTGGTCCCCATTCCCTCCCAGTAGTCCCCATCCCCCGGGGTGTCCCCGCTGACCTCCTGTGGGTCCACGGTGCAGTAGTGGTACAGGTACTGGTTGAGCACGGTGCCCCCGGCGTACACCTGGCTGCACATGGCCAGCAGCGGGCTGTAGTAGTACCCCCCACCACTCATCTGTGCCTGCGGGTTCACCCCCACCACATAGACGATGCTGGCCACCAGCATCACCAAGGCCAGCACGGCGCACACCACGATGACCACCAGGTAGAAACGGCGCGACCGCGAGCTGCTGGACTTGCTCAAGCTGGCCACCAACAGCCCCAGCTGGGCCAGGAAGCAGAGCACGGCCATGGCGATCATGAAGCCGTTGGCTGCCCGCGGGTTGGTGACGCCTCCGTAGTATCCCCCGTAGCCGTAGCCGTAGTTCACCCCGCTGCCGTAGTAACCGGAGCCGTAGAAACCGCCCAGGCCGGTGCCCAGCACGCCGCCGTAGCCGTAGCCGTAGTCCCAGGCCAGCGTGGAGGCCACGCAGGCGAACACGGCGATGCACAGCAGCATCACCGCGCCCTCCAGCAGCCGCACCAGCCCCGGCGGTGACGACCACTTGTAGAAATGCTGAGGGACGTCCTCAATGTAGTAGGAGCCTGGTGGCGGCGAGCGGGCGCCGAAATCGTAGCCGTAGTCACCCGTGGGTGGCCCGTAGGAGGCGGGGGGTGGCCCGTAGGCGCTGTCGTAGGGTTTCTTGGTGAACATCCCTGCAGGGGACAGGGGACAGAATGCTCGAGGGAGGTTCTGTCGCCAGAGGAGGTGGTGGAGGAAGGACTTTGGTCCCTTTGTCATCGTCGCCACCCAGCTGGAGAGGGAGTGGGAGGCGCGGCGGTTTGTGTGGGGAAACTGAGGCACAGGGTTGTCACACAGAGTTGGGGTGTCCAAAAAACTTTGGAGATCCCACCAAAGAAGCCTTGGAGACCACACAAAAAAATCTGGGAAACCTCCTCAAAAATAACCTGGAGAGACCCCCACAAAAACCTTGGAGACCCCACCAAAAAAACCTTGGAAACCCCCACAAAAACCTTGGAGATCCCACAAACAAATTCAGAGACCCCCCCCAAAAAATACCGGGGGATTCCCCCCCAAAAAACCTTGGAGACCCCACCAAAAAAAACTCTGGAGACCTCACAAGCACCTTGGAGACTCCATAAAGAGACGCCACAAAAGTTTTGTGGAGAAACTGAGGCACGGCGTCACCGTGGGTTGACGTGGGGAAACTGAGGCACAGTGAGTCACCAGCCGGTGCCACCCCAGGCTCTCGGTGTCACATCCCTGTCCCCAACAGCCCGAAGCCGGCAGGGAATTAATTGGGATTGTTGGAATTCCCCGATGGGAAGCAGGTAGCCTAAGCTGATCCGGACGTATTAAAAATCAAAATAATCACAATCAAAATCAAAATAATTAAAAATAATTATAATCACCAAGTCCACGTGAGGCAGAGCCACGAGGAGAGCGGCTGGAAAATTTGGGGTGGGGGGTTAAAATCAGCAAAATTAATGTGGGGACCCCCTCGTGCCATGCAGAGAACCCAGAAAAAAAACACAAAAAAAACCCCAAAATGCTGGGGGAAAGGCGAGTTCCTGTGGGAAACTCAAAGTGGGCGCCAGTTCCGGCGGTACTGGGGCTCGGCGGGACCCCCGAGAGGGGCGGGGAGGAGTTTTGGGGGTGCCCAAAGGTCCCGGTTCCCAATCCCACCGATTCCAAATGCCCCGGTCCCAGCGATCCCAAATCTCCTGGTGCCGGGCGGATCCCCCCATTTGACTCCACTTGGGACCCCCGGGAGGTCACCGGGATCTGCAGCAGGGACCGGAGCGCGGTGTCGCCGGTGGCAGCCGGGCCGGGGACGGCTCCGGTACCGGGAGCACTACCGGGGTCAGCACGGAGGGGATTTCGGTGGTGTCGGGGAGTCCGGTACCGGCGCGGAGCCGCTGGGGACCCCGCTACCGCTCTGGAATCCGGAACCGACGGGGACCCGGGTGCCGGTGGGGACCCCAGTACCGCTCTGGAATCCCGTGGCCGCTACCGATGTGAACCTGTTGGGGCCCCGGTACCGGTGTGGACCCGGTGGGGACCCCGGTACCGCTCTGGAATCTGGTACTGGCTGGGACCCTGGTGCCGGTGGGGACCCCGGTACCGACACTGGAATCCTGTGGCCGCTCCCGGTCCGGCCCGCGGTGCCGGAGAGAAGCCCGGCGAGGCCCCCGGTGCCTCGGGGAAGGACGAACCACCCCCGTTCGCAGCGGGGAGCGGAGACCCCCGGTGCTCCCTCCCGTTCCGGTACCGCCCTCCTCCCGCGCTGCCGGTGCCGGTACCGGGGGTTCCCGGTACCGCGGAGCCGCTCACCTGCCGCCTCCTCCGCCGCTTTGTTCACCTTAAAATGGCAGCCGGGAGCGGCGGAGGCGGCGGCGGCGGCGGCGCTGCGGCACCGGCCCCGGGTCCCGCCCCCGGGGAGGGCGGGGGGCAGCACCGGGCACGGAGGGGTTAAAAGGGGGCTGGGCCCAATCGGGAGGAGCCCCCGGGGGAGGTTTGGGGAAATTCTGGGGGGACAAAAGGGGAAACTGGGGACAGAAGCGTCCCCAAAGCGGGGAAGGCTTGAGATCGTCCCGCCCCCCCCCCCAAAAAAAAAAAAACTTGGAGGTTTTTTTTAATTACCAAAGGTAATTAATGAATTAATCAATGTTTAATTATCCCAGTTCCTGTGGAAGGGGCAAGGGACACATCCAGGGGGGGCGCAACGGGGGCGGGGCCTCCCCAGAAACCTCAAAATGAGGGGAGGGGACCCCGGGGTGTCTCGGGGGGTGTCCCCGGCCGTCCCCGATTGTCGCGGCACCAGTGGCACCGGGATCGGGATGGATCCAGCCGGGATCGGGAATGTTGGGATGGATCCTGTTGGGATGGATCCCACCGGGATCGGGAATACCGGGAATCCTGCCAGGATGGGTCCAGGCAGGATCGAGAAAGTCGGGAATGATCCCACTGGGATTGGGATGGATCCAACCAGGATCAGAAACGTTGGGATGGATCCTTCCAGGATGGATCCCACCGGGACTGGAATGGATCCTGTTGGGATGGATCTAGCCGGGATCGGGAATATCGGGATGGCTCTTGCAAGGAATGATCCAATCTGGATCGGGATGGATCCAGCCGGGATCGGGAACTCTGGGATGGATCCAGCCGGGATCGGGAATGTTTGGATGGGTCCTTCCAAGATGGATCCCGCTGGGATTGGGATGGATCCTGCTGGGATGGATCCAGCCAGGATCGGGAATATCGGGAATGATCCAACAGGGATCGAGACGGATCTATCTGGGATCGGGAATGCCGGGATGAATCCCGCCGGGATCGGGATGGATTGTCCAGCAATGACACTTTTGGGGGCCCCTTTGGGGACCCAGCGCCGTCCCCCGGCCTCCCCCGCGCCCCGGCAGCACCGACCGTCCCCCGCGCTGTCACCAGCTCGTCCTCGAAGGTGACACGCCTGGCACGCGCTGGCGGCGACATCGCCACCCGGGGGGTGGCGGCGCTGAGGTGGTGTTGTCGCCGTGCGGGGGGACACGGCGGGGACCTCGCGGGGATGTCACCGCCCCTGGCGACCGCGGCACCCCCGGGGGCTCCTGACGCTTCGAGGACACCCCTGGAGGGGACACAAAAGCCGCGGTGTCACCGTGACTCAGTTTCCCCCACGGGCCACCTGCGGTCATCCCTCTTTGGTGGCACCGCGAGGCCACCGTGTCCCTCGGGGTGTCCCTGTCCCCCCAGTGTGGGCTGGGATGAGCGGAAAACATCCGCTGGTGACGCTCAGGGACCCCGTGTCCCCTCCTGTCCCCTCCCCGCGCCAGCCCTTGGGGACAATGGCCGGTGTCCGGTCCCCTGCCACCGCCGTTACCTGCCCGTCGCATGGGGAGGGGACACACGCGACGCCCGGGCACAGCGCGATGTCTCCTGGCTGCTCCCCAGTGCCCGACCAGCAGTGCCACCAGTGCCACCGCTGCCCGGCACCGTGCGTTAATCATTGACAGCCTTGCGCCACCCCGATTGTCGCACGGGGCCACCACGGGGCCACCACCCCACTCCCCTACCCGCGGAGTGTCCCTCACACTCCCGGCGCCCCAAAAAGGGTCTGGGGTCCCCCAAAATCTGCCCCAAAAGCCCACGCGGGGTTTTGTCACCTCCACAAAGTTCCCAAGGTGGGGGGAGCTCACGGGGAGGGGGAAACCCAAAAATCCCTCAAAATCCGCCCAAAACCCAAAAAATCCCCCCCAAACCTCCCCAAAATCCCCCCAAACCCCCGTCCCCAGGCCGAGCAGAGAGCGACACGTCCAGTTCAGGCTCCTTTAATTTGTGCCTCAGCTCCCCCAAAAAACCCCAAATCCCCCCAAAATCCCCCCCAAATCCCACCCACGACCCCCCCCCCCCCCCCCCGCAAAGAGGAAGCAGACAGAACCGGACCCTGGGCAGGGGTCCAGGACTGTGGGGAGGGATGGGCTCCTCCAGGGGGTGGGAGATGGGCTCAGAATTGCATCCAGGGGTGCCCCCCCCAAATTCCCCCCCCCCCCCAAATTTCCAGCTGGGGGAAACTGAGGCACGGAGAGGTGACGGTGACGTCGCCAAGGTCACTTTGGGGGCAGAGCCACGAATGGAGACCCCTCCCCCGAAAAAATACACCCCCTTGCCCGCATTTTGGGGCTCACCACGGGGGTCTCCCCCCTCTTCGAACCCCCCCCACCCTGTCCCCAAATTTCAGCCTCCCCCCAAAAACCACTCATGGCTCCTGGTTTGTCCCCTCTGTCCCTTGTCCCCTCCCCTCTCCAGCACCCCCCCCCCCCAAAAAAAAGGCTCAGCTCGGCTCCCACCACTTGGGGGGTCCCGGGGGGGTTTGGGGGGGTCCAGCACAGTGAACGCAGGAGTTTTTATACAGAGCTTTCCAGAACAAAGCTACGGGAACAGCCACACGATGGCCAGAGATAAACACGGGGAATCCCCCGCACCCCAAAACCGCGGGGAGAGTGAGGGGATGGGAGATCCCCCTGCACCCCAAAACCAGGGAGGTACAAAGGGTTCTGAGACCCTCCCCCCACACGCCAAAACCGCCCTCCTGGGACTGGGGGGGACACCAAGGTGTCTGGGGGTGTCCCCAACCCCCTCCCCGCCACGGCGTCATCCGCTGTCCCAGGTGACAGAAGGTGACAGGGGGGTGCCCCATGCCCCCCCCACCCCATTGCCACAGTCCAAAGGGGTGGGAGGGTGACAGAAGGGGACAGGAGGGTGGCCCCAGCACCCCTCAGCTGCTGGCCGAGGGAACACACGGTGACACGTGGTGACACACGGTGACATGGTGCTGTGCCCATCACCCCGAGGTGACTGACACATGGTGACATAACACGCGTGTCCTGCCGCTGTCCCTCAGCTGCTGTCCGAGGTGACACGGGTGACACACGGTGACACGGGTGACACACAGGTGTCCCGCTGCCGTCTGTCAGCTGCCGTCCAGGGTGATGGTCACACACGGTGACACGGTGCTGTCCCCATCACCCCGAGGTTACACACAGTGACATGGGTGTGCCGCTGCTGTCCCTCGGCCACGGTGACACGGGTGACACAAGTGACACACAGTGACACAGGTGTCCCGCTGCCATCCCTCAGCTGCTGTCCGAGACGACACGGGTGACACACGGTGACACGGGTGACACACAGGTGTCCTGCCGCTGTCCCTCATCCGCTGTCCGAGGCGGCCCGGGGGGACAGCTCGGGGTTGTCGCTGCTGTTGCTGCCGTGGCGGGGGCTGCAGGGCGCGGTGGTGTCCCGCGGTGTCCCCGCTGTCCCCAGGGCTGTCCCCGGGGCTGTCCGGGCCGCCGGCTGGCGCAGGGTGCGGCCGAGCAGCGCGGGCAGCGCCTGCAGGAGCCCCCCCAGCGCCTCCAGCTGCACCTCCAGGGCCCCCAGGCGCCGGCCCAGCTCCTCATGGCGCTCCTGCAGCTCTGAGAGCAGCTCCAGCATCACCGACTGCGTCTGCAATGGGGCACGGTCAGGGGGACCCCAAAACAAAGGAATTTGGGGTCAGGGGGACCCCAAAAATAGGGGGGGTTTGGGGTGAGGCATCACTGACTGCATCTGCAATGGGGCACGGTCAGGGGGACTCCAAAAATAGGGGGACTTTGGGGGAAGGGGTCAGCGACTGTGTCTGCAATGGGGGTTGGGGGCAGCGAGACCCCAAAATATGGGGGTTGGGGGCAGTGAAACCCCATAACAACAGGGGTTTGGGGTCAGGCATAACCGACTGTGTCTGCAATGGGGGTTGGGGTCAGGGGGACCCTAAAACAACAGGGCTGTGGGAGCACAGGTCAGCGAGACCCCAAAAACATTGGGGTCTGGGGCAGGGATCAGTGCCACCCCAAAAAATGGGAGGTTCGGGGTCAGGGATGGGTGTGACTCCAAAACAATGGGGGGTTTGAGGAGGGTCTGATCCCATAAAAACAGGGGGATTTGGGGGGGGCTGATCCTATAACAATGGGGTTTTTTGGGGTCAGGGGGTCTGATACCATAAAAACAGGGAGTGGTAGGAGCTGGGTCTGACCCCATAAAAAGGGGGGGTTTAGGGAGGGGCTGATCCCATAAAAATGTGGGGTTCAAAGCTGGTCTGACCCCACAGCAATGGGGTTTTTGGAAGGAGCTCACCTTGGCCAGGTCCACCAGGGTGTTGGCCTGGTCGTTGAGTTTGCGCTGCTCCATCTTCACACTCCTTAGCCTGAGGGGACAATGGCAGGCTTGGGGACACCCCCGGCAGCACTGTCACCATGCAGGCGTGGTGTCCCCCCCCCACCCGGTAGCACTGTCACCCCCCTCAGGAGCTCTGTGACCCCCCTCCCCCGGCAGTGCTGTCACTTCTGTCACCTCTGTCCCCCCTGTCCCCCCCCATGCAGCCTCTCCCTCAAACGTGCAGCCCCTCCCATCAAGCTCAGCCCCTCCCCCCCAAATCAGCCCCCCCCGGGTTTTTGGGGTCTCCCCCCCACCACAAATGTGAAGGCAGAGCCCGTGCAAAGCTGGGGGGGCAGGGGAGGGGGGGCACTTACTTCTGAGCTCTGCGGGGGCGGCGCAGCAGAGGGAAAACAAAGGGTTAAAGGCGAGGGGACAGTGCGGCAGTGACACCACCACCACCCCAAAGAGACCCCAAAAAGGGACCCAAAGGGACCCCCCTGTCCCAGCCAGGCCACCCGCAGACCCCACCCGGGAGATGGAGGTGCCTAAGGGTCACCTCAAAGGTGACCGGTGGGGGGATGAGGGACAGGGACAGGAGGGGGACAGTAATGGGGACAGGGACAGGGGACAGCAGAGGCGGGGGACACGGAATGGCACAAGAGGACAGGGATGGAACAGGGATGGGGACAGCAGATGGACAACAAGGACAGGGGACGGGGACAAAGAGAGAGGGCAGAGGACAAGGGAATGAGGGACAGAGAACAAGGCACAAGGACAGGGACAGGGGACAAGAATGGGGACAAGAACAGGATAGAGGACAAGGCCAGGGGAGGGGAACATTGGGAATGGGGGGACAAGGAATGGGGACAAGAATTGGGGACAAGGAATGGGGACAAGGAATGGGGCAGAGGTCAAGGCCAAGAGATGGGGACAAAGGCCGGGGACAAGGACAGGACAGAGACCAAAACCAGGTGACGAACCCAGCAGAGACACCCGCCAGGGTGACAAACCCAGGCCACCCCAATGCTGACCATCTGTCACCCACCCAGAGGGGATACACCCCCTTTGGAGACAGGCCTGTGGCCAGGGAGGGTGACAAGGAAGCAGGAAAAGCGGTGGCACTTACTGATGGATGGCTTGAAGGAACTTACGCTGGTGGGTCCGAACTTTGGCGTGGTCGATCTTCTTCACCAGCTTGGTGTGCTTGTAGATGAGCCACGTTTCCCTGAGCACGTTGGCAGCGGCGTTCTTCACCTGCGACCCCAAATCCCACAGGGCACCCATGAAGGGACATCAGAATTGGCTTTTTCCCATTTTTTCCCATTTCCTCTCCAGTTTTTTGGGGGTTTTTCCCATTGTTTATGGGGTTTTCCCCACTTTTAATTTTTTTTGCAGTTTTAATTGAGATTTTCATTATTTTAATGGAATTTTTTCTTGGTTAATGTGGTATTTCCAGGTTTTAATGGGCTTTTCCCAGTCTTAAGGGGATTTTTCCCATTTTAATGGGTTTTAACAGGACTTTTTCCCCTTTTAATCAATTTTAATAGGATTCACCCCAATTTTAACAGAGTTTTTTCCACTTTTAATGGGATTTCCCCCATTTTAATGGAATTTTCCCCAATTTTAACATTTTTTTCCCATTGTTACCAGGATTTCCCCATTTTTTGGGCCAAGCCAGGCGCTCTCACCCGCTTGGTGAGCTGCGTGTCCATCATGAAGTTGTGGACGTGTTTCTCAGCTTTGGTCAGCTCCAGCTTCCGGGCCACCACGGCCACCACCAGCGCGGTGCAGCCGGCGCCCTGCGGGGACATTTGGGACAGTGTTATCTCCACCTGTTCGTTTGCATTTTTGCATTATTTTGGGTTTAAAAATTAAAAACAAAAACATGGCAGGAAACGGAAATTCCAGTTTGCTTCTCAATCTGGAGTTAAAAATAATCACTTTTCCCAAGTGGAAAATCTCCTCGCGGTGTCCCCAAGGCCGTGTCCCCTCATGTTGTCACCTCTTGGTGTACTCTTCCATGTGCCCTCTTGGTGTCCCCTGGTATGTCCCCATGCAGTGTCCCCTCAGAGTGTCCCCTCTTGGTGTACCCTGCTGTGTCCCTGCCTGTCTCCTGTCGCTGTCCCCAGCCATGTCCCCGTGTCCCCAGCCTGTCCCCAGCCGTGTCCCCCGGCTGTCCCCACGCTCACCATGATGCCGGTGAGCAGGCACACGCCCTTGCCGCAGTAGGTGTGTGGCACCATGTCCCCGTAGCCAATGGACAGGAAAGTGATGGAGATCAGCCACATGGCCCCCAGGAAGTTGCTGGTCACCTCCTGCTTGTCGTGGTACCTGTGCAGGGCGGTGGCACTGCTGTCACCGCTGTCACCACCATAATTTGTTTCCTCCCCCCCATTTTGTGCCCATTGCAGTGGATTTGGGGCGTTGTCCCCAAAATGGAATTGGGGACACCATGGGGATGTCCCATGGCCAGGCTGTGTCCCACTGGGACAATGAGGGGACAGCACAGAGGTGGCACTGCTGTCCCCAGAAGTGCAGGACAGCGATGTCACCACGGTCGTTGGATCCCCCCCCATTTTGTGCCCATTGTGCCCATCGTGGATTTGGGGCGTTGTCCCCAAGCCAGAATTGGAGACACCAAGGGGTGTCCCACAGCCGAGCTGTGTCCCCTTGGCATTGGGGGACGCTGAGGGGACAGCACAGAGGTGGCACCACTGTCCCCAAAAACGCGGAATGCCGATGTCACTGTGCATCCCCAAAGGCCACCGCAGGTGACACCGGAGGGGATAGCGGGGGACACTGTGAGATTCCGATGTCACAAACACCATGGTGCCACCACCCCCCTGTCCCCAAGGGTGGAGACAAGCCCAGCTGGGGGACACAGAGCAGCGGCCAAGCCGGGCAAGGAGACAGGGACATGCGGGGAAATGAGATGGGAAAAGGGGAAAAGGGGATTGGGAAAGGGGGAAATGGGATGAGACAAAGAGAAATGGGACTGGGGAAAGGGGAAAATGGGGTGGGAAAAGGGGAAAATATGATTGGGGAAAGAGAAATGGGGTGGGAAAAGGGGAAATGGGATTGGGAAAGGGGAAAATGGGGTGGGAAAAGGGACATGGGACTGGGAAAAGAGAAATGGGATGGGAAAGGGGAAATGGGGTGGCAAAAGGGAAAGGGGGTGGGAAAAGGCAAAATGGGGTCAGAAAAGGGAAAAGGGACAGAGGAACAAGCCGGGGTGGGACTGTGGGGTCTCAAGCATAGGAATTTAGGATTGCTGCTTCCCAACCCGGTATGGGCTTGGAACCTCACCCGGCAGGGACTCGGCAGGGACTGCCCGAAGCGAGGGGGGAAGTGACAGCATGGTGACAATTCCCGGGACCCGCATTCCCAAGGAACACCCGGGATTCCCCCTCAAGGAACACAAAACGCGCGGGGCCAGGAGGGGAAAGGTGAAGGGACAAAAGTCGGATCCCAGGAGAAAATAAAACCCTTTGGAGACTCCCAGCTCCTTGTAGGGTCTCTCTGAAAGTTCCCCACGGCCACCACGGAGGTCCCCAAGGCGGGAGACAGTGGGGAGGGGACAGGAAACAGCTGCTGAGGTTCCAAGAGGAAAAGGGCTCCAGGCCCCTTTCCGCGCCCCCCGCCCGCCCTCGGCCGCAGCCAATCCTAAATTCTGGGGATTCGGGGAGCAGAAGCCTGGGGCGGGGGACGGTCCCTGCGGTCACTCGGGACGGTCCCCGCGGTCACTCACAGTTTGTCCCTGCAAGCAGCAGAGCGGGCAGGGAGGGAAAACAACAGCGGTTAATGCGCGACCCCGGGGGGCTGGGGGGGCTCGGGGCCAGCAGGGGCGGGGACACGGCGGGGACATCCCGGGCACCCCGCGAGGACATTCCTGGCATCCTGCGGGGACATTCTCGGCACCCTGCAGGGACAGTCCAGACACCCTGCGGGGACATCCCAGACACCCGCGGGGAGCAGCTGAGGAGCGTCCTGAGGGAAAGTCCTGGAGGGTCCCCTCGGTGGCAAGGTCACAATCTCGGACCCCTCTGTGGTACCCCAAATCTTTGGTCCCCTCTGCAGGACTCCAAATCTTTGGTCCCCTTGGCAGCTCCAGCTCCTTGCACCCCTCTGCAGGACCCTCAACCTTCAGACCCCTCTGTGGGACCCCAAACCTTTGGTTCCCGCTGAGGGACCCCCAGTTTTCATCCTCTTGCCACCCCCCAGCTCTTGGTCCCCTCTCTGTCACCCCCAGACCCATCAGGCCCCACCCCAAGGTGACACAGAGGAGCCTGGGGACAACTCCACCTGAGAAACCCCAAACATCCTGACCATGGGGGTCTCCCCACCCCTCAAACTGCCTGATACCTCCTCAGTTGCACCCCCAGCCCCTCCCACCTAAATCTCCTCACTCAGAACCTCGTGAAAACCCCAAAATGGAACCCCGAAAAGATGGCCTTTGCCTCCACCCATGAAAACCCCAAAATAGAACCCCTAAACCCCAACCTTTGCCTCCACCCATGAAAACCCCATGAAAACCCCAAAACTGTAACCTCCAAACCCTGACCTTTCAGTCCACCCGCAAAAACTTCAAAATGGGAACCCGTAAGCTACAGCCTTTACCTCCACCCAAGAAAACCCCAAAATGGAGCCCCTAAACTATGGACTTTGCCTCCACCTATGAAAACCCCAAAATGGAACCCCTAAACCCCGAACTTTCCCTCCACCCACAAAAACCCCATGAAAACCGCATGATAAGCCCAAAACAAGAACCCTCAAACCACAACCTTCCTCTCCTTCCCCAGCCACTCACCTCTCGCAGACACGCACTGTCCAGGCGGCAATGATCCAGGAGGAGATGCTGAAGACCAGCAGCACCGTGCCGGGGCAGATGGTCATGAGGGTCTTCATGACAAAGCGCGTGTTGAAGTTGATCTTGTTGAGCGCGCCGATGCTGCGCGACGAGGCGTCGGTGAAGAGCTTGCTGTGCAGCAGCATCACGCGGCCGATCAGGTAGAGCCGCAGGAACATGGGGATGGACAGGATGATGTCCACGTCGGCGTGGGCCACCGAGGCCGCGTAGGTGAAGGCCAGCCGGGCCGTCCAGGTGAACAGGTACTGCCCGGGGATGGGGTGGATGGCGCACACCAGCAGCTCCAGCGCGATGAAGAAGACACGCTCTGAGGTCATGGCGATGCGCCAATCGTCGGCGCCGTTGTCAACCATGAACAGCTGCGGAGGTTTGGGTTCATTTGAGGGGTTTTGAGATAATTTAGGGGGTAATTTTGGTTATTTTGAGGGGGTATTTTGGTTAATTTGAAGGTCTTTTGGGTTAATTTAAGGCAGTTTTTTTGGTTAATTTGAAATTTATTTTGTTAGTTTGAGGGGTTTTTTTGGTTGAGTAAAGCTTTTTTTTATTAATTTGAGGGGTATTTTGGTTAATTTAACGAGATTTTTGGTTAATTTGAGGAGTCTGAAGTTAATATGAGGGGGTGTTTTGGTTAATTTGAGGGGGTTTTGGTTAATTTGAATTTTTTTGTTACTTTGAGATTTTCTTGGTTAATTTGAGAGGTGTTTTTGTTAAGTTAAAGGTTTTTTTGGTTAATTTGAGGCGTTTTGGGTTAATTTGAGGAGTTTAGGTTAATTTGAGGGGTTTTGAATTAATTTGAGGAGGTATTAACTTATGTTAACTCATGGGTATTATTTTAAGGATGACTTGTTTTAGTATAAACCCAAAACTTCTTTTTATTTATTTTTGGGGTCAGGTTTTTCCTTATTTTTTGGGTTTTTTTGCCGGTCTCACACCCCCAGCCAGGTGCCAGCAGGTGCCCCCCGCCCCCCCCGGCCAGGGGCGCTCACCTGGATCTCCCTGGCGTGGTACATGACAATGAGCCCCAGCAGGATGAGCGTCGACAGGCTGATAAGGCATTTCAGGGCGAACGAATACGACGATTCCTACGACACCATAGAACCACCGTGAGCTCAGCCGGACCCCGGATTCCCGCATCCCTACCCTGAGACCCCTCCCCACCTTGGTGTAGACCCCCCAGGAGAGCTCGGTCTCGGTGACCATCACCACGATGCCGAACATGCCGAAGATGAGCGCGTAGTCGCTGAGCCGCTTGCGCTTCTCGAAGAGCGCTCGCCGGTGGCCCAGCTTGTAGCCGATGTTCTGGTTCCGCCGCTCCTCCGCCGCCCCCTGCCCCGGGGATGCCGCGGTGGGGCCGGGCTCCGCCGTCCCGGGCTGCTCGGGCCGGGACACCACTACCTGCAGGCGGGGGCTGGGGCAGGGCAGCGGCGGCTGCGGGTCCCGGTGCGGCGGCTGCGGGGTGCGGGCGGCGCTTGGGGGGCCCCGGGGCCGTGCCACCCCCCCATTGTAGCGGCAGCTGCTCATTGCTCTGCTGGCGACAGCACCGGGCGATCCCGCATGGCTCGGCGGCGCGGGGGCGACCTGTGGGATAGGGGACGCGCGGGGGGACACGGTGAGTGGCCGGGGAGGGGACGCGGGGAGAGAGGATCTCGCCCGGCCTCGGGGGGTGTTTGCCCGGCCTCGACGGCGGTGGGGACACGTCCTGCCCGTGGGGGACACGCAGTGACCACACGGACATGTCCGGCCCGTGGGGGACGTGTCCTGCCCATACGGGGACACGCAGCGACCACAGGTCCGTGTCCCGCCTACGGCGGGGACGCGTGGCGCTCGCGGGGGACGCGGCCGTGTCCTGTCCATGGCGGGGACACACGGTGACCACAGGGACGCGTCCCGCCCGAGGGGACACGTCCTGTCCGCGGGGCCGTGTCCGTGTCCTGCCCACGGAACCGCGTCCCTCCCCCCGCGCTGCGGACACGGCAGCCAGGACTCGGCCACCTCCGCTCCCGGCGGCCGCTGTCCCCTGTCCCCTCCCCGTAGCCGCGGGACATCTCTGGTCCCGAGCGGCGGCTGCGCGTCCCCGCCGCTCCCAAACGCGCCGTGCCCGGGGCTGCCGGGGGGGCTCCGCCGCGGCTCCCCCCACTCCCGGTGCGGCCCTGCCGTGCCCGGTACCTGCCGTGCCCGGGGCCTGCCCGCCGGGCCAGGGCCAGGTCCCGGTCCCGCCGCCGCCGCAGCCCGAGCCGGTCCCCGGGGGCGCGCGGCGGCGGCACCGGAGCGCCGGGAGCGGGGTTGGAGGCGTGGTCCGAGCATATCCCGCGATCCGATTGGTCCGTGCAGCCCCCGCCCCCGCTGACGAGCCCGTGCCACGCCCTTGGTCACGCCCCCTTGTGTTGGCCACGCCCCCTGCTTCTTTCGTGCCCTCCCGGAGACCCCCGGACCCCGCGCCCCCCTCCCCAAAAACGCCCCTTCCCCATCCCAACCCTTCAGCACCTCTCGGAACCCCCTCCCCACTCTCGAGCCTCGCTGCACCCCAAAATTTATCACTCCCCCTTGTCCCCCCCAAAAACACTCCCGTGCACCCAAAACATCCCCGATGCTCCCCAAAACACCCCCAGTGCAGCCCAAAACACCCCCAGTCACCCCAAAACTCCCCTGGTGCATCCCAAATATCCCCAGTGCAACCCAAAACACCCCCCGTGACCCCTCCGTACCTGCTGGGGCTCCCCGGGGCTGCCCGGAGGGGTCCCGTGACCGTCAGGGGCTGCGGGGCCGGGGCCAGGCGTGGGGCCGGTCCGGGGGTCCGGGGGCCATGGGCTTCCCTCCACGCCTGCCCAGGGGACACGCGGCATTAGGGGGTCCCCAAACCCTCCCGGTGACAGAGCCGGCACAGCCCAGGAGGGTCCTGCCCGGGCAGTGCCACCCCCAGGGGTCACACTATGCCCTGCACCAGCAAGCACCAGGCACGAGGGGATGTCACACGAGTGTCCCCATGGCACAAGGGGCTCTGTCACACCAATGTCCCCTTTGCACGAGGGGCTGTGTCACACCAATGTCCCCACGGCACAAGGGGCTGTGTCACACGAGTGTCTCCTTGGCAGACAGGGCTGTGTCACACTGATGTCCCTGTTCAGGAGGGGCTGCACCACACCTATGACCCATTGCATGCAGGGCCCTATTGCACCAATAACCCCATTGCACGGAGGGTTCCATCCCATAAAAACCCCGTTGCACGAGGGGTTACTGACACGAAAACTTCATTGCATGGGGGATTACACCCCATAAAAACTCCATTGCACGAGGGGCTGCACTGTACAAAAACCCCCATTGCACAAGCAGCCCTACTGCACCAACCCCATTGCATAAGGGGTTACATCACATGATAACCCTGTTGCATGAGGGGCTGCCCCATACAAATAACCCCACTGCATGAGGGGATTACATCACATAAAAATCCCATTGCACACAGGCCTGCCCCATAAAAATATCCCCATTGCACATCAGCCCTATTGCACCAGTAACTCCATTGCACAAGGAGCTCACCACAGGAAAACCCCACTGTATGCGAGGGGGCTCTATCACATGAAAATCCCATTGCACAAGGGGTTACATCCCATAAAAGCCCCATTGCACGAGGAGCTGTGTCTCACTAAAACCCTGCTGCATGAGGAGCTGCACCATTAAAAAAACCCCATTGCACGAGGGGCCCTATTGCACCAACAACCCTGTTGTGTGAGAGGCTGCACCACACTAAAACACCATAGCATGAGGGCCTCTGTCACACCAAAACCCCATAGCATGAGCGGCCCTACTGCTCCACCCCCATTGCCGCCTCACAAACCCCCCTTGCACAAAACCCCACAACTCCCCAGACCCCAAATCACCCGTGAGCCCCCGGGCGCTCCCCCATCCCTGCAGCGCCTCCCAGGCTTTGGGGCCACCAGGAGGGGACAGCCCCTACTGTTCCCATTCCCAGGGGGCTGCAGGGCCCGCGGTGCCTGAGCCACCCCTGGTACCTCAGGGAGCCCCGGGGGAGCGGGGCCGGCTCCAGCGCACCCCTGCTCCCGATGTGTGGCCGGGCCTGGCTCCTCTCCAGGGCCGGATCGTTTTCTCTCCATTCTGCCAAATTTATGGCAGGAAAATGGGCTCCGATTTCTTTTTAATATTCGGTGTGGTGAAGAAAAAGCCGCAGCGGGCAGGGACGAGGGGAAATGTTCCCCCCAGCCTCCAGGGCCCTGGAGGCTGTGCCAGGCCCCACAGCCCGGAAAAGTTTTTGTCACCTCGGATGGGGGTGGGTGAGGCCACCGTGGGCTGGGGACGCTGAATATTTCATGAGGCACCGCTCCGTGGTGGCTTCACTGCTCTGGATGGCCGCAAACAGGGCCCAGATCCATCTTCCCCCTGCCCAAGCATCCCCAGGGATGGATTCTGCATGCCAGGGAGGCCTTCTGTCCCTGTCCCCTATCCCCTGTCCCTAGTCTCTGTTCCCTGTCCCCTGTCCCTAAGGGGACGGCCTGGCTGGTGGCTGCATGCCCAGGGTGGTCCTGCCTGTCCCCATTGTCCCCAAGGTGGGGATGGGGACATGGCAGGTCCAGAGTCACTGCATGTCCTTGAGCCTCAGCCACCAGGGTCCCTGCTCCGGGATGTGACACTGCATCAGGACAGCCACGGGTGGCTCTGCCACCCCCTACTCGGGGACAACGGACAAGGGAGAGCTGCAGATGCCACCAAGCTAGGGCAGGACCCACGGTGGCAACAGCAAAGAGTGACAGCACTTCCCGCGGCCGGGACACGTGTCGGGACACCCCATGGCCGGGCTGCAGCAGCCCCCAGAGCCCCGGGGGTGACAGTGGGGTGGCAGCGGGGGGACAAGGGGACCCCCTGCTCCCCCTGTGCCCGGAGCAGCGGCGCTGCCTCTGAGCAACTGCAGAGGAGGGGAGGGCGCGGCTATAAATAGCGGCGGGCTCCCCGCGGGTGTTTTATTTATTCTCCTCTCGCTAATTCCTGCCCGGGCATCGCTGCGGAGTGAGGCACGAATCCGGGGGGAGCCGGGCTGGTGGCACCGCGGGGACAGCAGGGTGACCCCCGCTTGCGGTGCTCGGGGTTGCGGGTTCAGCGCGATGACCCCGCCCGGGGTCACCGGGGCTCCCCGCCAGCCGCCACCGCGGCCCGGGGCTGGCCGGGGGCACCAAGTGCGTCAGACCTCCGGCTGTCCCCCCCGTCCGTCCCCAAAAATCCGCCGCGTGGTCCCGGTTCCTGCGGCCGCCGCCAAATCCTGGCCATATGTCCCAGGCCGGGAGCAGCTGGCGGTGCCCGCGGGAGCCCCCGGCCCCCGCTGCCCACCCGCCGGCGAGGGGCGGGCCGGGGACGGCACCGCCGCTGCCCTCCGAGGGCAGGGCAGGGGGGCTCACTGTGCTTTGGAGGGGCACAGGACCGGCTGAGAGGAAGCAGGACGAGGCCACGCGGCTCCCCTAAAAGCAGCGGGAGGGCTCAGCCGTGCCACCGGGGGACCCCCGGGGGTGGTAACACCCTAACCCCCAGGTCTCCCTGTTTTCCCCTCCCCGGCACAGCGGGGTGGGAGCACAGGGGCAGTGCCCGGCCTGGAGGGGTTTCCCCCACGCAGGATCGGGCCCGGTGCCACCCGTGGGGCGTCCGTGTGTCCCCCACAGCTCAGGGGGAGGCACAGGAGGTGGCACACCCTCGGGGACACCCGAAGCTCCCCGGCCCCACCGCGACGCCGGGGAATCCCCGCCTAGTGTCGTGGTCTCCCCGAGAAAATCCCTCTGCAGAGCCCCGCCGGGAGACCCGGGACCGCCGCTGCATCCAGGGGACACGGCCATAGCCCCCATGTCCTGAGGGTTGGCAGACACAGACGTGATCCCCCTCGCGACACCCCCAAACCAAGGGGGGACCCCATCCCCATCCCGCCCGCCTCGGGAGGGGACGCGCGGCAGGGGCCACTGTACCTGCTTGGGGCCCCGCGGGTGCGTGGGGCTGGGCTGGGGGGTCCCGGGGGGTGCAGCGGGGGGGATCCGGGCTTCCCACGCCCCCCGTTGGCCGCCACCGCGCCGGCGTCCCCAGACAAAGCCGCCGCACCGGGTTCTCCCTGCGCCTCCCCCACGCGCTCGGCTCAGCCAAAGGACAAAGCCGCTCCGCCTGGCTGCCCCCGCCGGGCCACCGCCGACCTCCGTTCGGGGCCACCCGCGGGGGACACAGCCGTGCCCGCCGCCCCTGGCACCTCCACAAAGCCCTCGGCGACGGGGGGGGTCTCCCAAAACCAGCCCACGCCCTTGTGGAGCCCTGTGTCCCCGCTGCAGGGCGGAGGTCCCCACCCTGAGGAGGGAGTCCCCCCCAGCGCAGGGTCCCCAGCGGCGGACCAAGGTCACCGGGAAGGTCGCGAGGGGCGGGAAGGCCCCCATGTGTCCCCACGGTCCCCGTCTCAAAGGCTGCGCCCCGCACGTCGAAGCCGCAAGGGCCACGCGGTGCCCGAACCCGCCCGGAGCCCCCGGTTCCCCCCGGGCTCGGCTGCGGCCCCGGGGCCCGCCGGCTCTGGTGGCTGCGGGACGTGCCACCCCGGTGTCACAGCTGTGCTTGTGGCGCTGGGTCCCCCTGCTTTTTGTGGCTGCTGAGCCAGGTGTCACCCCACTGCGCCATCGCTGTCACTCCCCTGTGCCATCAGTGCCACCCCACTGTGCCACCCCAGCAGCTGGCGGCCAAAACCGAGGGAGCTCCGAGTGCCACCAAGCCCTTAGCCGTGCTCAGGCCTTTGGTGACAGCAGCCACATTGTCCCCAAGGACGGGGATCCCCAACTTCCCTGACTCCATCAGCCGGGGGTGCCCCGAGCAGCCGAACCCCGCAGGGAGGGGAGTCCCCGATGTCCCCACACCACAAACAGCGCAGGGAGGGCGTCCCCAATGTCCCCATACCACAACAGCCCCCAAGCAGGACATCCCTGCTGTGCCCACACCCACACGGAGGGCGTCCCTGATGTTCCCACAGCCGTCCCCTCCCAAGGCTGGATATCCCCATTGTCCCCACACCCGCAGGGAGGGCGTCCCCACTGTCCCCACACACCACAACACCCCCCAGACAGGACATCCCCGCTGTCCCCACCCTCGTCACCACCCAGGTAGGACATCCCCGCTGTCCCCGCACCCTACACCGGGGAACGCCACGCGCGGGGTCCCCGCCGCTACCACCCCCGGAGTGTCCCCCCCGCCGCTGCCACCCCTGGGGTGTTCCCCCGCCGCTGCCACCCCCGCGCCGGCTCACTTGCCACGGCCCCGTGCTACGGGGAGCGTCGGGGGGCCCCGGAGGGCGGCGGGCGCTGTCGGCTCTCGGCTCGGAGGAGCAACACTGGCGACAGCGGCAGCGTGCGGGGGGGGTCGAGGGCTTCCCCGCCCCACGCCCCCGCGTCCCCCCCGGCAGGGCAGTGACCTTGAGGCCGCGGCGCTGGCGGTGGGTGGCAGCCCGCGATATTTTTAGCCGGCCACTGTCACTCCCAGAGCGTCCTCATTGTCACCGCCGGGGGCTGCTCCCGCGTCCCCCCTGCCCCAACTCCCCCCCACCGCCGCCGCACCGGATGGGGCTGAGTAGGCCTCGGACACCCCGGAGCCTGGGAACACCGGGGAACCCCCGGGGAACCCCTCCGTGGTGCCCCCTCCCCTTGCCAACCCTCCCGGGCACCCCCCCGCCTCTGCGCCGGGGGCTTCCCGCGAGCGGGGGGATCCTCCCGAGCCAGGGGATTCCCGGGATTCCCGCAAGCCACAGGCTTCCCCAGCACCGGTAGCCGCCCCTGGAGCGGAGGGGCGGTGGGGGTCCCCACCCTCGCGGACCCCCCACAAATTCACCCACCTGCCGCCAACCCCCGGCCTCCGCTGCCCTCGGGCACTGCCGCCGCTGACCATGGCCCGGTGGCGGCGACACGTGCGGCGCCGAGCCCGGGATCCCAGCGGGTCCCGGTGGCACAACCAGGGGCCGGGGGCGAGCCTGGACAGCGGCTCCGCGGTGCCGCCGAGCCCCTCCCTGCCGCGCCGTGCCTCGGTTTCCCCAGCGCGCAGGCGGCGGCCGCGGGGGCTGCGGGCGGCGATGCGGCGCCGTTACGATGCCGCTCCACACGCGCAGCCGCGCGCACCCGCCCCGCCGCCTCTCGGGGCTTCCCGGGGCTTCCCGGTTCTTCCCGGAGGCTCCGGGCCGCCGCTGCGGATAAATCCCGCCGCCTAACGGGGTCCCCTCCCCGCGCTCCGCCGCAGCCGCGGGGCCGGGGGCGATCGCCCACCCGCGGCTCCCCCCCCACACCGGTGACATCGGGGCGGCCCCCAGGTGGGGCTTTGTGCCTCCCGCTAAGGTGTCGGTGTCGCCCCCGGGGGTGCTGGCGGTGGGGAGGGGGCGTGGGGTGACCCCGGGTTGGGCGTGTCACACACGGGGTGGGGGGGAGGCTGGAGTGTCGCCCCCTTCCCGCAGCCCCGGTCCTTTGTCACACCACGGGGATTTGGGGACACGGGGGGAGTGGGGGGGTGAGCAGCGGGGCTGGCACGGCGGGTTCGGGGGACAGGGGCGGAGGTTTGCGGGGAACAAAGAACGGGGGGCGAGGAGCGGTGAGCATGGGTGTATGTGCAAAGCACGGGGTCCCTGTCTCTGTGTCCCTGTCCCCTGTCCGTATGTCCCTGTCCCTGTTTCTATGTCCTTGTTCGTGTGCCCTTGTCCCTGTGTCCGTGTCCCCTGACTGTATGTCCCTGTCCCTGACCGTGTGTCACCTTTCCGTGTGTCCCTATCCCTCTGTTCGGTCCCACGCCCGCAATCCCCGCTCGGCGCCGGGGGGAGGGGATGCTGAAGGGGGGTCGTGCTGCAGAGGGCGGGACCCGGGCGGGAGAGGGCGGGGCCTCGGGGATAGGGGGAGGATGCCCGATACAGGGCGGGTGCTCGGTTTGGCGGGATGATGCCCGATTTGGGGCCGGGGGGGGTTCCCCCATGCCAGCCGATCCCGCTGTCCTCCCCCCCGCTCGTTGCCATGGCAATGTCCCGTCTCTCCCCCCACCAAGTGATGGAAAAAGGGAGGAGGGGAGTCCCCGAGGGGGGAGGGACAGGGAATCCCCTCCCTACTCCACCCCTCCCTCCACTGCAGCGGGGATCCCCCCCGTCCCCTCAGGAGCCGCTTTGCCGGGGGACGGCGCGGGTGGGATACCGGGACTGCGGGATACCGCACTGCGGGATTCCCCCAAATCCCACGGGAAATAGGGGATTCCCCACTAATCCCGCCCCTTCCCCCGCTGGGGGATTCCCCCCTTTAATGGGGACCCCCTGGCATGGAGGGGCTCCCCCAAATCCCCTAAAGCCGGGGGGTACCCCGGAAATATTTTGGGGTCCCCTCAATTCCCCCTGATCCCATGGGGCTGATTTGGGGGGAGATGAGGGGACACTGGGAATGGGATTGGGAATAGGATTGGGAAGGGGAAAGGGGAACAGGGAATGGGGATGGGAATGGGAACAGGGAATGGGAATAGGGATGGGGAATGGGAACGGGGAACAGAGAATGGGAATGGGGCACAGAGATGGGAATGGGGAACAGAGAATGAGAACAGGAATGGGGATGGGAACAGGGAATGGGGAATTTAACAGCGAATGGGAGTGGGGAATGGGGATGGGAAAAGGAAGGGAATTGGGAAAGGGAATTCCCAGGGGACACCACTGGAATTCGGGAAGGGGAATTCCCGGAATGGAAACAGGTGGGGACACACTCCTGGGGGTTCCTCATTCCAGAAGCAGTGCGATGGGGGATTCCCCTCCTCAGCAACAACCTGGGGGGGGGGGTCCCAAAGGGAGAGAACCCCCCTCAGTCCAAGCAGGAATCCCACCCCCAGTTCAAGGGGGATCTTCCACATTTTCAGGGATAAAACTGAGCAAGGCAGGGAAAGTGTCCCCCCAAACCCTTCCCAAATTATCCCTTCCCCAATTTAATCAGATTTTGGTTTTTTTTCTTTAAATTTTTAATTGAATTCAAACACACCAAACTCACACAAAGGGAGGGGGGGGTGGGGTGGGGGTGTCACTCCTCCTTGGCTGGATTTGGGAATTCTGGGATGTGGGAACAGTGCCCAGCCCAGTGGGGGCAGTCCCAAAAAGAGGGAAAAGGATGAGCCTGGATGAATCCCATGGGATTTGGGGAAGTTGCATGGCACCTCCAGACCAATTCCTGGGAAGGAATTCCACTCCCAAAGGATGGGAATCCCTCCTCTGGGTGGATTTGGGGCCCAGTATTCCAGAGGACACTGGGAATGTCACCTGGAGTGCCTGTCCCCCCCAGGAAAGGCTTTTCCCACTCCTCCCTGAGGGATTTTCCCTCTTCCCAATGCTTCTGCCCCAGTCCCAAAGGAAATGGCACTAGGGATTTCAGGGATAGGCCCATCCCAAAGAAAATGGTCCCAATCCCAAAGGAAACAGGAGCAGGGATATCCCAATCCCAAAGGAAATGGGAGCAGGGATTTCAGGGATATCCCAATCCCAAAGGAAATGGGAGCAGGAATTTCAGGGATATCCCAATCCAAAGGAAATGGGAACAGGGATTTCAAGGACATCCAAATTCCCAAGAAACAGGAGCAGGGATTTCAAGGATATCCCAATCCCAGAGAAACTGGAGCAGGGATTTCAGGGATGTCCCAAAGGAAACAGGAGCAGGGATTTCATGGATATCCCAGGAGCAGGGGTTTCAGGGATACCCCAGTCCCAGAGGAAACAGGACCAGGGACACCCAGGGGAGATCCAGGGTCTAGAATCACTTCAGGTTCACACCCCAGGAGCATTTTCCACGTGACAACTCCAGAACTCCAAGGAGGGAATGCCAAGGGACACCTGAGAGCCATTGAGAGCCGCTTTTCCCAGGGAATTTCAGGAAGGAGAAGGTGGCATCAGTCCAACCTCGAGCTCGCCCCAAATCCACGGGTGGGGAGAGAGAAAAACCCCCAAAACCCCGCGGGGGTAGAAGGGTCCTGGTGAGGATCCCAGTCCAGGGAGGCACAGGGCTATTGGTGGCTGTTGTAGGGTTTGTGGCGCTGGTTCAGGGGGTTCTCGGGGGACCTCATCCACTCCTTCTTGAGCAGCTGGCGCAGCTGGCTCAGCCGCATGTTGGGGTTGTCCCGCCGCAGGCGCGGCAGCTGCAGCTCCTCGAAGGCAGCAAAGGCGGCGCGAAGGCGGCGCTCAGGGTGGCGCTCCAGGGGCTGGGACACACTGGGGACATGAGGGACATGGTCACAGGGGGAATGGGGACAGGGCTGGGTCACGCTGGGGACAGGGAGGGACATGGTCAGGAGGGGATGGGGCATGCAGGGGACAGGGAGGGACATAGTAACAGGGGGACAGGGACACACTGGGGACAGGGACGTGTCAGGAGGGGATGGCAACATGGGGGGACACGGTCATGCTGGTGGACAGGGAGGGACATGGTCTTGGGGAGACAGGGAGGGACAGGGACACATCCCACGAGCCATAGGGGGGACGGGGATGTGTCCATCAGGGGGGACGGGGACACATCCCACAAGCCACAGGCTTGAGGAAGGGATGGGGACAGGGCTGAGACATGCCACGGAACAGGGAGGGACATAGTCATGGGGGACGGGGACAGTGAGGAACAGGGACATGGTCAGGAGGGGATGGGGACAGGGACAGACATGATGGGAGGGACAGGGAGAGGGATAGACACAAACCCAAAAAAATGGCCCTGATCCCAAAGGGAACGGCACCAGGGATAGCAGAGATGGCTCTGATCCCAAGGGGATGGGGACATGGAGGGACACAGTCCCAAGGGCACAGGGACAGGCATGGAGCTGGTATTGAGGGAAACAGCCCCGATCCCAAAGGGAATGGCACCAGGGATGGCCCAATTCCAAACAAAATGGCCCCAGGGACAGCAGGGGCAGCTTCATCCCAAAGGAAGTGGCCCCAGTCCCAAAGAATTTCCTGTATTCCCCAATCCCACAGGAATCCCCCACAGATTTCAGGGACCCCCCACCCCCACAGGATTTCCCGGATCCTCCAATCCCACAGGAACCCCCATCCCAACCCCTGCCTGCCCAGAACCCCAGGACACAGCACCCCCTCCCCAGCCACCCCAAATCCCAAATTTCCCGCCAGGATCCCAACTCCCAGGGGACCACCTTTGGGGGGTGGTTCGGGGGGATCTGGCAGAGATTCGGGGTTGGGGCACACCTGAGGGCAGCGATGGCGTCCTCGATGCTACGCGCCTCCACAGAGCCCTCCTCGGGCAGCCGCCGGTTCAGGTTCTCCTCCAGCGGCAGCTCCAGGTGCGATTTCTCCTTCTCCCCTGCCAGGAAAACTGGGAATGCTAAGGAACTCCCTCGGGAAAAACGGATCATGCCTCTGGAAAACTCGTCAATTCCTTTAAAACCCCCCAGGGAAAGTCCGTTCTCCCCTCTAAAAACCCTAATTTTTCCTCTAAAAAATTCAATTTTTCATCTGGAATTTTCCCCTCTAAAAAAACTTCAATTTTTCCTCTGGAAATTTTTTTTTCCTTGGAAAACTCAATTTTTCCTAAAAAAAAAATCAAATCAGTTTTTCCTCTGCAAAAGGAAATGTAGGAATGGGAAATGTGGGAATGGGATAGACGTGGACATGGAAAATCAAGAAGCCCAGGACCAGGAGTGTAAATCACAGAATTCTACATCCAGAAAAGAGCTTTGGGATCAAACACAACACCAAACCCCATCCCCAAAGCGCCACATCCAGGATTTCTTGGGGACAATTGCAGGGAACGGGAACCCCAAGCTTCCCTCAGCCATTCCCAAGGTGTCTCCTGGAGCAGCAGCAGCTGCCCAGCCCAGAATTACAGAGGAATTCCCAAACCTGCATCTGCGTTTTCCCTCTGCTGCTGCTCCTTGCGCACATTCTCCTCGATCTGGGCCCGGGTGATTTTCCCAGGATTTCCCTGCTTGGGGCTTTTCCCTTTGAGCTTGGAGTCCTCTTCCTCCAGCAGCCGCTGCAGCTCCTTGCGGCGCTCCAGCTGCTCCAGGCGCCGCTTCTCCCGCTCCTCCTGGGAGGGAACACGGATTTGTGGATGGATTGATGGATGGATCCATGGATGGACCCGTGGATGGATTCATGGATGGATCCATGGATTGATTCATGAGTGGATTCATGGACGGATCAACGGAATGACCCATGGATTTGTGGATGCATCCATGGAGGGATTCATGGATGGATCCATGGAGGGATTCATGGAGGGATCCATGGAGGGATTCATGGAGGGACCTATGGATTAGTGAATGAATCCATGGATGGACCCACAGATTGACCCACGGATGGAGCAGCTCCAGCTGCTCCAGGTGCCGCTTCTCCCACTCCTCCTGGGAAGGGCACACAGATCCACGGGGGTCACAGCCACCCCAGGAACCTCCTCCCTCTCTGGATTTCGGGATCCCCACCTTCCTCTGCTCCTTCCTCAGGACGTGTTTGTCCTCGTCCTTCCAGAGCTCATCCTCCAGCTCCTGCTGCCGCCGCGCCTCCGCCGCCGCCTTGGCCTCGGCCCTGCGGGCGCGCGCCGCCGCCGACTTGCTGTTCTCTCCCTGGAATTTCTTGGGCATCCCTCAAAACCTCTGGGAAACCGGGAAAAATCAGGGTTCTTCAAGGATCTGGGGTTGGATTTTTGGGGGTTTTTTTTATGGGGTAAACTGGGATTGAGGTTTGGGGTCAGGCAGGCCGAGTTGGGAGTTTGCACCCTTGGAAATGTGCAGGGATGGGGATTAAAAGTTCCCAAGGTTTCCTTCCCCAGTTTCCCTCAGGAATTCTCCAGCCCCTTCCCAAAAATTCCCTAGCCCCTTCCCAATTTTCCTCAGGAATTCTCCAGCCCCTTCACAGATTTTAGGGTTTTGGAGGGGGAAAAGTCCCCAAAACTGAGGAAAAGACTGGGATAGTCCCCCCAGATTTATCCCAACCTCAGACTGGGATACCCCTGGGACAAATTTCCCAGATTTCCTCCCGATCCTGGCTGATCCCAAATCTGCTCCCTCCAGGCCAAACTCCAGCCTCCCAGCCTCCCTTTTTCCACGGAAAAAGCACCTGGAAGTCCCAAAACTGGTGCCTCTATCCCGGTCCAGGGGGATCCAGAGGAAGAGGAGAAACTCCTTTAATTAGGATAAACAGCCCCAAAAACGGGCTGTGATTGTTATCCACGGTGGGAAAAGTCAAATCCAAGGAAAACAGGCGATTTCAAATCAACCAGACACAGGGGAAATCACAGCTTGGGGAGCTCTAGGGCGTAATCTTTGATTTTAATGGCAGATAATTATTAATTAAATTAAACTGAAAATAAATGACTGCTCCATTCCCGAGGTTTGGGAATGGACTCAAGGCCTGGGATGGACTCATTCCTTTCTCCTGCCTAGAACATCCTCGGAGCCATCCTAATATTCTTTTCCCTGCATTTTCACAGTCCCTAAAATCCTTTTTCGCGCTATCCGAGCCTGCCCAGGAGCGGCATCGGGGCAGGGCCTCACCTGAGGGGCGGCAAAATGGAACCCCCGAGCCTAGCCCGCCCCCCCAGGCCTCCCTTCCCCGCCACCTCCGGCCGTGCCCGGTGTCCCCGGTGTCATCCCTTCCCCTCGCTCCCGGCCCGGGCCCGGCCCGGTCTCTCAGCCCCGCCCAGCCCCGAATCGGCCCCGCTCCTACCGGGCCCCGCCGCCAGGCCGTCGCGCGCTTTGTGCATCATCACGGCACGCCGTCGCCACCTCCCCCTACGGCAGGGGCAGGCAGGGCGCGCCGCCGCCATGTTTGTTAAGGTCAAGGCCGAGCATAGCTGCGTTGCGTCTTTGCGGAAGCGGCGGCGGAAGGAGCGGCGGGATGGGCAGGGAAGACTGATCAGGGCGGCGCGGTGGAAAAAATCCGTTGGGAACTCGCGCAACGCCCACCGGCGGCGGAGGCTGCGCCCGGTTCAAAGATGGCGGCGCCCAGAGTGGCACCTGAGGGTATGAGCGGGCCTTAAAAGGGCGGGGTCTCTGTCAGATAGGGTGGCCAGGGCTTAAAGGAGAGGGGCCCTTTGTCACCTGCAGGAGTCGGCATTGCCACCTTGGGGACGGGGCTTGTCATGGTATGGCCATTGTCACCTAGATGGGCAGAGCTTGGCAGGGTGTGGCCATGGTCACCTAGGTGGGTGGAGCTTGCAAGGTGTGGCCACTGTCCCCTCCGTGGGTGGAGCTTGGCAGGGTGTGGCCATTGTCCCCTGGGCTGGCTCCTGAAATCCGCATTGTGCCGGATGCCTCCCAGACCCAAGCTGGCACCAGTAGCAACTCGGGCTGTTTTGACAGTCCTGCAATCTGCCATCAGGAACCGGGACTGGTGAGTTTTGTTTGCCAGGGAAAAGGGCCGGCCCTGATGTTCAGGGACCTGTGGCCCTATGAGAGTCTGTCCGAATTTTCCCTCATCTGCCTCACAATTGTCATTGGGGGACCACTGAAGAGAAGACCCCCGCCCGTCTAAAATCTCTGGCTCTGAAGGAGAAAGTCACACGCCAAAGGCCCTGAGATCTGAAAGCACAGTGTTAAGTTATTGTTTTCACAGGTGTTGCTTGCTGTATGCTACACTGAGCCCAATGAGAAGAAGGGGCACTGTGCCCTTTTTGCAACAATAGCCTTGGAAGCTGTTCCACCTCTCGGCCTGGCTGGACTTCTGAGTTTCAGAGGGTCTCCCACAGAAGACCTTCACCTGTTTTACAACCACTGTGACAGACAGACTGAGATGTAAGAAGCTTCTCCATCAAGGACTGAGACATGAAACCCCTATGTGAGAAGGCTTCTCTCTGCTCCTTCCAAGGACTGGGACTGAAACCCCCAACCCGGAGGAAGTGTGTGTGGGAGGCAAGCTGACCAAACCGAGATGTTTGCCTGCAGCTTGTGACCACTGGACCAAAAAAACAATGGCTCTCATTTACTGCTGAGAACATGGACTAACTGTTACATCTATTCCTTATTGTGTCTGTCTCCTCCCCCCTCCTCAGAATTTTCAATAGAATTATCATAATAAAAATCTCTGAGTTAGCTAGAGATTTTGAGATCTCCCCGACGTAACAGGCAGATCCTCAACTGGACTGGACCAAAGGACTTCTACGCATCTATGTTTGGTAGCTATACCTGCCCTCCCCCCACGCCCCTTTTCTTCTCTCTTTCTCTGTCTTTTTCTCTCCCTTAATGTCTCTATCACATTTTGCTGTGGTCATTCAATAAAGATGCATTTGTTTTGATTATTACTGCAAATCCCCTGTGCCTTGTTGGTTCTTTGCACCTGAGATCACCCCTGCAAACCATCACATCATCCATTCACTGGGACGGATCGTGACAGGCTTGGAGTGGCCAGCTGGCTCCTGAAATTCCACAATACGTACGACGCCTCCCAGACCCAAGCTGGCACCAGTGCCAAATCAAGGTACTTTGATAGCGGCAAGTGCTTCCTGTAAAATGCCATTAGGAACCTGGACTAAAAGTCCAGGAACCTGGACTTTTGTTTGCCAGGGAAAAGGGCCAGCAGTGGTGTTCAGGGGCCTGTGGCCCAGAGTGGCTGGCTGCATGCTGAAAATTGTGCATCACACCAGATGTCTCCCTGACTCAAGCTGCCACCACCACAAAGTAAGGCTGCTTTGTGAGTCTTAAGTGCCTCCTGCAAACCTTTCCCAGCTGTCTCTTGTTGTTAAGGGTTTTGATTGAGGGAAAAATCTCTCTTTTTTCATTGCTGGAGGAATTTAAATTGAGGAGAACCCTTCTTTTCACAATATTTTTGGAGAATAAATTAAAGGGCATATTTGGTTTATTTGCCATTTTATCAGTTTCAGTGGAGCTAACTGCCCTGGTTTCTCATTTTTATGGGTTCACTTGAAGGAAGCTCTGTCTTTTTCAGCATTTTAAAGATTTAAACATTCATTTCTGGGCACTTCTTTCTGTGCCTTTGGGCCAGCTATCTCAGAGAAGGGTGAGCCTGGCATGTACTTAACCCTTATGCTGCCCAGGAGTTTTTTGTTGTTTTTTTTTGTTTGTTTGTTTGTTTGTTTTTTTTTTTGTTTTTTTTTTTTTTTTGTTTTTTTTTTTTTCCTATTTTTGTTTCTAAAGTAGATAGGCCTAATTAGGAGTCCTAAGGAGACTTAGCCTATGTACATCATTAGTATTCTCCTCCATCCTACTGAGTGATATACTACACAGTAATCACCAAGGAATAATTATGAAAGTTAACAGCAAATTACCCAATTTATCTAGCTATACTACCCAAACACAAATTTGTATGTCTTACCAGTTTTACCAGTTTTCTGTTCTTCTGCTCCAAGTAGTCAATACAAAAAGAAAGCACTGTTATTTTTATGAAGAGCTTTCTTCTATAACAAGCCCTTTACTCCCCTTGAATCTGAGTCAGAGGAGCAAAGCAGCTGCAGCTGCTCTGAGGGCTTTTATACCCGGTGGGAGTTGCCCCCTCCCTTTTCCCGGGTGCCATGGGAACGAGAGGCGGGCACAATCAGGGGTATATTAACCCCAGCCTTGGCTGAGGGGCTTCATTCCCTCTCTGGGATGTGCTGGGGTAAGAGCTCTCCTCTCATTTCAGTGAAGAGGCTCTTTCAGCTTATCTCAGCTTCTTTTCAGCGGGTGTTTCTGGGCATCTAAAGAACTGAAGCTTTGAAGATTCTGTGAAGTAAACAGCATGGAATAGAAGGCGCATTTAGGTTCACGATTTTGGGTTTTGTGTTTAGGGGTGGTAAAGTGCATTTGTAATTTCTGGTTTAGGTATTGTTTGGATTTGTATTTTTTTTTAGAAGGAGTGCAGCTTCCAGAGATTCTGGGTTGTGTCAAGTACCATACTTTTTTCAGCAGATTCGTCATGTCACAAGAGGGATCTGCCCAGTGTCAAGGATGATGTTTGAGACAGAGGCTTCAGGTGAGTTGAGGGTTGTGATTAGGAGAGGGAGGGTGAGCAGGTATCCAGTTAGGAATTAGTGTGGGTGGGGGGAGTTTGAAGGTAGTAGGGTGGAAAAGGATGTTTATTTGAGGACCCCCCCCTAAGGCTTCTCAGAAGCCTAGCAGAGGTATTCCCATGTGCTACAGCACACAAGGTTATCTACTGCACTCATAGGAATGCTATTCAATTTTGCCTTTCTCTAACCCAGGTGCCACTCCTAATAAAGGCCACAGCCTTGTAATCAGGGTGAAGCTGGAGCCTGAAGGCACCAGGCAAACTCAGGAGAGGGCAAGTAGCTGCCTTGGTGGGATTTGGCCCACATAACTCTGGACTCATATTTTGGTTTTGGTTTTTTTCATTGTAGCTGACCCAGAAGCTAACAGGCCACCACGAGGCCCTCCAAGGCAGACTCATTTCAGGTGCAATGTGGATCCACATCACCAATCAAACAAAAGATAAGTTGGGGGCTATAGCTTGGAGATGGGATGATGAGAGAGTAGCAGGTTGGGAGTTCTCAGGCCAGATTTAAAAATTACCAGATGGAAAAGCAATCTTCTCCAAGGGCCTCTTAGGATAGCTAAAGGGAGAGGCTTTACTTTTGATGGCAGCTTTTAGGCGGGCAGTGCAGAACAGCTCCGGTCTGTGTCATGTTGTCCGGTGTGCCGTGTTCCCTAGTGTGTCTTTGGGGTCCCTTTTCCCTTCCCCCCTCAATCCCCTCACCACAAGCATGATGTGTCGTGTTTCATGTCCCCCTGTTTGTCACGTTCTGTGTCACGGGTGTCTGCAGGTATTTGTGCCGGAGCTGTTCTGCCCTGGCGCGTGGCATGCTGCAGTAGGACAAGCCTGGGAAGTTGGAATTTGTAATGTGGGCTGTAGTTGGGCTCTAGATGCTATTCCTAGGTTGGCATAAGGTGTTTGCAGCTTGTGAGTTGTCCTGGAGGCGTTTGACATATGTTCTAACTTTCTTTCAGGTGCAGATGCCTTGCATCCCTGGCAGAGGGTCATGGTTAGGAGTAGGAGGTGCCGGGCCTTCTTAGGAGCACTGTGAGTAGCACACTGGTAGGGTTTTGGGTGATGTGGTGCCAAGATCAGGCACTGATGTTTAGTTTTCTCTATAATACAGCTGTCTGAGAGACACCAGCGCGGTGACAGGAGGACCTTCCCAGCTGACGAGGTGGCCTTTCTTTGCACCTGAGACCAGCATCCCCTGATGTCTGAGAGATAAGTAGAGGGCCATGACCCACAGAGGGGATGAAAGCAGTTTTGGAATTACTGGGAGGGGTTTTGGAGTCCCCTTGGAGCTGGGGGTGTCCATGAAGTGGCCCCTTAGGCCCCATGAAAGCCAAGTCTCACTTTTGATCACAGTGCTGATGTGTGCAGCAGGGCAGAGCAGTCCTGGTGTGTCTCGTGTCACTTGTCTATTGTGCATTATGTGTTGCTTGTGTATCTCATGTCTTTTTCCTTAGCCCTTTCAGGGTCCTGTCAGAAACCCTGGCATCATTGGTAGCATCTGTCATCTCTGCATTCCTTGGCCTGGCACCCAGGCCATAGATGCAATTCTGATACCTGTCTGAGCTCCCCAGTCAAAAGTTACCTCTTTGGAAGCATCCAGTCAGTTGTCTTTTCAGGTCTTGTTCTCAGTTGTATGGACAGCTATGCCCCACCAGGATCCATTATGGTGGATTAGGACTTTGTAATAATACAAAGTTAGGTAGAGGCTTCTGATTGTAGGATTCCTAGGCATCCATCTTTGCAGTTCTTGGAAGAAATAATTCAGTTTAGCATCCTCTTCCTCCAGGGTTCTCTGAGCCTCATCAGCTCACCATCGGTTTCAGCTCGGTCATCTTCTTTTGCATTCTCTCAGTCCTTGCAGCTGTTTTCCTTGCCAAGAGATTTCTGTCTGTGTCTTGTGTCCTTTGTTTGTCACGTCTGGTCTGTCCTGTGTCACGGGTGTCTGCACATATTTGGGATGGGGCTGCTCTGCCCTGCCACATAGCCAGCTGCAATAGGAGAATCCCAGGGACTTGAAGTTTGTAATGTGGGGTGTACCTGGACTCTAGATGGGATTTGCAGATGGACATAGGATCTCTGGAGCTCTTCAGTTATCATGCAACTTTTTGACTCTTGTCCTAATTTTTTTTTTCAGGTTCAGATGGCTTAAATCTGTGCCAGCGAGCCCCATCCCAGGTGAGGGGATTCCCCCAAGGAGGTAAGGCCCCATTTGTCTCTGCAGCAGAAGTGTGTATGGTGACTCTGTTACAGCTCTGTTCTTTGTCTTTCTTTTTAGGAAGTCAATCCAGATACCAGCAGCCAAGGTGAGCAGCGGAGAGAAGTAGTTGTTATTGCTCAGCTCTTAGGCATAACGATTTTTCAGCAGATTCATGGTGTCACAAGAGGGATCTGCCCAGTGTCAAGGATGACGTTTGCAACTGAGGCTTCAGGTGAGTTGAGGATTGTGACTGGGAGAGGGAGGGTGAGCAGGTATCCAGTTTAGGAGTTCTTGGGAGGGGGTTTGCAGGCAGCAGAGTGAGAAAGGGTGTTTATTGGAGGGCCCCCCCACACAAGGCTTCTCAGAAGCCAAATAGAGGCGTTCCCATGTCTTACAGCATACAAGGTCCTCCACTGCACTCAGAGGAATGCCATTTAACTTTGCCTTTCTCTAAGCCAGGTGCCACCACTAATGAAGGCCACCGCCTGGGAATCGGGATGAAGCTGGAGCCTGAAGGAGCCAGGCACACTCAGGAGAGGGCAAGTAGCTGCCTTGCTGGGATTAGGCCCACATAACTCTGAACTCACACTTTGGTTTTGGTTTTCTTTATTGTAGCTGACCAGAGGCTAACAGGTGATCATGGGGCCCTCCGAGGCAGACTCATTGCAGGTGCAACATGGATTCCCATCACCTATCATCCAAAAGATAAGTCGGGGGCCACGGCCTGGAGATGGGAGAGTAGCAGGTTGGGAATCCCTGGGACAGATTTAAAAATTGGCATGTATGTAAGCATGTCGCCTTATATTGTGTGTACTTACACTCTATGTGGACTTGCACTGTATGCATCAGCTTATATTGTGTGTACTTACACTGTACCACTTATGATCGCAGCTGCCCTGCCCTGGCACGTAGTCACAGTTAGGTAGAACAGTTATAACAACTTTACTGTTCATCTGTCTTTCGTGGGATTTTGGGTAGAAAATTTATCAGTCCAGAGTGGGGACAAGTCCTAGCTGTCAGCCACCTGTTGACCCTTCCTGTTGTCTCACAGGTCCTCGTGGCTGCTGTTTTCCCCAGGATCTGCCATTTACCTCAAGGAGCGGCAGCCAGAAGATGTGTCAAAGCACCTTCTTCAGCATCTCAGGTAAGGGCCACAGTGAGCATGTAAGTGGAAGGAGTATGTGTGAGAGCACGTGGCTGTGTCTGTCTGCTCGTCTCTGTGTGTGTGAGCGCATGCTGACTGGATTTAACCTTGTGTGTGTGACTTTTGCTTTCCAGGTTTTGCAACTCCTTGTTAAATTTAGAATACAAAATCCCCAGCTGCCTTCCACCCTGGCTGATTTTTTTTTTTGGTCCCGGCCAAGTAAAAACCCAGAAAAATACCACAAGATAGGCTAGAAAAGAACCAAAAAACCAAGAAAAAAAACCCAATATGGGTGAGAATACCGAGAAAAAAACCCCCAAGATGGGCAAGAAAAAAATGCAGAAAACACCCACAGAAAACCAAGAAAAAAACCCCAGGATGGGCAAGAAGAATCCCAGAAAAACAATGCTACATGGACCAGAAAAAACCCAGGAAAAACCAGAAAAAAAACCGGAAAAAAAAGGGAAAAAAATCCCAAGATGGGCAAGGACAAAAACCCCCCCAAAAAAAACCACAAGATGGGCAAGGAGAAGATCCACAAAAAACCCAGAAAAATCACAGAAAAACCCCCAAGAAGGGCAAGAAAAAACCCAGAAAACACCCACAGAAAACCAAGGAAAAAACCCCAAGATGGGTGAGAAAACTCCCAGGAAAAAAAACCAAGATGGACCAGAAAAAACCCTTAAAAAACCAAGGGAAAAAAAAAAAAAAAAAAAAAACAGAAAAAAACCCAAGGATAGGCAAGAAAACTCCAGAAAAAACCTCAGAAAAAATCCGCAAGATGGGCAAGAAAAAACCCAGAAAAAAACACAAAAAAAACCCCCAAGATGGGCAAGAAGAAATCTGGAACAAACACCCCAAGACTGGCAAGAAAAAACGCCAAGATGGGCAAGAAAAAACTGACGTAAAACCGGCCGTAAAGCGCGACTGTCGTAAAAGGTGCCGTAAAGCGCGACTGTCGTAAAAGGTGCCGTAAAGCGCGACTGTCGTAAAAGGTGCCGTAAAGCGCGACTGTCGTAAAAGGTGCCGTAAAGCGCGACTGTCGTAAAACCGGCCGTAAAGCGCGACTGTCGTAAAACCGGCCGTAAAGCGCGACTGTCGTAAAAGGTGCCGTAAAGCGCGACTGTCGTAAAACCGGCCGTAAAGCGCGACTGTCGTAAAAGGTGCCGTAAAGCGCGACTGTCGTAAAAGGTGCCGTAAAGCGCGACTGTCGTAAAAGGTGCCGTAAAGCGCGACTGTCGTAAAAGGTGCCGTAAAGCGCGACTGTCGTAAAACCGGCCGTAAAGCGCGACTGTCGTAAAAGGTGCCGTAAAGCGCGACTGTCGTAAAGCGCGACTGTCGTAAAAGGTGCCGTAAAGCGCGACTGTCGTAAAAGGTGCCGTAAAGCGCGACTGTCGTAAAACCGGCCGTAAAGCGCGACAGTCGTAAAAGGTGCCGTAAAGCGCGACTGTCGTAAAAGGTGCCGTAAAGCGCGACTGTCGTAAAAGGTGCCGTAAAGCGCGACTGTCGTAAAACCGGCCGTAAAGCGCGACTGTCGTAAAAGGTGCCGTAAAGCGCGACTGTCGTAAAAGGTGTCGTAAAGCGCGACTGTCGTAAAAGGTGCCGTAAAGCGCGACTGTCGTAAAACCGGCCGTAAAGCGCGACTGTCGTAAAACCGGCCGTAAAGCGCGACTGTCGTAAAACCGGCCGTAAAGCGCGACTGTCGTAAAAGGTGCCGTAAAGCGCGACTGTCGTAAAAGGTGCCGTAAAGCGCGACTGTCGTAAAAGGTGCCGTAAAGCGCGACTGTCGTAAAAGGTGCCGTAAAGCGCGACTGTCGTAAAACCGGCCGTAAAGCGCGACTGTCGTAAAAGGTGCCGTAAAGCGCGACTGTCGTAAAAGGTGCCGTAAAGCGCGACTGTCGTAAAAGGTGCCGTAAAGCGCGACTGTCGTAAAAGGTGCCGTAAAGCGCGACTGTCGTAAAAGGTGCCGTAAAGCGCGACTGTCGTAAAAGGTGCCGTAAAGCGCGACTGTCGTAAAACCGGCCGTAAAGCGCGACTGTCGTAAAACCGGCCGTAAAGCGCGACTGTCGTAAAAGGTGCCGTAAAGCGCGACTGTCGTAAAAGGTGCCGTAAAGCGCGACTGTCGTAAAACCGGCCGTAAAGCGCGACTGTCGTAAAACCGGCCGTAAAGCGCGACTGTCGTAAAAGGTGCCGTAAAGCGCGACTGTCGTAAAAGGTGCCGTAAAGCGCGACTGTCGTAAAAGGTGCCGTAAAGCGCGACTGTCGTAAAAGGTGCCGTAAAGCGCGACTGTCGTAAAACCGGCCGTAAAGCGCGACTGTCGTAAAAGGTGCCGTAAAGCGCGACTGTCGTAAAAGGTGCCGTAAAGCGCGACTGTCGTAAAACCGGCCGTAAAGCGCGACTGTCGTAAAAGGTGCCGTAAAGCGCGACTGTCGTAAAAGGTGCCGTAAAGCGCGACTGTCGTAAAAGGTGCCGTAAAGCGCGACTGTCGTAAAAGGTGCCGTAAAGCGCGACTGTCGTAAAACCGGCCGTAAAGCGCGACTGTCGTAAAAGGTGCCGTAAAGCGCGACTGTCGTAAAAGGTGCCGTAAAGCGCGACTGTCGTAAAAGGTGCCGTAAAGCGCGACTGTCGTAAAAGGTGCCGTAAAGCGCGACTGTCGTAAAAGGTGCCGTAAAGCGCGACTGTCGTAAAACCGGCCGTAAAGCGCGACTGTCGTAAAAGGTGCCGTAAAGCGCGACTGTCGTAAAAGGTGCCGTAAAGCGCGACTGTCGTAAAAGGTGCCGTAAAGCGCGACTGTCGTAAAAGGTGCCGTAAAGCGCGACTGTCGTAAAACCGGCCGTAAAGCGCGACTGTCGTAAAAGGTGCCGTAAAGCGCGACTGTCGTAAAAGGTGCCGTAAAGCGCGACTGTCGTAAAACCGGCCGTAAAGCGCGACTGTCGTAAAAGGTGCCGTAAAGCGCGACTGTCGTAAAAGGTGCCGTAAAGCGCGACTGTCGTAAAACCGGCCGTAAAGCGCGACTGTCGTAAAAGGTGCCGTAAAGCGCGACTGTCGTAAAAGGTGCCGTAAAGCGCGACTGTCGTAAAAGGTGACGTAAAGCGCGACTGTCGTAAAACCGGCCGTAAAGCGCGACTGTCGTAAAAGGTGCCGTAAAGCGCGACTGTCGTAAAACCGGCCGTAAAGCGCGACTGTCGTAAAAGGTGCCGTAAAGCGCGACTGTCGTAAAAGGTGCCGTAAAGCGCGACTGTCGTAAAACCGGCCGTAAAGCGCGACTGTCGTAAAACCGGCCGTAAAGCGCGACTGTCGTAAAAGGTGCCGTAAAGCGCGACTGTCGTAAAACCGGCCGTAAAGCGCGACTGTCGTAAAAGGTGCCGTAAAGCGCGACTGTCGTAAAAGGTGCCGTAAAGCGCGACTGTCGTAAAAGGTGCCGTAAAGCGCGACTGTCGTAAAAGGTGCCGTAAAGCGCGACTGTCGTAAAACCGGCCGTAAAGCGCGACTGTCGTAAAAGGTGCCGTAAAGCGCGACTGTCGTAAAAGGTGCCGTAAAGCGCGACTGTCGTAAAACCGGCCGTAAAGCGCGACTGTCGTAAAAGGTGCCGTAAAGCGCGACTGTCGTAAAAGGTGCCGTAAAGCGCGACTGTCGTAAAAGGTGCCGTAAAGCGCGACTGTCGTAAAAGGTGCCGTAAAGCGCGACTGTCGTAAAACCGGCCGTAAAGCGCGACTGTCGTAAAAGGTGCCGTAAAGCGCGACTGTCGTAAAAGGTGCCGTAAAGCGCGACTGTCGTAAAACCGGCCGTAAAGCGCGACTGTCGTAAAAGGTGCCGTAAAGCGCGACTGTCGTAAAAGGTGCAGTAAAGCGCGACTGTCGTAAAAGGTGCCGTAAAGCGCGACTGTCGTAAAAGGTGCCGTAAAGCGCGACTGTCGTAAAACCGGCCGTAAAGCGCGACTGTCGTAAAACCGGCCGTAAAGCGCGACTGTCGTAAAACCTGCCGTAAAGCGCGACTGTCGTAAAACCGGCCGTAAAGCGCGACTGTCGTAAAAGGTGCCGTAAAGCGCGACTGTCGTAAAAGGTGCCGTAAAGCGCGACTGTCGTAAAAGGTGCCGTAAAGCGCGACTGTCGTAAAAGGTGCCGTAAAGCGCGACTGTCGTAAAAGGTGCCGTAAAGCGCGACTGTCGTAAAACCGGCCGTAAAGCGCGACTGTCGTAAAAGGTGCCGTAAAGCGCGACTGTCGTAAAAGGTGCCGTAAAGCGCGACTGTCGTAAAACCGGCCGTAAAGCGCGACTGTCGTAAAAGGTGCCGTAAAGCGCGACTGTCGTAAAAGGTGCCGTAAAGCGCGACTGTCGTAAAAGGTGCCGTAAAGCGCGACTGTCGTAAAACCGGCCGTAAAGCGCGACTGTCGTAAAAGGTGCCGTAAAGCGCGACTGTCGTAAAAGGTGCCGTAAAGCGCGACTGTCGTAAAACCGGCCGTAAAGCGCGACTGTCGTAAAAGGTGCCGTAAAGCGCGACTGTCGTAAAAGGTGCCGTAAAGCGCGACTGTCGTAAAAGGTGCCGTAAAGCGCGACTGTCGTAAAACCGGCCGTAAAGCGCGACTGTCGTAAAAGGTGCCGTAAAGCGCGACTGTCGTAAAAGGTGCCGTAAAGCGCGACTGTCGTAAAACCGGCCGTAAAGCGCGACTGTCGTAAAAGGTGCCGTAAAGCGCGACTGTCGTAAAAGGTGCCGTAAAGCGCGACTGTCGTAAAACCGGCCGTAAAGCGCGACTGTCGTAAAAGGTGCCGTAAAGCGCGACTGTCGTAAAAGGTGCCGTAAAGCGCGACTGTCGTAAAAGGTGCCGTAAAGCGCGACTGTCGTAAAAGGTGCCGTAAAGCGCGACTGTCGTAAAACCGGCCGTAAAGCGCGACTGTCGTAAAAGGTGCCGTAAAGCGCGACTGTCGTAAAAGGTGCCGTAAAGCGCGACTGTCGTAAAAGGTGCCGTAAAGCGCGACTGTCGTAAAAGGTGCCGTAAAGCGCGACTGTCGTAAAAGGTGCCGTAAAGCGCGACTGTCGTAAAACCGGCCGTAAAGCGCGACTGTCGTAAAAGGTGCCGTAAAGCGCGACTGTCGTAAAAGGTGCCGTAAAGCGCGACTGTCGTAAAAGGTGCCGTAAAGCGCGACTGTCGTAAAAGGTGCCGTAAAGCGCGACTGTCGTAAAACCGGCCGTAAAGCGCGACTGTCGTAAAAGGTGCCGTAAAGCGCGACTGTCGTAAAAGGTGCCGTAAAGCGCGACTGTCGTAAAAGGTGCCGTAAAGCGCGACTGTCGTAAAAGGTGCCGTAAAGCGCGACTGTCGTAAAAGGTGCCGTAAAGCGCGACTGTCGTAAAAGGTGCCGTAAAGCGCGACTGTCGTAAAAGGTGCCGTAAAGCGCGACTGTCGTAAAAGGCCCTAGGTAGGTTCTAGATACAGTTCTAGGTCTAGTTCTAGGTGCGTTCTAGGTATGTTCTAGATGTAGTTCCGTACACTGAATATGGTCTGGGTGTGGTCTAGATTACGTTATAGGTGCATTCTAGACTGCGTTCTAGACTGCGTTCTAGACTGCGTTCTAGGCATGTTCTGGGTTACGCTCTAAGTTTGTCCTAGAGCGCGTTCTAGGTACGTTCTAGATTGCGTTCTAGGCATGTTCTAGATTGTGTTCTAGGTGTGTTCTAGATTGCGGTCTAGGTGTGTTCTAGATTGCGTTCTAGGTGAGCGCTAGATTGCGTTCTAGGCACGTTCTAGACTCTAAATTGCGTTCTAGATTGCTTTGTATTGGCCTCTAGATTTGCGTTCTAGGTGCGTTCTAGACATGTTCTAGACTCTACGAATCGTTGTAGATTGTGTTCTAGGTATGTTCTGGGTTCCGTTCTAGGTACAGTTCTAGGTACGTTCCAGAATGTTATGTTCTGTATATGTACTAGATATGTATTAAGTATGCTTCCGGATATGGTTCTAGGTATGGCTCTATGTTATATAGAATTATGTATAATATATATTAATAATATATAATACATACAATATATAATTCTATATAATCTATATAATACAATATATAAAGTATATATTCTATTTACAAATATTAATTGGTTTCACTCCAAGTATGAATTGAATTTGGCTGCTCAGTCATGCAACAAGCTGGTCCTTCATCTGAATGGATGTGCTTGCTTGAATGCTGGCCAGTGCCTGATGGCTGGAAGGCAAATGAAACTTTCCCTCACAAAATTGTGCAGTGGTATCATGGGTTGACTGGGAAAAAATAATGTATTTTCCTATGCCCGTTTCAGTTACTGTTGATTATTTTCAGATTCAGAATAGAAGCATAAATTGTCAAAGCAAAATACCAGGTGAGAATTCTCTGAGGAAGAAGGAAAAGCCAGGCGTTTTTATAATCCCTAAAAGTTTGTTCTTTAGAAGAATCCAAACATAAACTTAACTCTTGAGCATTTATGTTTATACAATTCATTGTACTCACAGGAAATAACATTAGGAATTGATTACTGCTGGTATCACCCCCTTCATAGCTGTGTGGACTAAGTTGATTCCAGTCATGTACAGAACTTGTGGGATTTTACTTCTTCAATTGTAATTGTTGTCCCAACCTCAATTTGAACCTGAAATGTCACCAGACTATCCTTTTTAGGTTAAAATAGAAAATAAAATATTGGAGCCTTTTGACTTCAGTAGTCTAACTCTGCTGAGTTTCCAGGATCCATCTGTAAATTAGTTTGGCTTTCAGCTTCCACTGTCCATAACATGTTCACTGTTCATAATTTTAACTTCAGACAGGGAACTGATGTTCAGGCAAAAATGGATGGTTTAACACATAGCTCTAGATATAGCTCTAGATATAGCTCTAGATATATAGAATTAGATATAATATATAATAATAATATATAATATATAAAATATATAATTATATATAACAATAGATATAATATTATCTATAAAGTATATATTCTATATAAGATATATTTCTATGAATACTATATATTTATATACATATTTTCAACTGCTTCTCAGATGAAAATGATTCAAGAACACTCCTCTTTCCAGACCAGTGACAAAATTGGATTTTCAGCAGAACAAAACACGTGTGAGCTCTCAGGTGGGGAGCTCCAGAGTCCTGAGCCCCCAGCTGATTCCAGTGCTGCCTTCTGTCTAATCCCAGCCTGTGTTGGCAACCTGCCCTCCCATTTCAGCAGAAATTCAGAGAGGTGAGCTGGAGTCACTGGGCACAGCACAGTGGCTGGAGCTCATCAGCCTGTTCCATACAGAAACCAGCTCTAGCAGAGTTATTCTGCTCCTGTGGTGTGCTCAGCTGGGCTGAGGTGAATCAGTCTGTTTGAATGGATTGCCTGGGAGCATCATGCAGTAATAGTCTCAAAGTGCATTGTCACCATATCCTTACCTGCTCAAGGAAAATTCCCTGGAGCTTTGAGTGCTAAGAACATGGAGTGCATGGAGGAATGGTTTCCTTCAGGCTCTCTGGTTTCCCAATATGTTTTTGGTGGCGACTGGTTCATGGAGAGGATGAGAAACAAGTATGATGTTCTGTAGAAGAAGGTTTATTAGTTCTGTTGGTCTCTGACTATATTTCTGTTATTAATCTGTTTTAGTTAGTAATTGGACAGGTCACCTGTGCATAGGACTGGGAGTTGTTATAACTCCTCTAGGTGAGGCTGTAGCATGTTTCTTCAATCCTTGGCATAGAGAGGAGTCAATACCATGTTATTTAATGGAGGCTGAAGAGTGTTTGTGCTCCTAAAATATTTGAGACAAGGAAGATCCTGTCCATAGTGATTTGATAAAGGACAGGGATCCTACCCTTTCTGTCTGTCAGTGCTGACTCACACATGTTTGTTATTTGCACCATACCACTGCCTGTGTAGCTCTTAAGACCCCCTTAGGCATCCAGACACAGTCTGTATCTCAAACAGCCTAAAAATTCAATGATGGGATGAATTCTTTTGGAGACTATTTTTCTCTTATTAGGTTCCTATCTCAAGTGAACAAACTGCTTGATTTACAGCACTGTTGTTTGAGAGGTTCCCTTGTGTAGCTGAAGATTCGTGTAATTGCTACTTTGCAGCAAATAAAAAAAATTTCTCTGGTTCAAACTGCAATTTGACTATTTCTGATGTGTAGAGCCCATTATCAGAGCCTTGATGAGGCGCAGAACAGATTTGGATGAAAATGATGAGATTTGGATGAAATGGCCCTCCATCAGGGCAGGCTACAAAGATCCTCCTCTTTGAGGTATTGGCCCTTTTGATGCATAAAATGCATGAAAATTTGCTTGAAAAGTGCAAGTTGATGAGTAAAAGAGAATTCACAGTAATTGTAGTGAAATGAAAAAAGAAAACAGGCAAAAGCATTGGAAAGAATATGTTTAATTGCATGTAATTACTTGATGTGGGTTTCAGTCAGGGAAAAAAGGAAAAAGGAACATGCTAAATAGCGCTGGTGTGGCAATTACTCTTTGATGATTTTCTCAAATGACTGAACTTTGTGTATTATTAAAAAAAATAAAGATACAGCAACAACAAAAACAAAAAAAAAACCCAACCAGGAAAACCACACACACTACTTTATGTTGTAAGAACTTTGCTGTATCAGTCAAAATGCTCTGCCACCTCATGATTTTTGCATGTGTAGACAAAATGAACTTTGTTTCCTGGTAATGCTGTGTCAACATGCTAGGTGGGATGCAAGTTTAATAGTTTTAACTATCAGGGTGTGAGTAAAACATTGCCTGGGTTATCTGATAGCCTAAGCACTTTGAGATGGAGCTTCTCAGTTGAACAATTTTTTGACATGCCAGGTTTGCTGACAAACAAATCTGAACAAGTTGCAGTCTGGTGAAATAAAAATACAAGAGAAGCAGAAATAGAGGTCCAATAGAGGTGGGACAAGGTTCCTAGCACTAATTCAAATGGTTTTGTCTCTAAACAAGTAATCAGACTGTGGTGGTGTTTGAGGGTCCCCAGGACAAGGGAAGAAATGACATCTGATAATGCCTCATCTTCCCTGAGGAGGCTTCCAGTAAGGAAAGGACAAATGCGGGAGTCTGGGGCTTTCCTTCTGGGAAATTGAAAATCGAGGAAGAAAACTAGATAGGGACAAAGAAAACTGATGCTATCCTTCTGATAACAGAACTGAACTCATAAATGAATTTAGGACTGGTCCTCAGCATCTTTTAGGATTCTGTCAATGCACCTGTGACTGAGACTGGCAGTGATTTTCCCAGGTACAAAAATACAACTTCATTTCAATGTGAAGGATTAGTCAAGGTCCAGCTGTATTTTGCTTGGAAAAAAATTCTGCCTGCTATATCTGCACCAGAACAGGCTTATTGGTGGAATTCTTTTCTGCAGATGTGGCAATTTTTGGGGGGGCTGTTTTTGGTCCTAATCTGGATTATTTCTTCTGGTTTTTGTGATAACTTTCACAGATAGGCAGGTAACTGGTAGTATTCTCCCAGTCTAAGTAGGTTTCTAGGAAAATGGAGTAGTAATAAAAAAGTAGGCATAGCAAGCTAAAGAAAGAAAAGACCTGTGCTGCATCTTTGTAGCCTTTTTTTTATTTCACTGTGATGGAACACCACTCAGCTGAGTAGGGAAATATTGTCCAGTTCAGACTGTAATTGAGTAGAATCTGACTTATTTGGGGCTGAACACAAAAGTGAGGATAAATCAAGGAATTAACAAGACCGAGAGAACAGACTCTACTTTCCAAATCCCAGAGTGCCAGTGCTGGAAAGTTTATTGTAATGGAATTTCAAGCCAGGATTTCCAGGCTCAGGAGGTTTAGTTATTTTGGATGCATTTCAGATCAGCAGTGCCTGCTTGGCATGCTGTCTGCTCCTGTTGCAGCATTTAGTTTTGTGACAGGTTCTGTGTGAGAAACAAGAATGGCCCATATCAGCACACCTTGGCAGCTTTATTTCAGCTGTAGCATTTTCAAGGAGAAGTTCCACAGCTGTTATTCCTTGTAACCCTGGGCCGGTGTCTTTGCTTGAAATGGTTGAAAAGGACGTGCAAACTGAAGGCTCTTCCCCATAGAAAGGTGTCAGCTCAGCTGCTGTCGCTCCCAACGTGTGCAGAGTTACAAACACAGAGCCCTGGGGCAGCAATGCCATCAGCTGGCAGTTCAGCAGTTATAATTTACCACAGGGGATGGAATGGTTTTTTTGTGAGGGTTATCTTAGCAAGGCGCTCACTGGGGGACCCATCTGTTTCTGCTCATGTGCTTCCAAGGGTGACGTTTGCTAGCAGGGCCAAAAACCCCCCGGGAAACTGCATGTGAGCACAGTTCTCATGCGTAACCCATTGTAACTACATTTCCTCCTGTCTGTGATCTGCAGAACTCATCTGATAGGGAGTTTCTTTCCCAGTACTTTGGGTGAGTAGACTCACTAAATCCTGCTTCCTCTGTTTCTGCACTAGGGTTCATCCAGCACTGAGTACTGTGGGAATGTGTAAAATCAGAGGGGTTTGGGAAAGCTGCAAAAGGCAGGCCTCAGAGACAGCAGAACTGTGATCAGAGCTGAGCAGCAGCCATGAGATTGGTCAGCAGAAAAACTATTTAAACTGTGGAAAAGCAAGGACAAATAGAACAATGGTCTGTGTATTAACACTTGCCTAGAATGACTCCCTAAGCTACAGAAAGTTTATCTAGCAAGATATTAGGAAGTTCTAGGCTTAATACTGGAGCTCTGTGCATTGTGTTTAAGGCTCACAAGCAGGTATTGTATTTGAAATAAGCAAGCATTGTTTAACCAAAGGTACCTGTGCTTACAGTGGTTGGATAGAGCTACTGTCAATGCGCTTTTGCTTTGTGTGATTGGGCAAAAAACTGATAAAGTGAGTTGTGACATTGAGTTCTTGGTCTGCTGCCTGGGATGTGAGCTGGTGGCATCTTCCCATTGCCGTAACCATGGAATGAGGCTGATGCTGGAAAATCAAACGGCTCAAGGCAGTTCCCAGCAGCCCTGCCCTGTTTGTGATTTGTGCACAGACCCCTGCCAGTGTCAAGTACTTGGCACAGAGCTATGGTGAGAGGCACTGTGAAACTCCTGATCTCCTGCCTTCCTGCTTCCTCCCCATTTCCCTGATCCCTGAAAGCGTTTAGCCATGACAGCACTTCTCTTCGCTTTAGCCATGACAGCACTGCACTTCATGTTCTAACAAGTGTTGGTTGCACAGAGGTAGTGCTGAAACTGTTGATGGTGCTGTTATTAGATGACCCCTGACACTCACCAACTAACTGAGAAACTGGAGACCATGAATTTCCCATTTCTCCTGAAATCACTTTCTTTCAGAAACTGCTGCACAGTCTTCCACACAACGCATTACTTAAAGGCAGAGATGAGAATTCAGGGAGTGGGGTCTGACTTCCAGCTGAGGTAATTGTGCAAGGCTACTGCCAGGGAAGAAGCGAGGCAATCCTGACTGGATTGAAAGCTGCCTCACTGTGAGCAACCCCTGAACCTGGAGAGAACATCTGAGTGCTTGTTAGGCTGCTGAGAGGTGGGTCTGACAGCTGCTCCTTGTGTGCATAAAGACACAGAAAGCACACAGTCCTGAGGAAGGGAAAGTTGGATGTTAATTGGCTCCGAGTGACTTCTGGTGCCAGGAATGCTCAGTATGGGATGATGCTGGGGATGTAAATGGCAGGAGAGAATTAATTGCATATTGTGAGTGAGGAAGGACTATGGTGCTCAGAAATGAGTTTAGCTTGTTTTGTTGGTTTTCTGGTAATTTTTCTAATTTGGGTTAATTTTGTGGTAGTGATTATGCCTAAATATTGTTCTAAGTCTGAAATTAGTACTGTGGTTATCTGTTGAAAAAGTTCTTAGTCTCTTATCAGGTTTTTTTTGTATATATATATTTGTATATATTTATTTAATTTAAATAAATATAAGTAAAAAAATATGATACAGAAAATATATATCTATTATTATATTAGAAGGTATTCTCTCTAATATATATAATATCTATGAATAAAATAAATAAAAATATCCATATAAATATCATTAAATTTTGAAAAATAAATTTACTTTCTAAATTTTAAATCTGGTTCAAATAAAGGGGTGTCCTTGGTTTTTATTTGGTTAGAGGCAGGAGTTTTATTTTAACTAATATAAGTAATATAGAAATGTGGATCTTAAGATAGAAATATATAATAAATATATAAAGAGAAATTGCTAAAGTATGAATATAAATTTATATATAAATATATGTAAGTAATAGGAAGAGTTGTAGTATAGAATATAAATAACATTATATGGGAATATAAATATAAAAATATGTAAATATAGTTTAAAAGAAAGGGAATGTTTTGGCTTTTATTTAAGTAGAGGCAGGGGTTTTATTTTGAATATTATAAGTGTTAGAGAAGTAAAAATCTTGACGCAGAAATATTTAATCAATGCATAAAAATATGTATAAAAATATATAAATATCTACTCGCATCAGATGTAATATAGAATATAAATTTATTTATAACTTGACATTGGTAAAGATAAATGTATAAGTAAGCAATAGACATTAATATACATTATAAATACAAATATGAATATAAAAATCAGACATAAGGATAAAACATATTTAAATATTTTTTAAAAGAAAGGGTTGGGGTCTTTTTTATTATTGGGTTAGAGGCAGGCTTTTTATTTTAAATAATATGAATGTAGATATTATTGTTATATATTTCTAAATATTGAGATATAAAATAAAGATATAAATATATATATATAAACACAAAATTTAAGTAAATATAAATAATAGGAAGAGATGTAATGGAGAATACAAATAAGAGTATACATTAGTATACATTTTAAATGTAAAAGTGAATATGAACCTGAAAAACAGAATTTTAAAAAATATTTAAATACAGTTGAGAAGACTGAGGTTCTTTTTGGCTTTAATGTGGGTAGAGGCAGGGGTTTTATTTTAAATAATGTAAGTGTTACAGATGTAAAAATCCTAACACAGAAAGATATAATAAATATATAAAGATATGAATAAAAGTATATAAAAATATAAGTAATAGGAACACATGTAACATAGAATATAAATTTATAAATAAATCGCTAAATATAAATGCAAAATCGATCATACATCAGTAAACATTTTAAATATAAATTTGAAAAATGTTTTTTTAAAAAAATTAAATACAGTTGAGATGAAAGGGGGTTTTATTTGCCATGTATGGGGTAGAGGCAGGGGTTTTATTTTGAGTACTGTGAGTGTTACAGAAGTAAAAATCCTAACAGAAATATATACTTACTATGTAAAAATATGTATAAACATATAAAAATAAATTTAAGTTTTAGGGATATCTGCAATATGGAATAGAAATGTATTCATAAAAACAAATGTATAAATGGACAGTGTACATCAATATACATTGTAAATAGAAATGTGAATATTAATATGAAAAAAATATTTTTTTAAATATTTAATTTTTTTTTTAAAGAAATTGTTGAGGTTTTGTTTTGTTTTGTTCTATTGGATTAGAGGCAGAAGTTTTTTTTTTCCTCTTCCCGGTTGTTTTGGGGCATTTATTTCAGAGCAGTTTTTGGCGGGGGTCGCCCCTGTTCTTTTTTGCCGCCTTTGCTGCCCGCAGCCCCGAGGCGCGCTGCGCCCCCGGCTGGGGCGGGCGGCAGTGCTGCCGCCTTGTGGACAGAGCGCGGTACTGCAGCCCTGCGCCGAGAGGCCGCCACCTTGGGAGTGGCGCGTCGCGGATGTCGCGGACTTTTGGTTGACCTTCTCAACAGGGCGGCGAAAAGGGCGGGGAAGTGGAGGACCGGGGTGGGTGACAGTGGACTGCCTGCATGGAATACCGACCCCGGCGCGGCCCCGGTGGTATTTTCTGTGACGTTTCAAGTGTACCCGACACATGCTGTGGTCTCAGCGGCGCCGCGGGCGGGCGTATTTCGGCGGGTTTGTGACAGGCATGTGGGGAAACGCCTCGCTGTGCCGGGGTCCTCTGACAGCCGCTTTCCCGCCCTGAGGGAGCCGAGCCGGGCCGAATAGTTCCGAAGAGCCGAAGAGCCGAGTGTGGGCGAAAACAGCCGAGTTTCCCCGAAGAGCCGAGTGTAGCCGAAAACAGCCGAGTTTCACCGAAGAGCCGAGTGTGACCGAAAATAGCCGAGTTTCACCGAAGAGCCGAGTGTGGCCGAAAACAGCCGAGTTTCACCGAAGAGCCGAGTGTGACCGAAAATAGCCGAGTTTCACCGAAGAGCCGAGTGTGGCCGAACACAGCCGACTTGAGACGAAGAGCCGAGTGTAGCCGAACACAGCCGACTTGAGACGAAGAGCCGATGATAGCCGAGTGTAACCGATAGCCGACTGTAGCCGACATTGGCCGCATTTAGACAAAGAGCCGAATATGACCGACTTTAGCCCAACCGGGCCGAGTTCAGCCGAAGAGCCGGAAAAGCCGAATTTAGACGAAAAGCCGAACCGAAACGATTTTAGACCTAAGCCGAACCAAGCCTAATTTAGCCGAGTTTATTTAAACAGAACCGAACGACGCCGCAGCACTCTGCCTGCAGAGCGCCGGTGCAGACGGCAGGGGGCGGTGTATAAAGCGAGTATAAAATATCAACTGTATATAAGAAGGAATAAAAAGCTCTGTGTCATGTGCAGCAGTAGAAAATTTCAGGCTCCCAGGGAATAAATAGTTTTCTTTCAATCATTATAGTTTTGGGGTTTTTTTTACTCCCAGGTAGCCTGAAAGTTACTACTGCTGCTTTTTGATTCTAAAGCTAGGAAGGAAAACCAAGATTACAAATACAAGAAAAAGAAAGGGAAAGGGAAGGGGAAAAAAAGGAAAGGAAAGGAAAGAAAGCAGGAGAGCAGAAGGGAAGGGAAGGGAAAGGGGTGAAAAACAGCGTTAAAAAAAGAAAAAGAGTTGGAGGGGAAAAGAGAGGGCATTCGGGAGGAGCGGTCCTGCCTCAGGTCCTTCCCCGCCCTGGGGCGAAGGACCCGTTTGATGCCCGGGAGGGACTGCAGCTCCCGGTGGCGGGGGACGGAGCCGTGGCTGTCAGCCCGAGACTCCAACTCCCGGCAGGCCCTGCTGCCGGCGCGGCGTGTGACGCAACGGCTATCGCGGCACATGAGTGGCTACCAGCCCGAGACTCCAACTCCCGGCAGGCCCTGCTGCCGGCGCGACGTGTGCCGCAACGGCCGACGCTGCCCGGCATTTTTCTCTAAATCGGCAGTAAATACAGCTGAGTAAAATTAGCTTGGTTTTCTTCCTTCTTTTTTAACTGAATTGTTTTTATTAAAAATCCTATTTGAATATGTAGAAAAAGTGGGGATGTCCTGTACTATATCCTAGCTTTTCTTGTTTATAGGGTGCTCAGAAAACATGCGTCCCTTAGAGTCCCTCAGAAAGGTTCTCAGTGCGATCTCTACCAAGGTATGTATTTACTAATAAGTGATCCCTTTAGATATTTGCCTGTGTACCTTTTCCTGTAATTCAGAGCTTGCGTTCTGTGGGTTTTATGATAAACCTGTAAAATATGTAAGAATGCTTTTGCAAGTCTGAATCGTTGAAGGCAGCAGTAAGTGGATTTAGAGCCTGTTCTTGACCAGACAACGGGAAAAAGTGTGACTTTGATGCTGAACTTGTTTTTTTCATTTTTCATTTGACTTGTCTGGAATGATTTAGGAATAGAGAGAGCTAGAAAAAGAGAGAAATAGAATTGATTATGGAGCACTCCTCAAATGCTCACCACGATTCAGTGTAGAGCCGAAGTGAAGGGTGATGGAACAGAGCTCTGTGCTTCAGAAGGAAATAAATTTAAACCTGACCTCCGCACAGAGTCTCACTAACTTCTTTTGTTTTAAAATACAAAATATTATTAGGAAGTGTTGGAAGTTAGTGTTTTGGGAAAGAAACGGCAGTTCCACAGAACATTCCATTTAACAGAGGCTCTGGGAACGATTCATGTTGTAACTGCTGTCACTGCAATCAGTTGGTGGTTCAGCCTTGAAATGTGCACTTGCCCTTCTATAAAGCACTGTTTTGTTTGCCTTTCAGTGCTATGAGTCTTGATAAATTGGAGAAGAGCCCAAGAGAAATTTTTCATCCCTTGATATAAAAGGTAGGAAGTGACTTTTTTTGGTTTGGTTCTTTTTCTTTATTATTTCCTGGAAATAAAAGTAATTAAGTATAGGTACTACTGGTTTGTTTCTTCCAGTAGCAGATGATAACAATAGCAGTAGTAATAGTAAAAATAATAATAGAAATAATAATAATAGCAATGTAATACTACTTAAACTGTCTTTATCCATTGAACTGGCCATTTCAAATCAAAACTTCTAAACACAAATCAAACCATCATCCTCGTAGAATCTTTCACAGCAGTGGGCTATAGATCCTGGTTTTGTTGACAGGATTTATTGGTTCTGGAATAGCAAGAGGGAAGTACAAGCCTAACTACTTCTAGCTCACAGACCCATCCAGTGAATACTGCTTTGTGTTTTGGTGGGCTTGTGATGACTTTGAAATCAATTGCTCATTCCAGTAAAAAAAATTAATGTTTTTTTGAACCTGACAGCAGAAATAACTTTAGGCACCAACTTAATAATAACAGATCACCAATTTAAGTTCATAATTTTATGCTGTACTATCAAAGTTTAAAGGTAAATTTTTACTTATTAGGAGATGGTATAAAGTGTATGTTCCAATGTGTTGGATGTATGCAAAGGTACATACGTACCCGAAAGTCCTTAGAGGAAACAAATTTTTACGTCTGCTGTTTGATTGTTTATCATACAATATTTGGTTTCATTTCCCAGGGATCGGTGAATTTTAACTTTGGAGTCCTCTGTGCTAAGGATGCTCAGCCTACAGATGATGAAATGTTCAGTAATGGTGAGTTTTTCACCTTCTCTTTAATTGCTATGCTGATCTGAATAAGAAAAAAACAAAAGCAAGAGAAAAAAAAAGGATGGTTTATTATTTTTTACGCTGTTATGTTTGTTTCCTCAGTATTTGCTGCAGCTCTGCGAACCCAAGCTTTGGGTTCCTTCTGTCCCACTGGGAGTTGCCCAGTTTGGTTGCATCTGGTGAAATTCACCCTGAGACCTTACAGAGCTAGCTCAAACTACGTGAGAGCCATTTGCAGTTCTCTCCAGACACCTGGAGAATGGGTGATGTTTCTGAGGGTCTGGCAAGTATACTTGTATCAAAACTCAGTCTGTGAAATTTCTGGGGAAAACCCTTCTGTGTCCTGAAGGGTTCAAACTCTGGTGAGGATCCAGTTATCAGGTGCTCACCTGGATGGTTCCAGCTCTTAAAGTGAACACTTGTACTCTTACCCTGTAGTTTACATCTATTGTATTTTTGTTATTTTGCAAGATTTTACGGCTTTGCAAAATATTGTGCGTTTCACTCTTTGGAACCTCTCAGATGGTTCTTTGGTGCAGCACCACCTCATGGGACACTTGGCTGCCGTCCTGAAGGGGTTGGTCGCTAGAATTGTAAATCCTGGAGAGTTTGTAAGTCTTCTGTCCCCAGGGAGGTACCATGCTTTGTTTACTTTTGTTCTGTTTGTTAGGCGCTGCTTCTCATTGGAAGTATGAATTTCAAACTACCCTGTTCTTATTTTAACTGTTTTCCTGGTTCTCTCCCTACGGCAGGGAAAGACTCTCGTATCCTTGTCGTCGGGCTCGGTGCTGTCCAAGAAGATGCAGAGACTAAAAAAATCATAAGAAGCAAAATATGACTGCAGGGAAAACAAGCTGGAGAGAACAAAAGGTGATATTGTTATCCTTACCCTGTATTAGAAACATCCGCTGTGCTTTGATGCTGGCAGCTGCCAGGGGCTTGTTAGCTCTTTGTAGGCAGGTGTAGGTGTTCACTTGTAGGTTTTTTCTCTGGACAAGTCAATTCAAACTTTGCTAAGCTTATATTTGCAAATTACTCTCTAGCACAGTCCAGCATGACATTTTTGAATGTTGTAAAAATACCATGTTACTTGGAAATTGCTAATGATGAGAAGCTTTAGGGAAAAATAAGATGTCAGGGTTGGGAGATGTGAGAAGAATTTTGAGGGGATGTTAGACTGAAATAAAGCACACTTGAAGCTGGACTGGCACGCTGGCAGATCCCCTATTAAACAGTAGCGCTGAGATTAGCCTGGGGGTTGCCCATTGTTTCTGTAGAAATAAATGTTTTCTGGTCTTCAGAGGTAAGCTGCTTTGAAAAGCTGGAAGGCACAGCATAGTGACAATCCGTGTGCTTCGCATTAAAAATAGATTTCAGAAGGGTCCTAGGCTTTTGTCTTTTCCTAGAAGTCGATGTAATCCTATTGAGGAGTTTTTAATTCTGTGCTGCCATGTCATCGATCAGGGCCCTGTCGTACTAATCATCATACAGATGCAAAACAAAAAATCAGACCCTGTCCCGACCACTTAGAGCCCAGAACACGATTTCCTCAGGCTGCCATTTGTGTGCCATCGGTACTCACCATGGAAGCGAGCTGGGGATTGTTGCACCCGTTGGGAACAAACCGCTTCTCGTCACACAGAAATGGAATTGGGACGACGCCTCAGCCAGCCTCTCTCTCCTGAATCTGCAGCAGAGCAGTTCCAGTCCATGCGGGCAATCCAGTTCCTGACGATCTGAGCGCACGGAGCAGCGCTCAGCTGCTGTGGGGGGCTCAGGGAGGGCAGAGTGTGCATTGTCATCTTCCTGAACCTACAGACGCGAATCAAAGTGAGAAGCCACAGGGTGGAAATCAGTCGCATATATGCTAAATAAAACTTGCAGGTTTTTTTTAAGAATTGTTTTTGCTTGTTCTTTGTTGTGCTTCTGTGCTTAGAAAACCTCCCTTTACAATCAGTTCAATTCATCAATTGAACCTTTGTTTGCAGACTCTCACTGAGCAGAATTTGTTGCAGACTCAGTGCACGCTGTGCAGGCCTCCCGGGAGTGTGAGGAGCTCACGTGTGCTACTTTTTGCTTTAGGACGCTCTGAGGTATTTATTCCTTTTGGGATACATGATGAGAATTCCCAAGAGAGGTAGTTATAAGGTATGACATCGGGAAAAAGCCTGTGTGGTTGGAATGTTGTTGCTGTCAAAAGTTAATTTTTTCTTAGCCAGTAGTTAGCTTTTTGCTTTATTTTTGTGGTATCAATATTTCATTGTTTAAAAAATTCCTTCAAAATAACTTCAGTGGTCGCCCACCAGTACCTTGTTCAGATTTGCCTATTTGCTTGTAGCTGAAATGTTCACATCTTGTTTATCATTCTATTTAAGAAACTGCTGCCCAGCCAACTAATAACTGAATATCCATCTGTCTAGGACACGGGGAGAGGATTTAGGTAATGTCTTTATTTCCAGAAAAAAGTTCCAGTGTAGTTTCTAAATAGAGGAGAAGGGGGTGAAGACTCGGGGCTCTGATGCCGTTGGGGCACCCCAAGGTCCCCAGGAGAGGGGGCCCCACTGCGGTGCAGGAGCAGGTGTGTTCTCATGTAATATTGAACAAATTATAAATATAAATATGAAAATTATAAACATGAAAATATTTTTAAAATACTTAAATAAAGCGGGTTTTCTTTATTGGTCAATAGGCAGTGTTTTGATTGTAAAAATTATAAATGCAAATAATATAAAGGTAGAAATCTAAGTTTAGAAATATATAATAAATACATACAGATAAATATAAAAATTTAAAATATCAGAAAAAATTAGTTGTAGCAGTAGATATTATACATAATTTAAATAATGATTTAAATCTATTTTAAAATTTTATATATATATCATTATTAATGTAATACATCCAAAGAAACGATAAATTAAAATATGAATGTATAATTATACAAAGTATAAATAAAAAATATTTCAGTATCCTTTAAAGGAAGGGTTTTTTTATTTATTTGGTTAGAGACGGGGTTTTTATTTGGAATAATGGAAGTATTATAGAAGTATAAAATTAAATATAGAAATATACAGTCAATATAGAAAGATATTTGTAAAAACACGAGCGAACGACGCCTCCTTCGGCCGAACCAAGGCGAGACCGGCGGAACCTGACGGCCTCGAGCGAACCGAGGCCAGGCTTGCGAGGCTGCCTGAACGGAGCCGAGCTCAGCCGAACCGAGCCCGCTGCTCTCGTGCGCGCTAATTAGCGCGAGTGCGGTCACTGCCCAATGAGCTCCTGTGCCACGCCGCGCTCCCGATCGTGTCCGTGCGATGGCCGGGCCGCCCGCGGGACGCGGCAGCAGGAGAGCCCCGAGCCGGGCGAGTTTAACGTGAGGCGGCGCCGCTTGCCCGCCGTCAGGGAGCCGAGCCGAGGCGAGCTCAGCCGAACGCGGAGAGAGCGGCTCCGAGTTGGGCCGAAGCGAGCCGAGCCGCGCCGAGCGCAGAGAGCGGCTCCGAGTTCGGCCGAAGAGAGCCGAGGCGCGCCGAGCGCACTGATCGGCTCCGAGTTCGGCCGAGGCGAGCCGGGCCGCGCAGAGAGTGGCTCCGAGTTCGGCCGAAGCGAGCCGAGCCGCGCCGAGCGCAGAGAGCGGCTCCGAGTTCGGCCGAAGCGAGCCGAGGCGCGCCGGGCGCACAGAGAGGCTCCGAGTTCGGCCGAAGCGAGCCGAGCCGCGCCGGGCGCAGAGAGCGGCTCCGAGTTCGGCCGAAGCGAGCCGAGCCGCGCCGGGCGCACTGATCGGCTCCGAGTTCGGCCGAAGCGAGCCGAGCCGCGCCGAGGGCAGAGAGCGGCTCCGAGTTCGGCCGAAGCGAGCCGAGGCGCGCCGGGCGCACAGAGAGGCTCCGAGTTCGGCCGAAGCGAGCCGAGCCGCGCCGAGGGCAGAGAGCGGCTCCGAGTTCGGCCGAAGCGAGCCGAGGCGCGCCGGGCGCACAGAGAGGCTCCGAGTTCGGCCGAAGCGAGCCGAGGCGCGCCGGGCGCAGAGAGCGGCTCCGAGTTCGGCCGAAGCGAGCCGAGGCGCGCCGAGCGCAGAGAGCGGCTCCGAGTTCGGCCGAAGCGAGGCGATCCGTGCCGAGGGGTCGAGTCCAGCCGAATGCAGATGACAATGGCCGAGTTTAGCCGATTACAGCCGCATTTAGCCGAGCAGCTGTTAGCCTTGCACGCTTGAGGTGAGCGTGCATCGTTGCCGGCCTGGGATTGAGTGAAATGCACTAAGGAAACCAGCTCTGGGGAGGGAGGCAGGGAAATCCTCTCTTAACGTTTACCAATTCGTCCGTCAAACTCATCACGGCAGGACAGAGTGAAGACTGAAAGTGTAAGAAGATGTGGAGGGAAACAGAGAATCTGGCAGGAGCATCGAACGCACAAGTGCACGAATTTTGCTTTTTGCTTGGATGTAAACTCAGAAGTTGTAAGGAATTTGGGAAGGAGAAGGGACATTTCAGAAGGAGAAGAAGTTGTTGTTGGAGTCCTGGCAAAAGCTTTAAAAAAAAAAAAAAAAGTGGTTTCTTTTTTCTTCACTATTATATTCTTTGGTGGTATATGGTGTGCTGTTTTATTTCTTGGTGTTATTAGCTCTGTGTAAATTGTTTATTGAGTCAAGCTAACTTTGCTTGGGTTGTTTTGTATTTGAGGTAGGATCAATTTCAAGAGGTTTCTTTCACAGACTTCTGATAGGTATTACTGGGATTTTGGTTTTGTTTACTGTATGCATAAACATAGAGATTTGGTAGGGCCAGCTGGGCTGCTGGAGTTTTGGGTGTGAATTTATTAGATGGCTTTTGTTAAACACAGAATAATTATGTAAGGTAACAGCAAATTACCCAATTACCCAATTGATCTAGCTATGTAACCTTACCACAAAGTTTTATATCTTGCCAGTTTTCTGTTCTTCTGCTCCAAGTAGTTGTTGCAAAAAAAGAAAGCACTGTTCCTTTTCTGAAAAGTTTTCTTCTATAACAAGCCCTTTACTGCCCTTGAATGTGAGTCAGAGGAGCCAAACAGCTGCAGCTGCTCTGAGGGCTTGGTGGGATTCGCCCCCTCCCTTTTCCTGGGTGCCATGGGAACGAGAGGCGGGCACAATCAGGGGTATATTAACCCCAGCCGTGGCTGAGGGGCTTCATTCCCTCTCTGGGATGTGCTGGGTTAAGAGCTCTCCTCATTTCAGTGAAGAGGCTTTTTCAGCCCGTCTCAGCATCTTTTCAGCAGGTGTTTCTGGGCATCTAAAGCACAGAGGCTTGGAAGATTCTGTGAAGAAAACAGCATGGAATACAGGGAGTATTTAGGTTTGTGATTTTGGGTTTTGTGTTTAGGAGTGGTAAGGTGCTTTTGTAATTTTTAGTTTTGCTCTGGTTGTTTTTTTGGTTGGATTTCTTTTGGTGGAATTTTTGTTTTTTTTTGGTTTTCATTTTGGGGTTTTTAGTTGGTTTTTGTGGGGGTTTTGGATTTTTTGATGTTTTCTGTGGTTTTTTTGTTTCTGTGGGGAGTTAGGTGTTTTGGGATTTATTGTTTGTGTGGGTTTTGTTTGTTTGGTTTTTTTCTTTGTTTGTTTTTGGGATTGGTTTTGTTGGGTTTTTTTTGTTTTGTTTTGTTTTTTTTTAATTGAGGAGTGCAACTCCCTGAAATTCCAAGCTGTGTCAAGCACAACATTTTATTCAGCAGATTGATCATGTCACAAGAGGGATCCGCCCAAGGTCCAAGATGATGTTTGAGATTGAGGCTTCAGGTGAGTTGAGGATTGTGATTGGGAGAGGGAGGGTGAGCAGTTAGGAGTTCTTGGGAGGGAGTTTGCAGGCAGCAGGGTGAGAAAGGGTCTTTATTTGTTTATTTGAGGCCTCCCCCACACAAGGCTTCTCAGAAGCCTAGCAGAGGCATTCCCATGTCTTACAGCACACAAGGTCATCCACTGCACTCAGGGGAATGCCATTTAACTTTGCCTTTCTCTAACCCAGGTGCCACTCCTAATGAAGGCCTTGGAATCATGATGAAGCTGGAGCCTGAAGGAGCCAGGCACACTCAGGAGAGGGCAAGTAGCTGCCTTGGTGGGATTTGGCCCACATAACTCTGGACTCATACTTTGGTTTTGGTTTTCTTTATTGCAGCTCACCGAGAGGCTCACAGGCCATCACGAGGCCCTCCGAGGCAGACTCATTTCAGGTGCAGCGTGGATTCCCATCACCGATCATCCAAAAGATAAGTCGAGGGCCTTGGCCTGGAGATGAGAGAATAGTGGGTTGGGAGTTCTTGGGGCAGATTTGAAAATTGGCAGCCGGAAAAGCAATCTTCTCCAAGGGCCTCTTAGGACAGCTAAAGGGAGAGGCTCTCCTTTTGATGGCAGCTTTCAGGCGGGCAGTGCAGAACAGCTCCGGTCTGTGTTGTGTTGTCCAGTGTTCTGTGTTCCCTAGTGTGTCTTTGGGGTCCCTTTTGCCTTCTCCCCTCGAGACCCTCACCACAAGCATGATGTGTCGTGTTTCATGTCCCCCCTGTTTGCCACGTTCTGTGTCACGGATGTGTGCACACATTTTTTGCCGGAGCTGTTCTTCCCTGCCGCATGGCCTGCTGCAGTAGGAGAAACCGTGGGGCGTTGGAATTTGTAATGCTGGCTGTACTTGGGCTCTAGATGCTATTCCTAGATTGACATAAGGTGTTTGCACCTTTTGAGTTATCCTGGTGGTGTTTGGCATATGTTGTAACTTTCTTTCAGGTGCAGACGCATTCCATGTGTGGCAGGGGGTCAGAGTTAGGAGGTGTCGGGCCTTCTTAGGAGTGCGGTGAGTAGCTGAGTGGTGGGGTTTTGGCCGATGCGGTGCCAAGATCAGGGACTGATGTTTGGTTCTCTTTACTCTAGCTGTCTCAGAGACACCAGCCCAGTGCCAGCAGGACCTTCCCAGTTGACGAGGTGGCCTTTCTTTGCACCTGACAGGGACCAGCATCCCCAGATGTCTGAGAGATAAGTAGAGGGCTGTGACCCACAGAGGGGATGAAAGCAGGGTGCTGGTTTGGGAATTCCTGGGAGGGGGTTTTGAGTCCAGTTTTGGGGGGGGGGGGGGGTGTGGTGTGTTCATGAAGTGGCCCCTTAGGCCCCATAAAAGCCAAGTCTCACTTTTGATTGCAGTGCTGAGGTGTGCAGCAGGGCAGAGCAGTCCCGGTGTGCATCGTGTCACTTCTCTATTGTGCATTATGTGTTGTTTGCGTATGCCATATCTTTCACTTAGGGGGGCCTGTGAGAAACCCTGGCATCAGTGTTAGCCTCTGTGATCTCTGCACTCCTTGGCCTGGCGCCCAGGCCACAGAACTTTTGACTAGGGAGCTCAGACAAGCATCAGACTCTCTTCTCTCTTTGGAAGCATCCAGTCAGACGTCTTTTCAGGTCTTGTTCTGAGCTGTATGGACAGCTGTGCCCCACCTGGATCCATTATGGTGGATTAGGACTTGTAATATTACGAGGTTAGGTAGAGGATTTTGACTGTAGGATTCCTAGGCATCAGTCTTTGCTGTTCTTGGAATAAATCATTCAGTAATCATCTTCTTCCTCCAGGGTTCTCTGAGCCTCATCAGCTCACCATCGGTCTCAGCTCACTCATCTCCTTTTGCATTCTCTCAGTCCTTGCAGCCGTTTTCCTTGCCAAGAGATTTCTGTTCCTGTTGTGTCCCCGTTGTCTGTCCTATCCTGTGTCATGGCTCTCAGCACACATTTGTGCCCGAGCTGCTCTGCCGTGCTGCACAGCCTGGTGCGATAGGAGAAGTCCCAGGGACTTGGAGTTTGTAATGTGGGGTGTAGTTGGACTCTAGATGGGATTTGTAGATGGGCACATCATATCTGGAGCTCATCAGTTATCCTGCCACAGTGTGACTCTTGTCCTAACTTTTTTTTCAGGTTCAGATGGATTAAATGTGTGCCAGAGGGCCCCATGCCAGGTGTGGGGATTCTCCTGAGTAGGTGAGGCCCCATTTGCCTCTGCAGCAGACTCTGTTACACCTCTCAACTGACTCTGTTACACTGCTGTTCTTTGTCTTTCTTTTAGGAAGTAAATCTGGATGCCAGCAGTCAACGTGAGCAGTGGAGAGAATTGGTTGTTATTGCTCAGCTCTCAAGCACAACAATTTCGCAGCAGATTCATCGTGTCACAAGAGGGATCTGCCCAGTGTCAAGGATGATGTTTGAGATTGAGGCTTCAGGTGAGTTGAGGATGGTTACTGGGAGAGGGAGGGTGAGCAGGCATCCAGTTAGGAGTTCTTGAGAGGGGGTTTGCAGGCAGCAGGGTGAGAAAGGGTCTTTATTTGTTTATTTGAGAGCCCCTCCCAAGGTGTCTCAGAAGCCTAGCAGAGGCATTCCCATGGCTTACAGCATACAAGGTGATCCACTGCACTCAGAGGAATGCCATTTAACTTTGTCTTTCTGTAACCCAGGTGCCACTGCTAATAAAGGCCACAGCCTTGGAATCAGGATGAAGCTGGAGCCTGAAGGAGCCAGGCACACTCAGGAGAGGGCAAGTAGCTGACTTGCAGGGATTTGGCCCACATAACTCTGGACTCACTCTTTGATTTTGGTTTTCTTGATTGCAGCTGACCGAGAGGCTCACAGGCCATCACAGAGCCCTCCAAGGCAGACTCATTTCAGGTGCAGCGTGGATTCCCCTCACCGATCATCCAAAAGATAAGTCGGGGGCCACGGCCTGGAGATGGTGGAGTAGCAGGTTGGGAGTTCTTGGGACAGATTCAAAAATGAGCAGAGGGGAAAGCAATCTTCTCCAAAGGCCTCTTAGGACAGCTAAAGGGAGAGGCTCTACTTTTGATGGCAGCTTTCAGGCGGGCAGTGCAGAACAGCTCCGGTCTGTATCCTGTTGTCCGGTGTGCTGTGTTCCCTAGTGTGTCTTTGGGGTCCCTTTTGCCTTCTCCCCTCGAGACCCTCACCACAAGCATGATGTGTCGTGTTTCATGTCCCCCTGTTTGTCACTTTCTGTGTCACGGGTGTGTGCACAGATTTGTGCCAGAGCTGTTCTTCCCTGCCGCATGGCCTGCTGCAATAAGACGAACCATAGGGAGGGGGAATTTGTAATGCTGGCTGTACTTGGGCTCTAGATGCTGTTCCTAGATTGACATAAGGTGTTTGCAGCTTGTGAGTAACCCTGGTGGTGTTTGACATATGTTCTAACTTTCTTTCAGGTGCAGATGCATTCCACGTGTGGCAGAGGGTCAGGGTTAGGAGGTGCCGGGCCTTCTTAGGAGCGCGGTGAGTAGCAGAGCGGTGGGGTTTTGGCCAATGCGGTGCCAAGATCAGGCCCTGATGTTTGGTTCTCTTTAATCTAGCTGTCTGAGAGACACCAGCCCGGTGCCAGCAGGACCTTCCCAGCTGACGAGGTGGCCTTTCTTTGCACCTGACACAGACTGGCATCCCCAGATGTCTGAGAGATAAGTAGAGGGCTGCGACCCACAGTGGGGATGAAGTCATGGTGCTTGTTTGGGAATTCCTGGGAGGGGTTTTTGAGTCCAGTTTGGAGCGGGGGGTGTTCATTAAACGGCTCGTTAGGCCCCATGAAAGCCAAGTCTCACTTTTGATCACAGTGCTGAGGTGTGCAGGGCAGAGCAGTCCCCGTGTGTCTCGTGTCACTTGTCTGTTGTGCATTGTGTGTTGTTTGTGTATCCCATGTCTTTTACCTTTGGAGGGCCCTGTCAGTACCCCTGGCATCATTGTTAGCATCTCTGATCTCTGCATTCCCTGGCCTGGCACCCAGGCCATATATGAGTTTCTGATACCTGTCTGAGCTCCCCAGTCAAAAGTTACCTCTTTAGAAGCATCCAGTCAGATTTCTTGTCAGGTCTAGTTCTGAGCTTTATGGACAGCTATGCCCCACCTGGATCCATTGTGGTGGATTAGGACTTGTAATAATATGAGGTTAGGTACAGCATTCTGACCGTAGGATTCCTAGGCATCCATCTTTGCTGTTCTTGGAATTAATCGTTCAGTTATCATCTTCGTCCCCCAGGGTTTTCTGAGCCTCATCAGCTCACCATCGGTCTCAGCTCACTCATGTCCTTTTGCATTCTCTCAGTCCTTGCAGCCATTTTCCTTGCCAAGAGATTTCTTTTCCTGTTGTGTCCCCTGTTGTTGTCTGTCCTGTCTGTCCTGTGTCACGGGTGTCAGCACACATTTGGGATGGGGCTGCTCTGCCGTGCTGCACAGCCTGGTGCGATAGGAGAAGTCTTGGAGACTTGGAATGTGTAATGTGGGGTGTAGTTGGACACTAGATGGGATCTGTGGATGGGCACAGGGCATCTGGAGCTCATCAGTTATCCTACAAGAGTGTGACTCTTGTCCTAACTTTTTTTTCAGATTCAGATGGATTAAATGTGTGCCAGAGGGCCCCATCCCGGGTGAGGGGATTGCCCCGAGCAGGTGAGGCCCCATTTGTCTCTGAAGCAGAAGTGTGTATGGTGAGTGTGTTACAGCTCTGTTCTTTGTCTTTCTTTTCAGGAAGTCAATCTGGATGCCAGCAGTCAAGGTGAGCAGTGGAGAGAATTGGCTGTTATTGCTCAGCTCTCAAGCACAACAATTTTTCAGCAGATTCATCGTGTCACAAGAGGGATTTGCCCAGTGTCAAGGATGATGTTTGAGATTGAGGCTTCAGGTGAGTTGAGGATGGTGCCTGGGCGAGGGAGGGTGATCAGGTATCCAGTTTAGGATTTCTTGGGAGCGGGTTTGCAAGCAGCAGGGTGAGAAAGGGTGTTTATTTGAGGGCCCCCCCACACAAAGCTGTTCAGAAGCCTAGCAGAGGCATTCCCATGGCTTACAGCATACAAGGTGATCCACTGCACTCAGAGGAATGCCATTTAACTTTGTCTTTCTGTAACCCAGGTGCCACTCCTAATGAAGGCCACAGCCTTGGAATCAGGATGAAGTTGGAGCCTGAAGGAGCCAGGCACACTCAGGAGAGGGCAAGTAGCTGACTTGCAGGGATTTGGCCCACATAACTCTGGACTCATACTTTGGTTTTGGTTTTCTTGATTGCAGCTGACCGAGAGGCTCACAGGCCATCACAGAGCCCTCCAAGGCAGACTCATTTCAGGTGCAGCGTGGATTCCCCTCACCGATCATCCAAAAGATAAGTCGGGGGCCACGGCCTGGAGATGGTGGAGTAGCAGGTTGGGAGTTCTTGGGACAGATTCAAAAATGAGCAGAGGGGAAAGCAATCTTCTCCAAAGGCCTCTTAGGACAGCTAAAGGGAGAGGCTCTACTTTTGATGGCAGCTTTCAGGCGGGCAATGCAGAACAGCTCCGGTCTGTGTCGTGTTGTCCGGTGTGCCGTGCTCCCTGGTGTGTCTTTGGGGTCCCTTTTGCCTTTTCCCCTCGAGGCCCTCACCACAAGCATGATGTGTCGTGTTTCATGTCCCCCCTGTTTGTCACTTTCTGTGTCACGGGTGTGTGCACACATTTTTTGCCGGAGCTGTTCTGCCCTGCCGCATGGCCTGCTGCAATAGGACAAGCCTTGGGGAGTTGTAATTTGTAATGTTGGCTGTACTTGGGCTCTAGATGCTGTTCCTAGATTGACATAAGGTGTTTGCAGCTTGTGAGTAACCCTGGTGGTGTTTGACATATGTTCTAACTTTCTTTCAGGTGCAGATGCATTCCACGTGTGGCAGAGGGTCAGGGTTAGGAGGTGCCGGGCCTTCTTAGGAGCGCGGTGAGTAGCAGAGCGGTGGGGTTTTGGCCAATGCGGTGCCAAGATCAGGCCCTGATGTTTGGTTCTCTTTAATCTAGCTGTCTGAGAGACACCAGCCCGGTGCCAGCAGGACCTTCCCAGCTGACGAGGTGGCCTTTCTTTGCACCTGACACAGACTGGCATCCCCAGATGTCTGAGAGATAAGTAGAGGGCTGCGACCCACAGTGGGGATGAAGTCATGGTGCTTGTTTGGGAATTCCTGGGAGGGGTTTTTGAGTCCAGTTTGGAGCGGGGGGTGTTCATTAAACGGCTCGTTAGGCCCCATGAAAGCCAAGTCTCACTTTTGATCACAGTGCTGAGGTGTGCAGGGCAGAGCAGTCCCCGTGTGTCTCGTGTCACTTGTCTGTTGTGCATTGTGTGTTGTTTGTGTATCCCATGTCTTTTACCTTTGGAGGGCCCTGTCAGTACCCCTGGCATCATTGTTAGCATCTCTGATCTCTGCATTCCCTGGCCTGGCACCCAGGCCATATATGAGTTTCTGATACCTGTCTGAGCTCCCCAGTCAAAAGTTACCTCTTTGGAAGCATCCAGTCAGATTTCTTGTCAGGTCTAGTTCTGAGCTTTATGGACAGCTATGCCCCACCTGGATCCATTGTGGTGGATTAGGACTTGTAATAATATGAGGTTAGGTACAGCATTCTGACCGTAGGATTCCTAGGCATCCATCTTTGCTGTTCTTGGAATTAATCGTTCAGTTATCATCTTCGTCCCCCAGGGTTTTCTGAGCCTCATCAGCTCACCATCGGTCTCAGCTCACTCATCTCCTTTTGCATTCTCTCAGTCCTTGCAGCCGTTTTCCTTGCCAAGAGATTTCTTTTCCTGTTGTGTCCCCTGTTGTTGTCTGTCCTGTCTGTCCTGTGTCACGGGTGTCTGCACACATTTGGGATGGGGCTGCTCTGCCGTGCTGCACAGCCTGGTGCGATAGGAGAAGTCTTGGAGACTTGGAATGTGTAATGTGGGGTGTAGTTGGACACTAGATGGGATCTGTGGATGGGCACAGGGCATCTGGAGCTCATCAGTTATCCTACAAGAGTGTGACTCTTGTCCTAACTTTTTTTTCAGATTCAGATGGATTAAATGTGTGCCAGAGGGCCCCATCCCGGGTGAGGGGATTGCCCCGAGCAGGTGAGGCCCCATTTGTCTCTGAAGCAGAAGTGTGTATGGTGAGTGTGTTACAGCTCTGTTCTTTGTCTTTCTTTTCAGGAAGTCAATCTGGATGCCAGCAGTCAAGGTGAGCAGTGGAGAGAATTGGCTGTTATTGCTCAGCTCTCAAGCACAACAATTTTTCAGCAGATTCATCGTGTCACAAGAGGGATTTGCCCAGTGTCAAGGATGATGTTTGAGATTGAGGCTTCAGGTGAGTTGAGGATGGTGCCTGGGCGAGGGAGGGTGATCAGGTATCCAGTTTAGGATTTCTTGGGAGCGGGTTTGCAAGCAGCAGGGTGAGAAAGGGTGTTTATTTGAGGGCCCCCCCACACAAAGCTGTTCAGAAGCCTAGCAGAGGCATTCCCATGGCTTACAGCATACAAGGTGATCCACTGCACTCAGAGGAATGCCATTTAACTTTGTCTTTCTGTAACCCAGGTGCCACTCCTAATGAAGGCCACAGCCTTGGAATCAGGATGAAGCTGGAGCCTGAAGGAGCCAGGCACACTCAGGAGAGGGCAAGTAGCTGACTTGCAGGGATTTGGCCCACATAACTCTGGACTCATACTTTGGTTTTGGTTTTCTTGATTGCAGCTGACCGAGAGGCTCACAGGCCATCACAGAGCCCTCCAAGGCAGACTCATTTCAGGTGCAGCGTGGATTCCCCTCACCGATCATCCAAAAGATAAGTCGGGGGCCACGGCCTGGAGATGGTGGAGTAGCAGGTTGGGAGTTCTTGGGACAGATTCAAAAATGAGCAGAGGGGAAAGCAATCTTCTCCAAAGGCCTCTTAGGACAGCTAAAGGGAGAGGCTCTACTTTTGATGGCAGCTTTCAGGCGGGCAATGCAGAACAGCTCCGGTCTGTGTCGTGTTGTCCGGTGTGCCGTGCTCCCTGGTGTGTCTTTGGGGTCCCTTTTGCCTTTTCCCCTCGAGGCCCTCACCACAAGCATGATGTGTCGTGTTTCATGTCCCCCCTGTTTGTCACTTTCTGTGTCACGGGTGTGTGCACACATTTTTTGCCGGAGCTGTTCTGCCCTGCCGCATGGCCTGCTGCAATAGGACAAGCCTTGGGGAGTTGTAATTTGTAATGTTGGCTGTACTTGGGCTCTAGATGCTGTTCCTAGATTGACATAAGGTGTTTGCAGCTTGTGAGTAACCCTGGTGGTGTTTGACATATGTTCTAACTTTCTTTCAGGTGCAGATGCATTCCACGTGTGGCAGAGGGTCAGGGTTAGGAGGTGCCGGGCCTTCTTAGGAGCGCGGTGAGTAGCAGAGCGGTGGGGTTTTGGCCAATGCGGTGCCAAGTTCAGGCCCTGATGTTTGGTTCTCTTTAATCTAGCTGTCTGAGAGACACCAGCCCGGTGCCAGCAGGACCTTCCCATCTGATGAGGTGGCCTTTCTTTGCACCTGACAGGGACCAGCATCCCCAGCTGTATGAGAGATAAGTAGAGGGCCGAGACCCACAGAGGGGCTGAAAGCACGGTGCTGGTTTGGGGATTACAGGGAGGGGGTTTTGAGTCCAGTTTGGAGGTGGGGGGGTGTTAATGAAGTGGCCCCTTAGGCCCCATAGAAGCCAAGTCTCACTTTTGATCACAGTGCTGAGGTGTGCAGCAGGGCAGAGCAGTCCCGGTGTGTCTCGTGTCACTTGTCTGTTGTGAATTGTGTGTTGTTTGTGTATCCCATGTCTTTTACCTTAGGGGTGCCTGTCATTAATCTTGGCATCATTGTTAGCATCTGTGATCTCTGCATTCCCTGGCCTGGCACCCAGGCCACAGAACTTTTGACTGGGGAGCTCAGACAGGCGTCAGACTCTCTTCTGTCTTTGGAAGCATCGCATCTGATGTCTTGTCAGGTCTCGGTCTGGGCTGTATGGACAGCTATGCCCCCACCTGGATCCATTTTGGTGGATTAGGATTTGGCGTAATATGAGGTTAGGTAGAGGATTCTGACCGTAGGATTCCTAGGCATCCATCTTTGCAGTTCTTAGAAGAAATCATTCAGTTATCATCTTCTTCCTTCGGGGTTCTCTGAGCCTCATCAGCTCACCATCAGTTTGAACTCGGTCATCTCCTTTTGCATTCTCTCAGTCCTTGCAGCCATTTTCCTTGCCTAGAATTTTCTGTCTGTGTTGTGTCCCCGTTGTCTGTCCTGTCCTGTCCATCCTGTGTCACGGCTGTCAGCACACATTTGTGCCTGAGCTGCTCTGCCCTGCCGCATAGCCTGGTGCAATAGGAGAGGGCCCGGGGATTTGTAATGTGCAGTGTGGGGTGTAGTTGGACTCTAGATGGGATTTGTAGATGGACACAGGATATCTGGAGCTCTTCAGTTCTCATTGAACCGTCTGACTGTTGTCCTAACTTTTTTTTCAGATGCACCTCCTCAGATGACTGCAGTAGTTGTGTAGGTTCCTTCTTCTGAAAGGGAATAGGGCGCAAGAATTCATCTTCCAGAGAATTTTTGCAAGTCCTGGCTTGTATTGTATCTGCCTATGGTGGCTTATGTTCTATGTACCTATACATCTGTCTTCTATTGGATTTTGGGTAGAAAATTTATCAGTCCAGAGAGGAGACAAGTCCTAGCTGTCAGATAGCCACTCGTTGACCCTTCCTGTCGTCTCACAGGTCCCCGAGGCTGCTGATTTCCCCAGGATCTGCCATTTTACCTCAAGGAGCGGCAGCCAGAAGATGTGTCACAGCACGTTCTTCAGCATCTCGAGTAAGGGCCGCAGTGAGCATTTAAGTGGAAAGATTGTGTGAGCGTGTGTGAGAGCACGTGGCTGTGTCTGTCTGTGTCTGCTCGTCTCTGCGTGTGTGAGTGCATGCTGACTGGATTTAACCTTGTGTGTGTGACTTTTGCTTTCCAGGTTTTGCGACTCCTTGTTAAATTTAGAATAAAAAATCCCCAGCCGGGTTGTATTGCATGAACTGACATGATATGTACCGATTTTGGCTTAAAACCCAGAAAACCAGACGAAGATGAGCAGGAAAAAACCAGAAAAAAACCACATGATGGACAAGAAAAAAACCCAGAAAAAGCCCAGGATGGGCAAGAAAGCAACGAGAAAAAAACCCCAGAAAATAATCCCAGATGGGCAAGAAAAAAACGTAGAAAAACCCCAGAAAATCACCCAAGATGGGCAAGAAAAAAACCCAAAAAAAAAACTCTGAGATGGGCAAGAAGAAAACCAGAAAAAAGTCTGAAGATGGGCAAGAAAAAACCCAGAAAAAACCCCCAAGATGGACAAGAAATAACCCAGAAAAAAATTCGAAGAAGGGCAAGAAAAGACCCAGAAAACACCCAGAAAAAAATCGCAACCCAAGTATAAATATAGAAATGTTTGTCAAGTATATGCAAATATATAAAGAAATGTTAAATTATTTGAAATATAAAATAACATAAATATAACATTTATACAGTATTACTTGTGTTATGGATCATATTGATTTTTATTTATTTCCTATAATACACTACAATATTTATATCAATTTTACATCTATCATATCTATCATTTGTTATATGTTATACCAGATTGATATACTCTAGGTTTTTTTAAGTAGTTTAAAATAAAGGGGATTTTTTTTTTTATTTGGCAAAAGCAGGTGTTTTAGTATAAACATTATAAATACAAATAATATAAAGGTAGAAATCTAAGAATAGAAATAGATCATAAATAGCTGAAGGTTAATATAAAAATTAAAAATGTAAGAAAAAATAAGTTGTAGCAGTAGATATGGTACATAATTAGGAAAATAATTTATCTCTTATTTGAATAGGATACATGTTATACATAATGATTAATATAATACTTAAGTATAAACTGCAAATATAAATGTGAATATAGTCATGAGCGCTATAAATATAAAAATATTTCAATGTAGTTTAAAAGAATAGAGCTTTTTTGTATTTATTTAGTTAGGATGGGATTTGTATTTTAAATAGTGAAAGCATGATAGAAATGTAATTTTAGACATAGAAATATGCAATCAATGTGGAAAGATATTTATAAAAGCACAAAATATAAGTAAATATAAATAATAGAAATAGAATAATGTTATATAAATTACATGCTACATCAATGTCCACTATAGCTATGCATGTGAATATAAATACGAAAAATGGAAATAAAAAATTTATTTAAACATGGCTTTAAAGCAAGGGGCCTTGTTTGATTCTGGTGGGGTAAGAGGCAGGTTTTTGGCATTTATTTCAGAGCAGTTTTTGGCGGGGGTCGCCCCTGTTCTTTTTTGCCACCTTGCCTGCCCGCAGCCCCGAGGCGCGCTGCGCCCCCGGCTGGGGCGGGCGGCAGTGCTGCCGCCTTGTGGACAGAGCGCGGTACTGCAGCCCTGCGCCGAGAGGCCGCCACCTTGGGAGTGGCGCGTCGCGGATGTCGCGGACTTTTGGTTGACCTTCTCAACAGGGCGGCGAAAAGGGCGGGGAAGTGGAGGACCGGGGTGGGTGACAGTGGACTGCCTGCATGGAATACCGACCCCGGCGCGGCCCCGGTGGTATTTTCTGTGACGTTTCAAGTGTACCCGACACATGCTGTGGTCTCAGCGGCGCCGCGGGCGGGCGTATTTCGGCGGGTTTGTGACAGGCATGTGGGGAAACGCCTCGCTGTGCCGGGGTCCTCTGACAGCCGCTTTCCCGCCCTGAGGGAGCCGAGCCGGGCCGAATAGTTCCGAAGAGCCGAAGAGCCGAGTGTGGGCGAAAACAGCCGAGTTTCCCCGAAGAGCCGAGTGTAGCCGAAAACAGCCGAGTTTCACCGAAGAGCCGAGTGTGACCGAAAATAGCCGAGTTTCACCGAAGAGCCGAGTGTGGCCGAAAACAGCCGAGTTTCACCGAAGAGCCGAGTGTGACCGAAAATAGCCGAGTTTCACCGAAGAGCCGAGTGTGGCCGAACACAGCCGACTTGAGACGAAGAGCCGAGTGTAGCCGAACACAGCCGACTTGAGACGAAGAGCCGATGATAGCCGAGTGTAACCGATAGCCGACTGTAGCCGACATTGGCCGCATTTAGACAAAGAGCCGAATATGACCGACTTTAGCCCAACCGGGCCGAGTTCAGCCGAAGAGCCGGAAAAGCCGAATTTAGACGAAAAGCCGAACCGAAACGATTTTAGACCTAAGCCGAACCAAGCCTAATTTAGCCGAGTTTATTTAAACAGAACCGAACGACGCCGCAGCACTCTGCCTGCAGAGCGCCGGTGCAGACGGCAGGGGGCGGTGTATAAAGCGAGTATAAAATATCAACTGTATATAAGAAGGAATAAAAAGCTCTGTGTCATGTGCAGCAGTAGAAAATTTCAGGCTCCCAGGGAATAAATAGTTTTCTTTCAATCATTATAGTTTTGGGGTTTTTTTTACTCCCAGGTAGCCTGAAAGTTACTACTGCTGCTTTTTGATTCTAAAGCTAGGAAGGAAAACCAAGATTACAAATACAAGAAAAAGAAAGGGAAAGGGAAGGGGAAAAAAAGGAAAGGAAAGGAAAGAAAGCAGGAGAGCAGAAGGGAAGGGAAGGGAAAGGGGTGAAAAACAGCGTTAAAAAAAGAAAAAGAGTTGGAGGGGAAAAGAGAGGGCATTCGGGAGGAGCGGTCCTGCCTCAGGTCCTTCCCCGCCCTGGGGCGAAGGACCCGTTTGATGCCCGGGAGGGACTGCAGCTCCCGGTGGCGGGGGACGGAGCCGTGGCTGTCAGCCCGAGACTCCAACTCCCGGCAGGCCCTGCTGCCGGCGCGGCGTGTGACGCAACGGCTATCGCGGCACATGAGTGGCTACCAGCCCGAGACTCCAACTCCCGGCAGGCCCTGCTGCCGGCGCGACGTGTGCCGCAACGGCCGACGCTGCCCGGGATTTTTCTCTAAATCGGCAGTAAATACAGCTGAGTAAAATTAGCTTGGTTTTCTTCCTTCTTTTTTAACTGAATTGTTTTTATTAAAAATCCTATTTGAATATGTAGAAAAAGTGGGGATGTCCTGTACTATATCCTAGCTTTTCTTGTTTATAGGGTGCTCAGAAAACATGCGTCCCTTAGAGTCCCTCAGAAAGGTTCTCAGTGCGATCTCTACCAAGGTATGTATTTACTAATAAGTGATCCCTTTAGATATTTGCCTGTGTACCTTTTCCTGTAATTCAGAGCTTGCGTTCTGTGGGTTTTATGATAAACCTGTAAAATATGTAAGAATGCTTTTGCAAGTCTGAATCGTTGAAGGCAGCAGTAAGTGGATTTAGAGCCTGTTCTTGACCAGACAACGGGAAAAAGTGTGACTTTGATGCTGAACTTGTTTTTTTCATTTTTCATTTGACTTGTCTGGAATGATTTAGGAATAGAGAGAGCTAGAAAAAGAGAGAAATAGAATTGATTATGGAGCACTCCTCAAATGCTCACCACGATTCAGTGTAGAGCCGAAGTGAAGGGTGATGGAACAGAGCTCTGTGCTTCAGAAGGAAATAAATTTAAACCTGACCTCCGCACAGAGTCTCACTAACTTCTTTTGTTTTAAAATACAAAATATTATTAGGAAGTGTTGGAAGTTAGTGTTTTGGGAAAGAAACGGCAGTTCCACAGAACATTCCATTTAACAGAGGCTCTGGGAACGATTCATGTTGTAACTGCTGTCACTGCAATCAGTTGGTGGTTCAGCCTTGAAATGTGCACTTGCCCTTCTATAAAGCACTGTTTTGTTTGCCTTTCAGTGCTATGAGTCTTGATAAATTGGAGAAGAGCCCAAGAGAAATTTTTCATCCCTTGATATAAAAGGTAGGAAGTGACTTTTTTTGGTTTGGTTCTTTTTCTTTATTATTTCCTGGAAATAAAAGTAATTAAGTATAGGTACTACTGGTTTGTTTCTTCCAGTAGCAGATGATAACAATAGCAGTAGTAATAGTAAAAATAATAATAGAAATAATAATAATAGCAATGTAATACTACTTAAACTGTCTTTATCCATTGAACTGGCCATTTCAAATCAAAACTTCTAAACACAAATCAAACCATCATCCTCGTAGAATCTTTCACAGCAGTGGGCTATAGATCCTGGTTTTGTTGACAGGATTTATTGGTTCTGGAATAGCAAGAGGGAAGTACAAGCCTAACTACTTCTAGCTCACAGACCCATCCAGTGAATACTGCTTTGTGTTTTGGTGGGCTTGTGATGACTTTGAAATCAATTGCTCATTCCAGTAAAAAAAATTAATGTTTTTTTGAACCTGACAGCAGAAATAACTTTAGGCACCAACTTAATAATAACAGATCACCAATTTAAGTTCATAATTTTATGCTGTACTATCAAAGTTTAAAGGTAAATTTTTACTTATTAGGAGATGGTATAAAGTGTATGTTCCAATGTGTTGGATGTATGCAAAGGTACATACGTACCCGAAAGTCCTTAGAGGAAACAAATTTTTACGTCTGCTGTTTGATTGTTTATCATACAATATTTGGTTTCATTTCCCAGGGATCGGTGAATTTTAACTTTGGAGTCCTCTGTGCTAAGGATGCTCAGCCTACAGATGATGAAATGTTCAGTAATGGTGAGTTTTTCACCTTCTCTTTAATTGCTATGCTGATCTGAATAAGAAAAAAACAAAAGCAAGAGAAAAAAAAAGGATGGTTTATTATTTTTTACGCTGTTATGTTTGTTTCCTCAGTATTTGCTGCAGCTCTGCGAACCCAAGCTTTGGGTTCCTTCTGTCCCACTGGGAGTTGCCCAGTTTGGTTGCATCTGGTGAAATTCACCCTGAGACCTTACAGAGCTAGCTCAAACTACGTGAGAGCCATTTGCAGTTCTCTCCAGACACCTGGAGAATGGGTGATGTTTCTGAGGGTCTGGCAAGTATACTTGTATCAAAACTCAGTCTGTGAAATTTCTGGGGAAAACCCTTCTGTGTCCTGAAGGGTTCAAACTCTGGTGAGGATCCAGTTATCAGGTGCTCACCTGGATGGTTCCAGCTCTTAAAGTGAACACTTGTACTCTTACCCTGTAGTTTACATCTATTGTATTTTTGTTATTTTGCAAGATTTTACGGCTTTGCAAAATATTGTGCGTTTCACTCTTTGGAACCTCTCAGATGGTTCTTTGGTGCAGCACCACCTCATGGGACACTTGGCTGCCGTCCTGAAGGGGTTGGTCGCTAGAATTGTAAATCCTGGAGAGTTTGTAAGTCTTCTGTCCCCAGGGAGGTACCATGCTTTGTTTACTTTTGTTCTGTTTGTTAGGCGCTGCTTCTCATTGGAAGTATGAATTTCAAACTACCCTGTTCTTATTTTAACTGTTTTCCTGGTTCTCTCCCTACGGCAGGGAAAGACTCTCGTATCCTTGTCGTCGGGCTCGGTGCTGTCCAAGAAGATGCAGAGACTAAAAAAATCATAAGAAGCAAAATATGACTGCAGGGAAAACAAGCTGGAGAGAACAAAAGGTGATATTGTTATCCTTACCCTGTATTAGAAACATCCGCTGTGCTTTGATGCTGGCAGCTGCCAGGGGCTTGTTAGCTCTTTGTAGGCAGGTGTAGGTGTTCACTTGTAGGTTTTTTCTCTGGACAAGTCAATTCAAACTTTGCTAAGCTTATATTTGCAAATTACTCTCTAGCACAGTCCAGCATGACATTTTTGAATGTTGTAAAAATACCATGTTACTTGGAAATTGCTAATGATGAGAAGCTTTAGGGAAAAATAAGATGTCAGGGTTGGGAGATGTGAGAAGAATTTTGAGGGGATGTTAGACTGAAATAAAGCACACTTGAAGCTGGACTGGCACGCTGGCAGATCCCCTATTAAACAGTAGCGCTGAGATTAGCCTGGGGGTTGCCCATTGTTTCTGTAGAAATAAATGTTTTCTGGTCTTCAGAGGTAAGCTGCTTTGAAAAGCTGGAAGGCACAGCATAGTGACAATCCGTGTGCTTCGCATTAAAAATAGATTTCAGAAGGGTCCTAGGCTTTTGTCTTTTCCTAGAAGTCGATGTAATCCTATTGAGGAGTTTTTAATTCTGTGCTGCCATGTCATCGATCAGGGCCCTGTCGTACTAATCATCATACAGATGCAAAACAAAAAATCAGACCCTGTCCCGACCACTTAGAGCCCAGAACACGATTTCCTCAGGCTGCCATTTGTGTGCCATCGGTACTCACCATGGAAGCGAGCTGGGGATTGTTGCACCCGTTGGGAACAAACCGCTTCTCGTCACACAGAAATGGAATTGGGACGACGCCTCAGCCAGCCTCTCTCTCCTGAATCTGCAGCAGAGCAGTTCCAGTCCATGCGGGCAATCCAGTTCCTGACGATCTGAGCGCACGGAGCAGCGCTCAGCTGCTGTGGGGGGCTCAGGGAGGGCAGAGTGTGCATTGTCATCTTCCTGAACCTACAGACGCGAATCAAAGTGAGAAGCCACAGGGTGGAAATCAGTCGCATATATGCTAAATAAAACTTGCAGGTTTTTTTTAAGAATTGTTTTTGCTTGTTCTTTGTTGTGCTTCTGTGCTTAGAAAACCTCCCTTTACAATCAGTTCAATTCATCAATTGAACCTTTGTTTGCAGACTCTCACTGAGCAGAATTTGTTGCAGACTCAGTGCACGCTGTGCAGGCCTCCCGGGAGTGTGAGGAGCTCACGTGTGCTACTTTTTGCTTTAGGACGCTCTGAGGTATTTATTCCTTTTGGGATACATGATGAGAATTCCCAAGAGAGGTAGTTATAAGGTATGACATCGGGAAAAAGCCTGTGTGGTTGGAATGTTGTTGCTGTCAAAAGTTAATTTTTTCTTAGCCAGTAGTTAGCTTTTTGCTTTATTTTTGTGGTATCAATATTTCATTGTTTAAAAAATTCCTTCAAAATAACTTCAGTGGTCGCCCACCAGTACCTTGTTCAGATTTGCCTATTTGCTTGTAGCTGAAATGTTCACATCTTGTTTATCATTCTATTTAAGAAACTGCTGCCCAGCCAACTAATAACTGAATATCCATCTGTCTAGGACACGGGGAGAGGATTTAGGTAATGTCTTTATTTCCAGAAAAAAGTTCCAGTGTAGTTTCTAAATAGAGGAGAAGGGGGTGAAGACTCGGGGCTCTGATGCCGTTGGGGCACCCCAAGGTCCCCAGGAGAGGGGGCCCCACTGCGGTGCAGGAGCAGGTGTGTTCTCATGTAATATTGAACAAATTATAAATATAAATATGAAAATGATAAACATGAAAATATTTTTAAAATACTTAAATAAAGCGGGTTTTCTTTATTGGTCAATAGGCAGTGTTTTGATTGTAAAAATTATAAATGCAAATAATATAAAGGTAGAAATCTAAGTTTAGAAATATATAATAAATACATACAGATAAATATAAAAATTTAAAATATCAGAAAAAATTAGTTGTAGCAGTAGATATTATACATAATTTAAATAATGATTTAAATCTATTTTAAAATTTTATATATATGTCATTATTAATGTAATACATCCAAAGAAACGATAAATTAAAATATGAATGTATAATTATACAAAGTATAAATAAAAAATATTTCAGTATCCTTTAAAGGAAGGGTTTTTTTATTTATTTGGTTAGAGACGGGGTTTTTATTTGGAATAATGGAAGTATTATAGAAGTATAAAATTAAATATAGAAATATACAGTCAATATAGAAAGATATTTGTAAAAACACGAGCGAACGACGCCTCCTTCGGCCGAACCAAGGCGAGACCGGCGGAACCTGACGGCCTCGAGCGAACCGAGGCCAGGCTTGCGAGGCTGCCTGAACGGAGCCGAGCTCAGCCGAACCGAGCCCGCTGCTCTCGTGCGCGCTAATTAGCGCGAGTGCGGTCACTGCCCAATGAGCTCCTGTGCCACGCCGCGCTCCCGATCGTGTCCGTGCGATGGCCGGGCCGCCCGCGGGACGCGGCAGCAGGAGAGCCCCGAGCCGGGCGAGTTTAACGTGAGGCGGCGCCGCTTGCCCGCCGTCAGGGAGCCGAGCCGAGGCGAGCTCAGCCGAACGCGGAGAGAGCGGCTCCGAGTTGGGCCGAAGCGAGCCGAGCCGCGCCGAGCGCAGAGAGCGGCTCCGAGTTCGGCCGAAGAGAGCCGAGGCGCGCCGAGCGCACTGATCGGCTCCGAGTTCGGCCGAGGCGAGCCGGGCCGCGCAGAGAGTGGCTCCGAGTTCGGCCGAAGCGAGCCGAGCCGCGCCGAGCGCAGAGAGCGGCTCCGAGTTCGGCCGAAGCGAGCCGAGGCGCGCCGGGCGCACAGAGAGGCTCCGAGTTCGGCCGAAGCGAGCCGAGCCGCGCCGGGCGCAGAGAGCGGCTCCGAGTTCGGCCGAAGCGAGCCGAGCCGCGCCGGGCGCACTGATCGGCTCCGAGTTCGGCCGAAGCGAGCCGAGCCGCGCCGGGCGCAGAGAACGGCTCCGAGTTCGGCCGAAGCGAGCCGAGCCGCGCCGGGCGCACAGAGAGCGGCTCCGAGTTCGGCCGAAGAGAGCCGAGGCGCGCCGAGCGCAGAGAGCGGCTCCGAGTTCGGCCGAAGCGAGCCGAGCCGCGCCGGGCGCACTGATCGGCTCCGAGTTCGGCCGAAGCGAGCCGAGCCGCGCCGGGCGCACTGATCGGCTCCGAGTTCGGCCGAAGCGAGCCGAGCCGCGCCGAGGGCAGAGAGCGGCTCCGAGTTCGGCCGAAGCGAGCCGAGGCGCGCCGGGCGCACAGAGAGGCTCCGAGTTCGGCCGAAGCGAGCCGAGCCGCGCCGAGGGCAGAGAGCGGCTCCGAGTTCGGCCGAAGCGAGCCGAGGCGCGCCGGGCGCACAGAGAGGCTCCGAGTTCGGCCGAAGCGAGCCGAGCCGCGCCGGGCGCAGAGAGCGGCTCCGAGTTCGGCCGAAGCGAGCCGAGGCGCGCCGAGCGCAGAGAGCGGCTCCGAGTTCGGCCGAAGCGAGGCGATCCGTGCCGAGGGGTCGAGTCCAGCCGAATGCAGATGACAATGGCCGAGTTTAGCCGATTACAGCCGCATTTAGCCGAGCAGCTGTTAGCCTTGCACGCTTGAGGTGAGCGTGCATCGTTGCCGGCCTGGGATTGAGTGAAATGCACTAAGGAAACCAGCTCTGGGGAGGGAGGCAGGGAAATCCTCTCTTAACGTTTACCAATTCGTCCGTCAAACTCATCACGGCAGGACAGAGTGAAGACTGAAAGTGTAAGAAGATGTGGAGGGAAACAGAGAATCTGGCAGGAGCATCGAACGCACAAGTGCACGAATTTTGCTTTTTGCTTGGATGTAAACTCAGAAGTTGTAAGGAATTTGGGAAGGAGAAGGGACATTTCAGAAGGAGAAGAAGTTGTTGTTGGAGTCCTGGCAAAAGCTTTAAAAAAAAAAAAAAAAGTGGTTTCTTTTTTCTTCACTATTATATTCTTTGGTGGTATATGGTGTGCTGTTTTATTTCTTGGTGTTATTAGCTCTGTGTAAATTGTTTATTGAGTCAAGCTAACTTTGCTTGGGTTGTTTTGTATTTGAGGTAGGATCAATTTCAAGAGGTTTCTTTCACAGACTTCTGATAGGTATTACTGGGATTTTGGTTTTGTTTACTGTATGCATAAACATAGAGATTTGGTAGGGCCAGCTGGGCTGCTGGAGTTTTGGGTGTGAATTTATTAGATGGCTTTTGTTAAACACAGAATAATTATGTAAGGTAACAGCAAATTACCCAATTACCCAATTGATCTAGCTATGTAACCTTACCACAAAGTTTTATATCTTGCCAGTTTTCTGTTCTTCTGCTCCAAGTAGTTGTTGCAAAAAAAGAAAGCACTGTTCCTTTTCTGAAAAGTTTTCTTCTATAACAAGCCCTTTACTGCCCTTGAATGTGAGTCAGAGGAGCCAAACAGCTGCAGCTGCTCTGAGGGCTTGGTGGGATTCGCCCCCTCCCTTTTCCTGGGTGGCATGGGAACGAGAGGCGGGCACAATCAGGGGTATATTAACCCCAGCCGTGGCTGAGGGGCTTCATTCCCTCTCTGGGATGTGCTGGGTTAAGAGCTCTCCTCATTTCAGTGAAGAGGCTTTTTCAGCCCGTCTCAGCATCTTTTCAGCAGGTGTTTCTGGGCATCTAAAGCACAGAGGCTTGGAAGATTCTGTGAAGAAAACAGCATGGAATACAGGGAGTATTTAGGTTTGTGATTTTGGGTTTTGTGTTTAGGAGTGGTAAGGTGCTTTTGTAATTTTTAGTTTTGCTCTGGTTGTTTTTTTGGTTGGATTTCTTTTGGTGGAATTTTTGTTTTTTTTTGGTTTTCATTTTGGGGTTTTTAGTTGGTTTTTGTGGGGGTTTTGGATTTTTTGATGTTTTCTGTGGTTTTTTTGTTTCTGTGGGGAGTTAGGTGTTTTGGGATTTATTGTTTGTGTGGGTTTTGTTTGTTTGGTTTTTTTCTTTGTTTGTTTTTGGGATTGGTTTTGTTGGGTTTTTTTTGTTTTGTTTTGTTTTTTTTTAATTGAGGAGTGCAACTCCCTGAAATTCCAAGCTGTGTCAAGCACAACATTTTATTCAGCAGATTGATCATGTCACAAGAGGGATCCGCCCAAGGTCCAAGATGATGTTTGAGATTGAGGCTTCAGGTGAGTTGAGGATTGTGATTGGGAGAGGGAGGGTGAGCAGTTAGGAGTTCTTGGGAGGGAGTTTGCAGGCAGCAGGGTGAGAAAGGGTCTTTATTTGTTTATTTGAGGCCTCCCCCACACAAGGCTTCTCAGAAGCCTAGCAGAGGCATTCCCATGTCTTACAGCACACAAGGTCATCCACTGCACTCAGGGGAATGCCATTTAACTTTGCCTTTCTCTAACCCAGGTGCCACTCCTAATGAAGGCCTTGGAATCATGATGAAGCTGGAGCCTGAAGGAGCCAGGCACACTCAGGAGAGGGCAAGTAGCTGCCTTGGTGGGATTTGGCCCACATAACTCTGGACTCATACTTTGGTTTTGGTTTTCTTTATTGCAGCTCACCGAGAGGCTCACAGGCCATCACGAGGCCCTCCGAGGCAGACTCATTTCAGGTGCAGCGTGGATTCCCATCACCGATCATCCAAAAGATAAGTCGAGGGCCTTGGCCTGGAGATGAGAGAATAGTGGGTTGGGAGTTCTTGGGGCAGATTTGAAAATTGGCAGCCGGAAAAGCAATCTTCTCCAAGGGCCTCTTAGGACAGCTAAAGGGAGAGGCTCTCCTTTTGATGGCAGCTTTCAGGCGGGCAGTGCAGAACAGCTCCGGTCTGTGTTGTGTTGTCCAGTGTTCTGTGTTCCCTAGTGTGTCTTTGGGGTCCCTTTTGCCTTCTCCCCTCGAGACCCTCACCACAAGCATGATGTGTCGTGTTTCATGTCCCCCCTGTTTGCCACGTTCTGTGTCACGGATGTGTGCACACATTTTTTGCCGGAGCTGTTCTTCCCTGCCGCATGGCCTGCTGCAGTAGGAGAAACCGTGGGGCGTTGGAATTTGTAATGCTGGCTGTACTTGGGCTCTAGATGCTATTCCTAGATTGACATAAGGTGTTTGCACCTTTTGAGTTATCCTGGTGGTGTTTGGCATATGTTGTAACTTTCTTTCAGGTGCAGACGCATTCCATGTGTGGCAGGGGGTCAGAGTTAGGAGGTGTCGGGCCTTCTTAGGAGTGCGGTGAGTAGCTGAGTGGTGGGGTTTTGGCCGATGCGGTGCCAAGATCAGGGACTGATGTTTGGTTCTCTTTACTCTAGCTGTCTCAGAGACACCAGCCCAGTGCCAGCAGGACCTTCCCAGTTGACGAGGTGGCCTTTCTTTGCACCTGACAGGGACCAGCATCCCCAGATGTCTGAGAGATAAGTAGAGGGCTGTGACCCACAGAGGGGATGAAAGCAGGGTGCTGGTTTGGGAATTCCTGGGAGGGGGTTTTGAGTCCAGTTTTGGGGGGGGGGGGGGGTGTGGTGTGTTCATGAAGTGGCCCCTTAGGCCCCATAAAAGCCAAGTCTCACTTTTGATTGCAGTGCTGAGGTGTGCAGCAGGGCAGAGCAGTCCCGGTGTGCATCGTGTCACTTCTCTATTGTGCATTATGTGTTGTTTGCGTATGCCATATCTTTCACTTAGGGGGGCCTGTGAGAAACCCTGGCATCAGTGTTAGCCTCTGTGATCTCTGCACTCCTTGGCCTGGCGCCCAGGCCACAGAACTTTTGACTAGGGAGCTCAGACAAGCATCAGACTCTCTTCTCTCTTTGGAAGCATCCAGTCAGACGTCTTTTCAGGTCTTGTTCTGAGCTGTATGGACAGCTGTGCCCCACCTGGATCCATTATGGTGGATTAGGACTTGTAATATTACGAGGTTAGGTAGAGGATTTTGACTGTAGGATTCCTAGGCATCAGTCTTTGCTGTTCTTGGAATAAATCATTCAGTAATCATCTTCTTCCTCCAGGGTTCTCTGAGCCTCATCAGCTCACCATCGGTCTCAGCTCACTCATCTCCTTTTGCATTCTCTCAGTCCTTGCAGCCGTTTTCCTTGCCAAGAGATTTCTGTTCCTGTTGTGTCCCCGTTGTCTGTCCTATCCTGTGTCATGGCTCTCAGCACACATTTGTGCCCGAGCTGCTCTGCCGTGCTGCACAGCCTGGTGCGATAGGAGAAGTCCCAGGGACTTGGAGTTTGTAATGTGGGGTGTAGTTGGACTCTAGATGGGATTTGTAGATGGGCACATCATATCTGGAGCTCATCAGTTATCCTGCCACAGTGTGACTCTTGTCCTAACTTTTTTTTCAGGTTCAGATGGATTAAATGTGTGCCAGAGGGCCCCATGCCAGGTGTGGGGATTCTCCTGAGTAGGTGAGGCCCCATTTGCCTCTGCAGCAGACTCTGTTACACCTCTCAACTGACTCTGTTACACTGCTGTTCTTTGTCTTTCTTTTAGGAAGTAAATCTGGATGCCAGCAGTCAACGTGAGCAGTGGAGAGAATTGGTTGTTATTGCTCAGCTCTCAAGCACAACAATTTCGCAGCAGATTCATCGTGTCACAAGAGGGATCTGCCCAGTGTCAAGGATGATGTTTGAGATTGAGGCTTCAGGTGAGTTGAGGATGGTTACTGGGAGAGGGAGGGTGAGCAGGCATCCAGTTAGGAGTTCTTGAGAGGGGGTTTGCAGGCAGCAGGGTGAGAAAGGGTCTTTATTTGTTTATTTGAGAGCCCCTCCCAAGGTGTCTCAGAAGCCTAGCAGAGGCATTCCCATGGCTTACAGCATACAAGGTGATCCACTGCACTCAGAGGAATGCCATTTAACTTTGTCTTTCTGTAACCCAGGTGCCACTGCTAATAAAGGCCACAGCCTTGGAATCAGGATGAAGCTGGAGCCTGAAGGAGCCAGGCACACTCAGGAGAGGGCAAGTAGCTGACTTGCAGGGATTTGGCCCACATAACTCTGGACTCACTCTTTGATTTTGGTTTTCTTGATTGCAGCTGACCGAGAGGCTCACAGGCCATCACAGAGCCCTCCAAGGCAGACTCATTTCAGGTGCAGCGTGGATTCCCCTCACCGATCATCCAAAAGATAAGTCGGGGGCCACGGCCTGGAGATGGTGGAGTAGCAGGTTGGGAGTTCTTGGGACAGATTCAAAAATGAGCAGAGGGGAAAGCAATCTTCTCCAAAGGCCTCTTAGGACAGCTAAAGGGAGAGGCTCTACTTTTGATGGCAGCTTTCAGGCGGGCAGTGCAGAACAGCTCCGGTCTGTATCCTGTTGTCCGGTGTGCTGTGTTCCCTAGTGTGTCTTTGGGGTCCCTTTTGCCTTCTCCCCTCGAGACCCTCACCACAAGCATGATGTGTCGTGTTTCATGTCCCCCTGTTTGTCACTTTCTGTGTCACGGGTGTGTGCACAGATTTGTGCCAGAGCTGTTCTTCCCTGCCGCATGGCCTGCTGCAATAAGACGAACCATAGGGAGGGGGAATTTGTAATGCTGGCTGTACTTGGGCTCTAGATGCTGTTCCTAGATTGACATAAGGTGTTTGCAGCTTGTGAGTAACCCTGGTGGTGTTTGACATATGTTCTAACTTTCTTTCAGGTGCAGATGCATTCCACGTGTGGCAGAGGGTCAGGGTTAGGAGGTGCCGGGCCTTCTTAGGAGCGCGGTGAGTAGCAGAGCGGTGGGGTTTTGGCCAATGCGGTGCCAAGATCAGGCCCTGATGTTTGGTTCTCTTTAATCTAGCTGTCTGAGAGACACCAGCCCGGTGCCAGCAGGACCTTCCCAGCTGACGAGGTGGCCTTTCTTTGCACCTGACACAGACTGGCATCCCCAGATGTCTGAGAGATAAGTAGAGGGCTGCGACCCACAGTGGGGATGAAGTCATGGTGCTTGTTTGGGAATTCCTGGGAGGGGTTTTTGAGTCCAGTTTGGAGCGGGGGGTGTTCATTAAACGGCTCGTTAGGCCCCATGAAAGCCAAGTCTCACTTTTGATCACAGTGCTGAGGTGTGCAGGGCAGAGCAGTCCCCGTGTGTCTCGTGTCACTTGTCTGTTGTGCATTGTGTGTTGTTTGTGTATCCCATGTCTTTTACCTTTGGAGGGCCCTGTCAGTACCCCTGGCATCATTGTTAGCATCTCTGATCTCTGCATTCCCTGGCCTGGCACCCAGGCCATATATGAGTTTCTGATACCTGTCTGAGCTCCCCAGTCAAAAGTTACCTCTTTAGAAGCATCCAGTCAGATTTCTTGTCAGGTCTAGTTCTGAGCTTTATGGACAGCTATGCCCCACCTGGATCCATTGTGGTGGATTAGGACTTGTAATAATATGAGGTTAGGTACAGCATTCTGACCGTAGGATTCCTAGGCATCCATCTTTGCTGTTCTTGGAATTAATCGTTCAGTTATCATCTTCGTCCCCCAGGGTTTTCTGAGCCTCATCAGCTCACCATCGGTCTCAGCTCACTCATGTCCTTTTGCATTCTCTCAGTCCTTGCAGCCATTTTCCTTGCCAAGAGATTTCTTTTCCTGTTGTGTCCCCTGTTGTTGTCTGTCCTGTCTGTCCTGTGTCACGGGTGTCAGCACACATTTGGGATGGGGCTGCTCTGCCGTGCTGCACAGCCTGGTGCGATAGGAGAAGTCTTGGAGACTTGGAATGTGTAATGTGGGGTGTAGTTGGACACTAGATGGGATCTGTGGATGGGCACAGGGCATCTGGAGCTCATCAGTTATCCTACAAGAGTGTGACTCTTGTCCTAACTTTTTTTTCAGATTCAGATGGATTAAATGTGTGCCAGAGGGCCCCATCCCGGGTGAGGGGATTGCCCCGAGCAGGTGAGGCCCCATTTGTCTCTGCAGCAGAAGTGTGTATGGTGAGTGTGTTACAGCTCTGTTCTTTGTCTTTCTTTTCAGGAAGTCAATCTGGATGCCAGCAGTCAAGGTGAGCAGTGGAGAGAATTGGCTGTTATTGCTCAGCTCTCAAGCACAACAATTTTTCAGCAGATTCATCGTGTCACAAGAGGGATTTGCCCAGTGTCAAGGATGATGTTTGAGATTGAGGCTTCAGGTGAGTTGAGGATGGTGCCTGGGCGAGGGAGGGTGATCAGGTATCCAGTTTAGGATTTCTTGGGAGCGGGTTTGCAAGCAGCAGGGTGAGAAAGGGTGTTTATTTGAGGGCCCCCCCACACAAAGCTGTTCAGAAGCCTAGCAGAGGCATTCCCATGGCTTACAGCATACAAGGTGATCCACTGCACTCAGAGGAATGCCATTTAACTTTGTCTTTCTGTAACCCAGGTGCCACTCCTAATGAAGGCCACAGCCTTGGAATCAGGATGAAGTTGGAGCCTGAAGGAGCCAGGCACACTCAGGAGAGGGCAAGTAGCTGACTTGCAGGGATTTGGCCCACATAACTCTGGACTCATACTTTGGTTTTGGTTTTCTTGATTGCAGCTGACCGAGAGGCTCACAGGCCATCACAGAGCCCTCCAAGGCAGACTCATTTCAGGTGCAGCGTGGATTCCCCTCACCGATCATCCAAAAGATAAGTCGGGGGCCACGGCCTGGAGATGGTGGAGTAGCAGGTTGGGAGTTCTTGGGACAGATTCAAAAATGAGCAGAGGGGAAAGCAATCTTCTCCAAAGGCCTCTTAGGACAGCTAAAGGGAGAGGCTCTACTTTTGATGGCAGCTTTCAGGCGGGCAATGCAGAACAGCTCCGGTCTGTGTCGTGTTGTCCGGTGTGCCGTGCTCCCTGGTGTGTCTTTGGGGTCCCTTTTGCCTTTTCCCCTCGAGGCCCTCACCACAAGCATGATGTGTCGTGTTTCATGTCCCCCCTGTTTGTCACTTTCTGTGTCACGGGTGTGTGCACACATTTTTTGCCGGAGCTGTTCTGCCCTGCCGCATGGCCTGCTGCAATAGGACAAGCCTTGGGGAGTTGTAATTTGTAATGTTGGCTGTACTTGGGCTCTAGATGCTGTTCCTAGATTGACATAAGGTGTTTGCAGCTTGTGAGTAACCCTGGTGGTGTTTGACATATGTTCTAACTTTCTTTCAGGTGCAGATGCATTCCACGTGTGGCAGAGGGTCAGGGTTAGGAGGTGCCGGGCCTTCTTAGGAGCGCGGTGAGTAGCAGAGCGGTGGGGTTTTGGCCAATGCGGTGCCAAGATCAGGCCCTGATGTTTGGTTCTCTTTAATCTAGCTGTCTGAGAGACACCAGCCCGGTGCCAGCAGGACCTTCCCAGCTGACGAGGTGGCCTTTCTTTGCACCTGACACAGACTGGCATCCCCAGATGTCTGAGAGATAAGTAGAGGGCTGCGACCCACAGTGGGGATGAAGTCATGGTGCTTGTTTGGGAATTCCTGGGAGGGGTTTTTGAGTCCAGTTTGGAGCGGGGGGTGTTCATTAAACGGCTCGTTAGGCCCCATGAAAGCCAAGTCTCACTTTTGATCACAGTGCTGAGGTGTGCAGGGCAGAGCAGTCCCCGTGTGTCTCGTGTCACTTGTCTGTTGTGCATTGTGTGTTGTTTGTGTATCCCATGTCTTTTACCTTTGGAGGGCCCTGTCAGTACCCCTGGCATCATTGTTAGCATCTCTGATCTCTGCATTCCCTGGCCTGGCACCCAGGCCATATATGAGTTTCTGATACCTGTCTGAGCTCCCCAGTCAAAAGTTACCTCTTTGGAAGCATCCAGTCAGATTTCTTGTCAGGTCTAGTTCTGAGCTTTATGGACAGCTATGCCCCACCTGGATCCATTGTGGTGGATTAGGACTTGTAATAATATGAGGTTAGGTACAGCATTCTGACCGTAGGATTCCTAGGCATCCATCTTTGCTGTTCTTGGAATTAATCGTTCAGTTATCATCTTCGTCCCCCAGGGTTTTCTGAGCCTCATCAGCTCACCATCGGTCTCAGCTCACTCATCTCCTTTTGCATTCTCTCAGTCCTTGCAGCCGTTTTCCTTGCCAAGAGATTTCTTTTCCTGTTGTGTCCCCTGTTGTTGTCTGTCCTGTCTGTCCTGTGTCACGGGTGTCTGCACACATTTGGGATGGGGCTGCTCTGCCGTGCTGCACAGCCTGGTGCGATAGGAGAAGTCTTGGAGACTTGGAATGTGTAATGTGGGGTGTAGTTGGACACTAGATGGGATCTGTGGATGGGCACAGGGCATCTGGAGCTCATCAGTTATCCTACAAGAGTGTGACTCTTGTCCTAACTTTTTTTTCAGATTCAGATGGATTAAATGTGTGCCAGAGGGCCCCATCCCGGGTGAGGGGATTGCCCCGAGCAGGTGAGGCCCCATTTGTCTCTGAAGCAGAAGTGTGTATGGTGAGTGTGTTACAGCTCTGTTCTTTGTTTTTCTTTTCAGGAAGTCAATCTGGATGCCAGCAGTCAAGGTGAGCAGTGGAGAGAATTGGCTGTTATTGCTCAGCTCTCAAGCACAACAATTTTTCAGCAGATTCATCGTGTCACAAGAGGGATTTGCCCAGTGTCAAGGATGATGTTTGAGATTGAGGCTTCAGGTGAGTTGAGGATGGTGCCTGGGCGAGGGAGGGTGATCAGGTATCCAGTTTAGGATTTCTTGGGAGCGGGTTTGCAAGCAGCAGGGTGAGAAAGGGTGTTTATTTGAGGGCCCCCCCACACAAAGCTGTTCAGAAGCCTAGCAGAGGCATTCCCATGGCTTACAGCATACAAGGTGATCCACTGCACTCAGAGGAATGCCATTTAACTTTGTCTTTCTGTAACCCAGGTGCCACTCCTAATGAAGGCCACAGCCTTGGAATCAGGATGAAGCTGGAGCCTGAAGGAGCCAGGCACACTCAGGAGAGGGCAAGTAGCTGACTTGCAGGGATTTGGCCCACATAACTCTGGACTCATACTTTGGTTTTGGTTTTCTTGATTGCAGCTGACCGAGAGGCTCACAGGCCATCACAGAGCCCTCCAAGGCAGACTCATTTCAGGTGCAGCGTGGATTCCCCTCACCGATCATCCAAAAGATAAGTCGGGGGCCACGGCCTGGAGATGGTGGAGTAGCAGGTTGGGAGTTCTTGGGACAGATTCAAAAATGAGCAGAGGGGAAAGCAATCTTCTCCAAAGGCCTCTTAGGACAGCTAAAGGGAGAGGCTCTACTTTTGATGGCAGCTTTCAGGCGGGCAATGCAGAACAGCTCCGGTCTGTGTCGTGTTGTCCGGTGTGCCGTGCTCCCTGGTGTGTCTTTGGGGTCCCTTTTGCCTTTTCCCCTCGAGGCCCTCACCACAAGCATGATGTGTCGTGTTTCATGTCCCCCCTGTTTGTCACTTTCTGTGTCACGGGTGTGTGCACACATTTTTTGCCGGAGCTGTTCTGCCCTGCCGCATGGCCTGCTGCAATAGGACAAGCCTTGGGGAGTTGTAATTTGTAATGTTGGCTGTACTTGGGCTCTAGATGCTGTTCCTAGATTGACATAAGGTGTTTGCAGCTTGTGAGTAACCCTGGTGGTGTTTGACATATGTTCTAACTTTCTTTCAGGTGCAGATGCATTCCACGTGTGGCAGAGGGTCAGGGTTAGGAGGTGCCGGGCCTTCTTAGGAGCGCGGTGAGTAGCAGAGCGGTGGGGTTTTGGCCAATGCGGTGCCAAGTTCAGGCCCTGATGTTTGGTTCTCTTTAATCTAGCTGTCTGAGAGACACCAGCCCGGTGCCAGCAGGACCTTCCCATCTGATGAGGTGGCCTTTCTTTGCACCTGACAGGGACCAGCATCCCCAGCTGTATGAGAGATAAGTAGAGGGCCGAGACCCACAGAGGGGCTGAAAGCACGGTGCTGGTTTGGGGATTACAGGGAGGGGGTTTTGAGTCCAGTTTGGAGGTGGGGGGGTGTTAATGAAGTGGCCCCTTAGGCCCCATAGAAGCCAAGTCTCACTTTTGATCACAGTGCTGAGGTGTGCAGCAGGGCAGAGCAGTCCCGGTGTGTCTCGTGTCACTTGTCTGTTGTGAATTGTGTGTTGTTTGTGTATCCCATGTCTTTTACCTTAGGGGTGCCTGTCATTAATCTTGGCATCATTGTTAGCATCTGTGATCTCTGCATTCCCTGGCCTGGCACCCAGGCCACAGAACTTTTGACTGGGGAGCTCAGACAGGCGTCAGACTCTCTTCTGTCTTTGGAAGCATCGCATCTGATGTCTTGTCAGGTCTCGGTCTGGGCTGTATGGACAGCTATGCCCCCACCTGGATCCATTTTGGTGGATTAGGATTTGGCGTAATATGAGGTTAGGTAGAGGATTCTGACCGTAGGATTCCTAGGCATCCATCTTTGCAGTTCTTAGAAGAAATCATTCAGTTATCATCTTCTTCCTTCGGGGTTCTCTGAGCCTCATCAGCTCACCATCAGTTTGAACTCGGTCATCTCCTTTTGCATTCTCTCAGTCCTTGCAGCCATTTTCCTTGCCTAGAATTTTCTGTCTGTGTTGTGTCCCCGTTGTCTGTCCTGTCCTGTCCATCCTGTGTCACGGCTGTCAGCACACATTTGTGCCTGAGCTGCTCTGCCCTGCCGCATAGCCTGGTGCAATAGGAGAGGGCCCGGGGATTTGTAATGTGCAGTGTGGGGTGTAGTTGGACTCTAGATGGGATTTGTAGATGGACACAGGATATCTGGAGCTCTTCAGTTCTCATTGAACCGTCTGACTGTTGTCCTAACTTTTTTTTCAGATGCACCTCCTCAGATGACTGCAGTAGTTGTGTAGGTTCCTTCTTCTGAAAGGGAATAGGGCGCAAGAATTCATCTTCCAGAGAATTTTTGCAAGTCCTGGCTTGTATTGTATCTGCCTATGGTGGCTTATGTTCTATGTACCTATACATCTGTCTTCTATTGGATTTTGGGTAGAAAATTTATCAGTCCAGAGAGGAGACAAGTCCTAGCTGTCAGATAGCCACTCGTTGACCCTTCCTGTCGTCTCACAGGTCCCCGAGGCTGCTGATTTCCCCAGGATCTGCCATTTTACCTCAAGGAGCGGCAGCCAGAAGATGTGTCACAGCACGTTCTTCAGCATCTCGAGTAAGGGCCGCAGTGAGCATTTAAGTGGAAAGATTGTGTGAGCGTGTGTGAGAGCACGTGGCTGTGTCTGTCTGTGTCTGCTCGTCTCTGCGTGTGTGAGTGCATGCTGACTGGATTTAACCTTGTGTGTGTGACTTTTGCTTTCCAGGTTTTGCGACTCCTTGTTAAATTTAGAATAAAAAATCCCCAGCCGGGTTGTATTGCATGAACTGACATGATATGTACCGATTTTGGCTTAAAACCCAGAAAACCAGACGAAGATGAGCAGGAAAAAACCAGAAAAAAACCTCATGATGGACAAGAAAAAAACCCAGAAAAAGCCCAGGATGGGCAAGAAAGCAACGAGAAAAAAACCCCAGAAAATAATCCCAGATGGGCAAGAAAAAAACGTAGAAAAACCCCAGAAAATCACCCAAGATGGGCAAGAAAAAAACCCAAAAAAAAAACTCTGAGATGGGCAAGAAGAAAACCAGAAAAAAGTCTGAAGATGGGCAAGAAAAAACCCAGAAAAAACCCCCAAGATGGACAAGAAATAACCCAGAAAAAAATTCGAAGAAGGGCAAGAAAAGACCCAGAAAACACCCAGAAAAAAATCGCAACCCAAGTATAAATATAGAAATGTTTGTCAAGTATATGCAAATATATAAAGAAATGTTAAATTATTTGAAATATAAAATAACATAAATATAACATTTATACAGTATTACTTGTGTTATGGATCATATTGATTTTTATTTATTTCCTATAATACACTACAATATTTATATCAATTTTACATCTATCATATCTATCATTTGTTATATGTTATACCAGATTGATATACTCTAGGTTTTTTTAAGTAGTTTAAAATAAAGGGGATTTTTTTTTTTATTTGGCAAAAGCAGGTGTTTTAGTATAAACATTATAAATACAAATAATATAAAGGTAGAAATCTAAGAATAGAAATAGATCATAAATAGCTGAAGGTTAATATAAAAATTAAAAATGTAAGAAAAAATAAGTTGTAGCAGTAGATATGGTACATAATTAGGAAAATAATTTATCTCTTATTTGAATAGGATACATGTTATACATAATGATTAATATAATACTTAAGTATAAACTGCAAATATAAATGTGAATATAGTCATGAGCGCTATAAATATAAAAATATTTCAATGTAGTTTAAAAGAATAGAGCTTTTTTGTATTTATTTAGTTAGGATGGGATTTGTATTTTAAATAGTGAAAGCATGATAGAAATGTAATTTTAGACATAGAAATATGCAATCAATGTGGAAAGATATTTATAAAAGCACAAAATATAAGTAAATATAAATAATAGAAATAGAATAATGTTATATAAATTACATGCTACATCAATGTCCACTATAGCTATGCATGTGAATATAAATACGAAAAATGGAAATAAAAAATTTATTTAAACATGGCTTTAAAGCAAGGGGCCTTGTTTGATTCTGGTGGGGTAAGAGGCAGGTTTTTGGCATTTATTTCAGAGCAGTTTTTGGCGGGGGTCGCCCCTGTTCTTTTTTGCCACCTTGCCTGCCCGCAGCCCCGAGGCGCGCTGCGCCCCCGGCTGGGGCGGGCGGCAGTGCTGCCGCCTTGTGGACAGAGCGCGGTACTGCAGCCCTGCGCCGAGAGGCCGCCACCTTGGGAGTGGCGCGTCGCGGATGTCGCGGACTTTTGGTTGACCTTCTCAACAGGGCGGCGAAAAGGGCGGGGAAGTGGAGGACCGGGGTGGGTGACAGTGGACTGCCTGCATGGAATACCGACCCCGGCGCGGCCCCGGTGGTATTTTCTGTGACGTTTCAAGTGTACCCGACACATGCTGTGGTCTCAGCGGCGCCGCGGGCGGGCGTATTTCGGCGGGTTTGTGACAGGCATGTGGGGAAACGCCTCGCTGTGCCGGGGTCCTCTGACAGCCGCTTTCCCGCCCTGAGGGAGCCGAGCCGGGCCGAATAGTTCCGAAGAGCCGAAGAGCCGAGTGTGGGCGAAAACAGCCGAGTTTCCCCGAAGAGCCGAGTGTAGCCGAAAACAGCCGAGTTTCACCGAAGAGCCGAGTGTGACCGAAAATAGCCGAGTTTCACCGAAGAGCCGAGTGTGGCCGAAAACAGCCGAGTTTCACCGAAGAGCCGAGTGTGACCGAAAATAGCCGAGTTTCACCGAAGAGCCGAGTGTGGCCGAACACAGCCGACTTGAGACGAAGAGCCGAGTGTAGCCGAACACAGCCGACTTGAGACGAAGAGCCGATGATAGCCGAGTGTAACCGATAGCCGACTGTAGCCGACATTGGCCGCATTTAGACAAAGAGCCGAATATGACCGACTTTAGCCCAACCGGGCCGAGTTCAGCCGAAGAGCCGGAAAAGCCGAATTTAGACGAAAAGCCGAACCGAAACGATTTTAGACCTAAGCCGAACCAAGCCTAATTTAGCCGAGTTTATTTAAACAGAACCGAACGACGCCGCAGCACTCTGCCTGCAGAGCGCCGGTGCAGACGGCAGGGGGCGGTGTATAAAGCGAGTATAAAATATCAACTGTATATAAGAAGGAATAAAAAGCTCTGTGTCATGTGCAGCAGTAGAAAATTTCAGGCTCCCAGGGAATAAATAGTTTTCTTTCAATCATTATAGTTTTGGGGTTTTTTTTACTCCCAGGTAGCCTGAAAGTTACTACTGCTGCTTTTTGATTCTAAAGCTAGGAAGGAAAACCAAGATTACAAATACAAGAAAAAGAAAGGGAAAGGGAAGGGGAAAAAAAGGAAAGGAAAGGAAAGAAAGCAGGAGAGCAGAAGGGAAGGGAAGGGAAAGGGGTGAAAAACAGCGTTAAAAAAAGAAAAAGAGTTGGAGGGGAAAAGAGAGGGCATTCGGGAGGAGCGGTCCTGCCTCAGGTCCTTCCCCGCCCTGGGGCGAAGGACCCGTTTGATGCCCGGGAGGGACTGCAGCTCCCGGTGGCGGGGGACGGAGCCGTGGCTGTCAGCCCGAGACTCCAACTCCCGGCAGGCCCTGCTGCCGGCGCGGCGTGTGACGCAACGGCTATCGCGGCACATGAGTGGCTACCAGCCCGAGACTCCAACTCCCGGCAGGCCCTGCTGCCGGCGCGACGTGTGCCGCAACGGCCGACGCTGCCCGGGATTTTTCTCTAAATCGGCAGTAAATACAGCTGAGTAAAATTAGCTTGGTTTTCTTCCTTCTTTTTTAACTGAATTGTTTTTATTAAAAATCCTATTTGAATATGTAGAAAAAGTGGGGATGTCCTGTACTATATCCTAGCTTTTCTTGTTTATAGGGTGCTCAGAAAACATGCGTCCCTTAGAGTCCCTCAGAAAGGTTCTCAGTGCGATCTCTACCAAGGTATGTATTTACTAATAAGTGATCCCTTTAGATATTTGCCTGTGTACCTTTTCCTGTAATTCAGAGCTTGCGTTCTGTGGGTTTTATGATAAACCTGTAAAATATGTAAGAATGCTTTTGCAAGTCTGAATCGTTGAAGGCAGCAGTAAGTGGATTTAGAGCCTGTTCTTGACCAGACAACGGGAAAAAGTGTGACTTTGATGCTGAACTTGTTTTTTTCATTTTTCATTTGACTTGTCTGGAATGATTTAGGAATAGAGAGAGCTAGAAAAAGAGAGAAATAGAATTGATTATGGAGCACTCCTCAAATGCTCACCACGATTCAGTGTAGAGCCGAAGTGAAGGGTGATGGAACAGAGCTCTGTGCTTCAGAAGGAAATAAATTTAAACCTGACCTCCGCACAGAGTCTCACTAACTTCTTTTGTTTTAAAATACAAAATATTATTAGGAAGTGTTGGAAGTTAGTGTTTTGGGAAAGAAACGGCAGTTCCACAGAACATTCCATTTAACAGAGGCTCTGGGAACGATTCATGTTGTAACTGCTGTCACTGCAATCAGTTGGTGGTTCAGCCTTGAAATGTGCACTTGCCCTTCTATAAAGCACTGTTTTGTTTGCCTTTCAGTGCTATGAGTCTTGATAAATTGGAGAAGAGCCCAAGAGAAATTTTTCATCCCTTGATATAAAAGGTAGGAAGTGACTTTTTTTGGTTTGGTTCTTTTTCTTTATTATTTCCTGGAAATAAAAGTAATTAAGTATAGGTACTACTGGTTTGTTTCTTCCAGTAGCAGATGATAACAATAGCAGTAGTAATAGTAAAAATAATAATAGAAATAATAATAATAGCAATGTAATACTACTTAAACTGTCTTTATCCATTGAACTGGCCATTTCAAATCAAAACTTCTAAACACAAATCAAACCATCATCCTCGTAGAATCTTTCACAGCAGTGGGCTATAGATCCTGGTTTTGTTGACAGGATTTATTGGTTCTGGAATAGCAAGAGGGAAGTACAAGCCTAACTACTTCTAGCTCACAGACCCATCCAGTGAATACTGCTTTGTGTTTTGGTGGGCTTGTGATGACTTTGAAATCAATTGCTCATTCCAGTAAAAAAAATTAATGTTTTTTTGAACCTGACAGCAGAAATAACTTTAGGCACCAACTTAATAATAACAGATCACCAATTTAAGTTCATAATTTTATGCTGTACTATCAAAGTTTAAAGGTAAATTTTTACTTATTAGGAGATGGTATAAAGTGTATGTTCCAATGTGTTGGATGTATGCAAAGGTACATACGTACCCGAAAGTCCTTAGAGGAAACAAATTTTTACGTCTGCTGTTTGATTGTTTATCATACAATATTTGGTTTCATTTCCCAGGGATCGGTGAATTTTAACTTTGGAGTCCTCTGTGCTAAGGATGCTCAGCCTACAGATGATGAAATGTTCAGTAATGGTGAGTTTTTCACCTTCTCTTTAATTGCTATGCTGATCTGAATAAGAAAAAAACAAAAGCAAGAGAAAAAAAAAGGATGGTTTATTATTTTTTACGCTGTTATGTTTGTTTCCTCAGTATTTGCTGCAGCTCTGCGAACCCAAGCTTTGGGTTCCTTCTGTCCCACTGGGAGTTGCCCAGTTTGGTTGCATCTGGTGAAATTCACCCTGAGACCTTACAGAGCTAGCTCAAACTACGTGAGAGCCATTTGCAGTTCTCTCCAGACACCTGGAGAATGGGTGATGTTTCTGAGGGTCTGGCAAGTATACTTGTATCAAAACTCAGTCTGTGAAATTTCTGGGGAAAACCCTTCTGTGTCCTGAAGGGTTCAAACTCTGGTGAGGATCCAGTTATCAGGTGCTCACCTGGATGGTTCCAGCTCTTAAAGTGAACACTTGTACTCTTACCCTGTAGTTTACATCTATTGTATTTTTGTTATTTTGCAAGATTTTACGGCTTTGCAAAATATTGTGCGTTTCACTCTTTGGAACCTCTCAGATGGTTCTTTGGTGCAGCACCACCTCATGGGACACTTGGCTGCCGTCCTGAAGGGGTTGGTCGCTAGAATTGTAAATCCTGGAGAGTTTGTAAGTCTTCTGTCCCCAGGGAGGTACCATGCTTTGTTTACTTTTGTTCTGTTTGTTAGGCGCTGCTTCTCATTGGAAGTATGAATTTCAAACTACCCTGTTCTTATTTTAACTGTTTTCCTGGTTCTCTCCCTACGGCAGGGAAAGACTCTCGTATCCTTGTCGTCGGGCTCGGTGCTGTCCAAGAAGATGCAGAGACTAAAAAAATCATAAGAAGCAAAATATGACTGCAGGGAAAACAAGCTGGAGAGAACAAAAGGTGATATTGTTATCCTTACCCTGTATTAGAAACATCCGCTGTGCTTTGATGCTGGCAGCTGCCAGGGGCTTGTTAGCTCTTTGTAGGCAGGTGTAGGTGTTCACTTGTAGGTTTTTTCTCTGGACAAGTCAATTCAAACTTTGCTAAGCTTATATTTGCAAATTACTCTCTAGCACAGTCCAGCATGACATTTTTGAATGTTGTAAAAATACCATGTTACTTGGAAATTGCTAATGATGAGAAGCTTTAGGGAAAAATAAGATGTCAGGGTTGGGAGATGTGAGAAGAATTTTGAGGGGATGTTAGACTGAAATAAAGCACACTTGAAGCTGGACTGGCACGCTGGCAGATCCCCTATTAAACAGTAGCGCTGAGATTAGCCTGGGGGTTGCCCATTGTTTCTGTAGAAATAAATGTTTTCTGGTCTTCAGAGGTAAGCTGCTTTGAAAAGCTGGAAGGCACAGCATAGTGACAATCCGTGTGCTTCGCATTAAAAATAGATTTCAGAAGGGTCCTAGGCTTTTGTCTTTTCCTAGAAGTCGATGTAATCCTATTGAGGAGTTTTTAATTCTGTGCTGCCATGTCATCGATCAGGGCCCTGTCGTACTAATCATCATACAGATGCAAAACAAAAAATCAGACCCTGTCCCGACCACTTAGAGCCCAGAACACGATTTCCTCAGGCTGCCATTTGTGTGCCATCGGTACTCACCATGGAAGCGAGCTGGGGATTGTTGCACCCGTTGGGAACAAACCGCTTCTCGTCACACAGAAATGGAATTGGGACGACGCCTCAGCCAGCCTCTCTCTCCTGAATCTGCAGCAGAGCAGTTCCAGTCCATGCGGGCAATCCAGTTCCTGACGATCTGAGCGCACGGAGCAGCGCTCAGCTGCTGTGGGGGGCTCAGGGAGGGCAGAGTGTGCATTGTCATCTTCCTGAACCTACAGACGCGAATCAAAGTGAGAAGCCACAGGGTGGAAATCAGTCGCATATATGCTAAATAAAACTTGCAGGTTTTTTTTAAGAATTGTTTTTGCTTGTTCTTTGTTGTGCTTCTGTGCTTAGAAAACCTCCCTTTACAATCAGTTCAATTCATCAATTGAACCTTTGTTTGCAGACTCTCACTGAGCAGAATTTGTTGCAGACTCAGTGCACGCTGTGCAGGCCTCCCGGGAGTGTGAGGAGCTCACGTGTGCTACTTTTTGCTTTAGGACGCTCTGAGGTATTTATTCCTTTTGGGATACATGATGAGAATTCCCAAGAGAGGTAGTTATAAGGTATGACATCGGGAAAAAGCCTGTGTGGTTGGAATGTTGTTGCTGTCAAAAGTTAATTTTTTCTTAGCCAGTAGTTAGCTTTTTGCTTTATTTTTGTGGTATCAATATTTCATTGTTTAAAAAATTCCTTCAAAATAACTTCAGTGGTCGCCCACCAGTACCTTGTTCAGATTTGCCTATTTGCTTGTAGCTGAAATGTTCACATCTTGTTTATCATTCTATTTAAGAAACTGCTGCCCAGCCAACTAATAACTGAATATCCATCTGTCTAGGACACGGGGAGAGGATTTAGGTAATGTCTTTATTTCCAGAAAAAAGTTCCAGTGTAGTTTCTAAATAGAGGAGAAGGGGGTGAAGACTCGGGGCTCTGATGCCGTTGGGGCACCCCAAGGTCCCCAGGAGAGGGGGCCCCACTGCGGTGCAGGAGCAGGTGTGTTCTCATGTAATATTGAACAAATTATAAATATAAATATGAAAATGATAAACATGAAAATATTTTTAAAATACTTAAATAAAGCGGGTTTTCTTTATTGGTCAATAGGCAGTGTTTTGATTGTAAAAATTATAAATGCAAATAATATAAAGGTAGAAATCTAAGTTTAGAAATATATAATAAATACATACAGATAAATATAAAAATTTAAAATATCAGAAAAAATTAGTTGTAGCAGTAGATATTATACATAATTTAAATAATGATTTAAATCTATTTTAAAATTTTATATATATGTCATTATTAATGTAATACATCCAAAGAAACGATAAATTAAAATATGAATGTATAATTATACAAAGTATAAATAAAAAATATTTCAGTATCCTTTAAAGGAAGGGTTTTTTTATTTATTTGGTTAGAGACGGGGTTTTTATTTGGAATAATGGAAGTATTATAGAAGTATAAAATTAAATATAGAAATATACAGTCAATATAGAAAGATATTTGTAAAAACACGAGCGAACGACGCCTCCTTCGGCCGAACCAAGGCGAGACCGGCGGAACCTGACGGCCTCGAGCGAACCGAGGCCAGGCTTGCGAGGCTGCCTGAACGGAGCCGAGCTCAGCCGAACCGAGCCCGCTGCTCTCGTGCGCGCTAATTAGCGCGAGTGCGGTCACTGCCCAATGAGCTCCTGTGCCACGCCGCGCTCCCGATCGTGTCCGTGCGATGGCCGGGCCGCCCGCGGGACGCGGCAGCAGGAGAGCCCCGAGCCGGGCGAGTTTAACGTGAGGCGGCGCCGCTTGCCCGCCGTCAGGGAGCCGAGCCGAGGCGAGCTCAGCCGAACGCGGAGAGAGCGGCTCCGAGTTGGGCCGAAGCGAGCCGAGCCGCGCCGAGCGCAGAGAGCGGCTCCGAGTTCGGCCGAAGAGAGCCGAGGCGCGCCGAGCGCACTGATCGGCTCCGAGTTCGGCCGAGGCGAGCCGGGCCGCGCAGAGAGTGGCTCCGAGTTCGGCCGAAGCGAGCCGAGCCGCGCCGAGCGCAGAGAGCGGCTCCGAGTTCGGCCGAAGCGAGCCGGGCCGCGCAGAGAGTGGCTCCGAGTTCGGCCGAAGCGAGCCGAGCCGCGCAGAGAGCGGCTCCGAGTTCGGCCGAAGCGAGCCGAGCCGCGCAGAGAGTGGCTCCGAGTTCGGCCGAAGCGAGCCGAGCCGCGCAGAGAGCGGCTCCGAGTTCGGCCGAAGCGAGCCGGGCCGCGCAGAGAGTGGCTCCGAGTTCGGCCGAAGCGAGCCGGGCCGCGCAGAGAGCGGCTCCGAGTTCGGCCGAAGCGAGCCGAGCCGCGCCGGGCGCACTGATCGGCTCCGAGTTCGGCCGAAGGGAGCCGAGGCGCGCCGAGCGCAGAGAGCGGCTCCGAGTTCGGCCGAAGCGAGCCGAGCCGCGCCGGGCGCACTGATCGGCTCCGAGTTCGGCCGAAGCGAGCCGAGCCGCGCCGGGCGCACTGATCGGCTCCGAGTTCGGCCGAGGCGAGCCGGGCCGCGCAGAGAGTGGCTCCGAGTTCGGCCGAAGCGAGCCGAGCCGCGCCGGGCGCAGAGAGCGGCTCCGAGTTCGGCCGAAGGGAGCCGAGCCGCGCCGAGGGCAGAGAGCGGCTCCGAGTTCGGCCGAAGGGAGCCGAGCCGCGCCGAGGGCAGAGAGCGGCTCCGAGTTCGGCCGAAGCGAGCCGAGCCGCGCCGGGCGCACTGATCGGTTCCGAGTTCGGCCGAAGCGAGCCGAGCCGCGCCGAGCGCAGAGAGCGGCTCCGAGTTCGGCCGAAGCGAGCCGAGGCGCGCCGGGCGCACTGATCGGCTCCGAGTTCGGCCGAAGCGAGCCGAGGCGCGCCGGGCGCAGAGAGCGGCTCCGAGTTCGGCCGAAGCGAGCCGAGCCGCGCCGAGCGCAGAGAGCGGCTCCGAGTTCGGCCGAAGCGAGGCGATCCGTGCCGAAGGGTCGAGTCCAGCCGAATGCAGATGACAATGGCCGAGTTTAGCCGATTACAGCCGCATTTAGCCGAGCAGCTGTGAGCCTTGCACGCTTGAGGTGAGCGTGCATCGTTGCCGGCCTGGGATTGAGTGAAATGCACTAAGGAAACCAGCTCTGGGGAGGGAGGCAGGGAAATCCTCTCTTAACGTTTACCAATTCGTCCGTCAAACTCATCACGGCAGGACAGAGTGAAGACTGAAAGTGTAAGAAGATGTGGAGGGAAACAGAGAATCTGGCAGGAGCATCGAACGCACAAGTGCACGAATTTTGCTTTTTGCTTGGATGTAAACTCAGAAGTTGTAAGGAATTTGGGAAGGAGAAGGGACATTTCAGAAGGAGAAGAAGTTGTTGTTGGAGTCCTGGCAAAAGCTTTAAAAAAAAAAAAAAAAAGTGGTTTCTTTTTTCTTCACTATTATATTCTTTGGTGGTATATGGTGTGCTGTTTTATTTCTTGGTGTTATTAGCTCTGTGTAAATTGTTTATTGAGTCAAGCTAACTTTGCTTGGGTTGTTTTGTATTTGAGGTAGGATCAATTTCAAGAGGTTTCTTTCACAGACTTCTGATAGGTATTACTGGGATTTTGGTTTTGTTTACTGTATGCATAAACATAGAGATTTGGTAGGGCCAGCTGGGCTGCTGGAGTTTTGGGTGTGAATTTATTAGATGGCTTTTGTTAAACACAGAATAATTATGTAAGGTAACAGCAAATTACCCAATTACCCAATTGATCTAGCTATGTAACCTTACCACAAAGTTTTATATCTTGCCAGTTTTCTGTTCTTCTGCTCCAAGTAGTTGTTGCAAAAAAAGAAAGCACTGTTCCTTTTCTGAAAAGTTTTCTTCTATAACAAGCCCTTTACTGCCCTTGAATGTGAGTCAGAGGAGCCAAACAGCTGCAGCTGCTCTGAGGGCTTGGTGGGATTCGCCCCCTCCCTTTTCCTGGGTGCCATGGGAACGAGAGGCGGGCACAATCAGGGGTATATTAACCCCAGCCGTGGCTGAGGGGCTTCATTCCCTCTCTGGGATGTGCTGGGTTAAGAGCTCTCCTCATTTCAGTGAAGAGGCTTTTTCAGCCCGTCTCAGCATCTTTTCAGCAGGTGTTTCTGGGCATCTAAAGCACAGAGGCTTGGAAGATTCTGTGAAGAAAACAGCATGGAATACAGGGAGTATTTAGGTTTGTGATTTTGGGTTTTGTGTTTAGGAGTGGTAAGGTGCTTTTGTAATTTTTAGTTTTGCTCTGGTTGTTTTTTTGGTTGGATTTCTTTTGGTGGAATTTTTGGTTTTTTTTGGTTTTCATTTTGGGGTTTTTAGTTGGTTTTTGTGGGGGTTTTGGATTTTTTGATGTTTTCTGTGTTTTTTTTTGTTTCTGTGGGGAGTTAGGTGTTTTGGGATTTATTGTTTGTGTGGGTTTTGTTTGTTTGGTTTTTTTTCTTTGTTTGTTTTTGGGATTGGTTTTGTTGGGTTTTTTTTTGTTTTGTTTTGTTTTTTTTTAATTGAGGAGTGCAACTCCCTGAAATTCCAAGCTGTGTCAAGCACAACATTTTATTCAGCAGATTGATCATGTCACAAGAGGGATCCGCCCAAGGTCCAAGATGATGTTTGAGATTGAGGCTTCAGGTGAGTTGAGGATTGTGATTGGGAGAGGGAGGGTGAGCAGTTAGGAGTTCTTGGGAGGGAGTTTGCAGGCAGCAGGGTGAGAAAGGGTCTTTATTTGTTTATTTGAGGCCTCCCCCACACAAGGCTTCTCAGAAGCCTAGCAGAGGCATTCCCATGTCTTACAGCACACAAGGTCATCCACTGCACTCAGGGGAATGCCATTTAACTTTGCCTTTCTCTAACCCAGGTGCCACTCCTAATGAAGGCCTTGGAATCATGATGAAGCTGGAGCCTGAAGGAGCCAGGCACACTCAGGAGAGGGCAAGTAGCTGCCTTGGTGGGATTTGGCCCACATAACTCTGGACTCATACTTTGGTTTTGGTTTTCTTTATTGTAGCTCACCGAGAGGCTCACAGGCCATCACGAGGCCCTCCGAGGCAGACTCATTTCAGGTGCAGCGTGGATTCCCCTCAGCGATCATCCAAAAGATAAGTCGAGGGCCTTGGCCTGGAGATGAGAGAATAGTGGGTTGGGAGTTCTTGGGGCAGATTTGAAAATTGGCAGCCGGAAAAGCAATCTTCTCCAAGGGCCTCTTAGGACAGCTAAAGGGAGAGGCTCTCCTTTTGATGGCAGCTTTCAGGCGGGCAGTGCAGAACAGCTCCGGTCTGTGTTGTGTTGTCCAGTGTTCTGTGTTCCCTAGTGTGTCTTTGGGGTCCCTTTTGCCTTCTCCCCTCGAGACCCTCACCACAAGCATGATGTGTCGTGTTTCATGTCCCCCCTGTTTGCCACTTTCTGTGTCACGGGTGTGTGCACACATTTTTTGCCGGAGCTGTTCTGCCCTGCCGCATGGCCTGCTGCAGTAGGAGAAACCGTGGGGCGTTGGAATTTGTAATGTGGGCTGTACTTGGGCTCTAGATGCTATTCCTAGATTGACATAAGGTGTTTGCAGCTTGTGAGTTATCCTGGTGGTGTTTGGCATATGTTGTAACTTTCTTTCAGGTGCAGACGCATTCCACGTGTGGCAGGGGGTCAGAGTTAGGAGGTGTCGGGCCTTCTTAGGAGTGCGGTGAGTAGCTGAGTGGTGGGGTTTTGGCCGATGCGGTGCCAAGATCAGGGACTGATGTTTGGTTCTCTTTAATACAGCTGTCTGAGAGACACCAGCCTGGTGCCAGCAGGACCTTCCCAGCTGACGAGGTGGCCTTTCTTTGCACCTGACAGGGACCAGCATCCCCAGATGTCTGAGAGATAAGTAGAGGGCTGTGACCCACAGAGGGGATGAAAGCAGGGTGCTGGTTTGGGAATTCCTGGGAGGGGGTTTTGTGTCCAAATTTGGAGGGGGGGGTGTGGTGTGTTCATGAAGTGGCCCCTTAGGCCCCATAAAAGCCAAGTCTCACTTTTGATTGCAGTGCTGAGGTGTGCAGCAGGGCAGAGCAGTCCCGGTGTGCATCGTGTCACTTCTCTATTGTGCATTATGTGTTGTTTGCGTATGCCATATCTTTCACTTAGGGGGGCCTGTGAGAAACCCTGGCATCAGTGTTAGCCTCTGTGATCTCTGCACTCCTTGGCCTGGCGCCCAGGCCACAGAACTTTTGACTAGGGAGCTCAGACAAGCATCAGACTCTCTTCTCTCTTTGGAAGCATCCAGTCAGACGTCTTTTCAGGTCTTGTTCTGAGCTGTATGGACAGCTGTGCCCCACCTGGATCCATTATGGTGGATTAGGACTTGTAATATTACGAGGTTAGGTAGAGGATTTTGACTGTAGGATTCCTAGGCATCAGTCTTTGCTGTTCTTGGAATAAATCGTTCAGTAATCATCTTCTTCCTCCAGGGTTCTCTGAGCCTCATCAGCTCACCATTGGTCTCAGCTCGGTCATCTCCTTTTGCATTCTCTCAGTCCTTGCAGCCGTTTTCCTTGCCAAGAGATTTCTGTTCCTGTTGTGTCCCCGTTGTCTGTCCTATCCTGTGTCATGGCTCTCAGCACACATTTGTGCCGGAGCTGCTCTGCCCTGCTGCACAGCCTGGTGCGATAGGAGAAGTCCCAGGGACTTGGAGTTTGTAATGTGGGGTGTAGTTGGACTCTAGATGGGATTTGTAGATGGGCACATCATATCTGGAGCTCATCAGTTATCCTGCCACAGTGTGACTCTTGTCCTAACTTTTTTTTCAGGTTCAGATGGATTAAATGTGTGCCAGAGGGCCCCATGCCAGGTGTGGGGATTCTCCTGAGTAGGTGAGGCCCCATTTGCCTCTGCAGCAGACTCTGTTACACCTCTCAACTGACTCTGTTACACTGCTGTTCTTTGTCTTTCTTTTAGGAAGTAAATCTGGATGCCAGCAGTCAACGTGAGCAGTGGAGAGAATTGGTTGTTATTGCTCAGCTCTCAAGCACAACAATTTCGCAGCAGATTCATCGTGTCACAAGAGGGATCTGCCCAGTGTCAAGGATGATGTTTGAGATTGAGGCTTCAGGTGAGTTGAGGATGGTTACTGGGAGAGGGAGGGTGAGCAGGCATCCAGTTAGGAGTTCTTGAGAGGGGGTTTGCAGGCAGCAGGGTGAGAAAGGGTCTTTATTTGTTTATTTGAGAGCCCCTCCCAAGGTGTCTCAGAAGCCTAGCAGAGGCATTGCCATGTCTCAGAGCACACAAGGTGATCCACTGCACTCAGAGGAATGCCATTTAACTTTGTCTTTCTGTAACCCAGGTGCCACTGCTAATAAAGGCCACAGCCTTGGAATCAGGATGAAGCTGGAGCCTGAAGGAGCCAGGCACACTCAGGAGAGGGCAAGTAGCTGACTTGCAGGGATTTGGCCCACATAACTCTGGACTCACTCTTTGATTTTGGTTTTCTTGATTGCAGCTGACCGAGAGGCTCACAGGCCATCACAGAGCCCTCCAAGGCAGACTCATTTCAGGTGCAGCGTGGATTCCCCTCACCGATCATCCAAAAGATAAGTCGGGGGCCACAGCCTGGAGATGGTGGAGTAGCAGGTTGGGAGTTTTTGGGACAGATTCAAAAATGAGCAGAGAGGAAAGCAATCTTCTCCAAAGGCCTTTTAGGACAGCTAAAGGGAGAGGCTCTACTTTTGATGGCAGCTTTCAGGCGGGCAGTGCAGAACAGCTCCGGTCTGTATCCTGTTGTCCGGTGTGCTGTGTTCCCTAGTGTGTCTTTGGGGTCCCTTTTGCCTTCTCCCCTCGAGACCCTCACCACAAGCATGATGTGTCGTTTTTCATGTCCCCCTGTTTGTCACTTTCTGTGTCACGGGTGTGTGCACAGATTTGTGCCAGAGCTGTTCTTCCCTGCCGCATGGCCTGCTGCAATAAGACGAACCATAGGGAGGGGGAATTTGTAATGTTGGCTGTACTTGGGCTCTAGATGCTATTCCTAGATTGACATAAGGTGTTTGCAGCTTGTGAGTAACCCTGGTGGTGTTTGACGTATGTTCTAACTTTCTTTCAGGTGCAGATGCATTCCACGTGTGGCAGAGGGTCAGGGTTAGGAGGTGCCGGGCCTTCTTAGGAGCGCGGTGAGTAGCAGAGCGGTGGGGTTTTGGCCAATGCGGTGCCAAGATCAGGCCCTGATGTTTGGTTCTCTTTAATCTAGCCGTCTGAGAGACACCAGCCCGGTGCCAGCAGGACCTTCCCAGCTGACGAGGTGGCCTTTCTTTGCACCTGACACAGACTGGCATCCCCAGATGTCTGAGAGATAAGTAGAGGGCTGCGACCCACAGTGGGGATGAAGGCATGGTGCTTGTTTGGGAATTCCTGGGAGGGGTTTTTGAGTCCAGTTTGGAGCGGGGGGTGTTCATTAAACGGCTCGTGAGGCCCCATGAAAGCCAAGTCTCACTTTTGATCACAGTGCTGAGGTGTGCAGGGCAGAGCAGTCCCCGTGTGCATCGTGTCACTTGTCTGTTGTGCATTGTGTGTTGTTTGTGTATCTCCTGTCTTCTACCTTAGGCCTTTGAGGGCCCTGTCAGTACCCCTGGCATCATTGTTAGCGTCTGTAATCTCTGCATTCCCTGGTCTGGCACCCGGGCCACAGAGCTTTTGACTCGCGAGCTCAGACAGGCATCAGACTCTCTTCTCTCTTTGGAAGCATCCAGTCAGACGTCTTTTCAGGTCTTGTTCTGAGCTGTATGGACAGCTGTGCCCCACCTGGATCCATTATGGTGGATTAGGACTTGTAATATTACGAGGTTAGGTAGAGGATTTTGACTGTAGGATTCCTAGGCATCCGTCTTTGCTGTTCTTGGAATTAATCATTCAGTTATCATCTTCTTCCTTCAGAGTTCTCTGAGCCTCATCAGCTCACCATCGGTCTCAGCTCACTCATCTCCTTTTGCATTCTCTCAGTCCTTGCAGCCATTTTCCTTGCCAAGAGATTTCTGTCTGTGTCTTGTGCCTATTGTTTGTCACGTCCTGTCCTGTGTCACGGGTGTCTGCACACTTTTGGGATGGGGCTGCTCTGCCGTGCTGCACAGCCTGGTGCGATAGGAGAAGTCTTGGAGACTTGGAGTTTGTAATGTGGGGTGTAGTTGGACTCTAGATGGGATTTGTAGATGGACACAGGACATCTGGAGCTCATCAGTTATCCTGCCACAGTGTGACTCTTGTCCTAACTATTTTTCAGATTCAGATGGATTAAATGTGTGCCAGAGGGCCCCATCCCGGGTGAGGGGATTGCCCCGAGCCGGTGAGGCCCCATTTGTCTCTGCAGCAGAAGTGTGTATGGTGAGTGTGTTACAGCTCTGTTCTTTGTCTTTCTTTTCAGGATGTCAATCTGGATGCCAGCAGTCAAGGTGAGCAGTGGACAGAACTGGCTGTTATTGCTCAGCTCTCAAGCACAACAATTTTTCAGCAGATTCATCGTGTCACAAGAGGGATCTGCCCAGTGTCAAGGATGATGTTTGAGATTGAGGCTTCAGGTGAGTTGAGGATGGTGACTGGGAGAGGGAGGGGTGATCAGGTATCCAGTTTAGGAGTTCTTAGGAGGGGGTTTGCAAGCAGCAGGGTGAGAAAGGGTGTTTATTTGAGGGCACCCCACACAAGGCTGAGAAGCCTAGCAGAGGCATTGCCATGTCTTAGAGCACACAAGGTGATCCACTGCACTCAGAGGAATGCCATTTAACTTTGTCTTTCTGTAACCCAGGTGCCACTGCTAATAAAGGCCACAGCCTTGGAATCAGGATGAAGCTGGAGCCTGAAGGAGCCAGGCACACTCAGGAGAGGGCAAGTAGCTGCCTTGGTGGGATTTGGCCCACATAACTCTGGACTCATACTTTGGTTTTGGTTTTCTTTATTGCAGCTCACCGAGAGGCTCACAGGCCGTCACAGAGCCCTCCGAGGCAGACTCATTTCAGGTGCAGCGTGGATTCCCCTCACCGATCATCTAAAAGATAAGTCGGGGGCCGCGGTCTGGAGATGAGACGATGAGAGAGTATCAGGTTGGCAGTTCTTTGGCCAGATTTAAAAATTGGCAGTGGGGAAAGCAATCTTCTCCAAAGGCCTTTTAGGACAGCTAAAGGGAGAGGCTCTACTTTTGATGGCAGCTTTCAGGCGGGCAGTGCAGAACAGCTCCGGTCTGTATCCTGTTGTCCGGTGTGCTGTGTTCCCTAGTGTGTCTTTGGGGTCCCTTTTGCCTTCTCCCCTCGAGACCCTCACCACAAGCATGATGTGTCGTTTTTCATGTCCCCCTGTTTGTCACTTTCTGTGTCACGGGTGTGTGCACAGATTTGTGCCAGAGCTGTTCTTCCCTGCCGCATGGCCTACTGCAATAAGACGAACCATAGGGAGGGGGAATTTGTAATGTTGGCTGTACTTGGGCTCTAGATGCTATTCCTAGATTGACATAAGGTGTTTGCAGCTTGTGAGTTACCCTGGTGGTGTTTGACATATGTTCTAACTTTCTTTCAGGTGCAGATGCATTCCACGTGTGGCAGAGGGTCAGGGTTAGGAGGTGCCAGGCCTTCTTAGGAGCGCGGTGAGTAGCTGAGTGGTGGGGTTTTGGCCGATGCGGTGCCAAGATCAGGCACTGATGTTTGGTTCTCTTTAATCTAGCTGTCTGAGAGACACCAGCCCGGTGCCAGCAGGACCTTCCCATCTGATGAGGTGGCCTTTCTTTGTACCCGAGACCCGCATCCCCAGCTGTATGAGAGATAAGTAGAGGGCTACGACCCACAGTGGGGATGAAGTCATGGTGCTGTTTCGGGAAATACTGGGTGGAGTTTTTGATTCAGCTTTGGATGTGGGGGATGTTCATGAGGTGGCCCCTTAGGCCTCATAAAAGCCAAGTCTCACTTTTGATCACAGTGTTGAGGTGTGCAGGGCAGAGCAGTCCCGGTGTGTCTCGTGTCACTTGTTTGTTGTGCATTATGTGTTGTTTGTGTATCCAATGTCTTTTACCTTTGGAGGGCCCTGTCAGTACCCCTGGCATCATTGTTAGCATCTCTGATCTCTGCATTCCCTGGCCCGGCACCCAGGCCATATATGAGTTTCTGATACCTGTCTGAGCTCCCCAGTCAAAAGTTACCTCTTTGGAAGCATCCAGTCAGGTGCCTTGTCAGGTCTTGTTCTGAGCTGTATGGACAGCTATGCCCCACCTGGATCCATTGTGGTGGATTAGGACTTGTAATAATATGAGGTTAGGTAGAGAATTTTGACCGTAGGATTCCTAGGCATCCATCTTTGCTGTTCTTGGAATTAATCATTCAGTTATCATCTTCGTCCCCCAGGGTTTTCTGAGCCTCATCAGCTCACCATCGGTCTCAGCTCACTCATGTCCTTTTGCATTCTCTCAGTCCTTGCAGCCATTTTCCTTGCCAAGAGATTTCTTTTCCTGTTGTGTCCCCTGTTGTTGTCTGTCCTGTCTGTCCTGTGTCACGGGTGTCAGCACACATTTGGGATGGGGCTGCTCTGCCGTGCTGCACAGCCTGGTGCGATAGGAGAAGTCTTGGAGACTTGGAATGTGTAATGTGGGGTGTAGTTGGACACTAGATGGGATCTGTGGATGGGCACAGGGCATCTGGAGCTCATCAGTTATCCTGCCACAGTGTGACTCTTGTCCTAACTTTTTTTTCAGATTCAGATGGATTAAATGTGTGCCAGAGGGCCCCATCCCGGGCGAGGGGATTGCCCCGAGCAGGTGAGGCCCCATTTGTCTCTGCAGCAGAAGTGTGTATGGTGAGTGTGTTACAGCTCTGTTCTTTGTCTTTCTTTTCAGGAAGTCAATCTGGATGCCAGCAGTCAAGGTGAGCAGTGGAGAGAATTGGCTGTTATTGCTCAGCTCTCAAGCACAACAATTTTTCAGCAGATTCGTCGTGTCACAAGAGGGATCTGCCCAGTGTCAAGGATGATGTTTGAGATTGAGGCTTCAGGTGAGTTGAGGATGGTGACTGGGAGAGGGAGGGTGATCAGGTATCCAGTTTAGGATTTCTTGGGAGCGGGTTTGCAAGCAGCAGGGTGAGAAAGGGTGTTTATTTGAGGGCACCCCCACACAAGGCTGTTCAGAAGCCTAGCAGAGGCATTCCCATGGCTTACAGCATACAAGGTGATCCACTGCACTCAGAGGAATGCCATTTAACTTTGTCTTTCTCTAACCCAGGTGCCACTCCTAATAAAGGCCACAGCCTTGGAATCAGGATGAAGCTGGAGCCTGAAGGAGCCAGGCACACTCAGGAGAGGGCAAGTAGCTGACTTGCAGGGATTTGGCCCACATAACTCTGGACTCATACTTTGGTTTTGGTTTTCTTGATTGCAGCTGACCGAGAGGCTCACAGGCCGTCACAGAGCCCTCCAAGGCAGACTCATTTCAGGTGCAGCGTGGATTCCCCTCACCGATCATCCAAAAGATAAGTCGGGGGCCACGGTCTGGAGATGGCGGAGTAGCAGATTGGGAGTTCTTGGGACAGATTCAAAAATGAGCAGAGGGGAAAGCAATCTTCTCCAAGGGCCTCTTAGGACAGCTAAAGGGAGAGGCTCTACTTTTGATGGCAGCTTTCAGGCGGGCAATGCAGAACAGCTCCGATCTGTGTCCTGTTGTCCGGTATGCCGTGCTCCCTGGTGTGTCTTTGGGGTCCCTTTTGCCTTTTCCCCTCGAGGCCCTCACCACAAGCATGATGTGTCGTGTTTCATGTCCCCCCTGTTTGTCACTTTCTGTGTCACGGGTGTGTGCACACATTTTTTGCCGGAGCTGTTCTGCCCTGCCGCATGGCCTGCTGCAATAGGACGAGCCTTGGGGAGTTGAAATTTGTAATGTGGGCTGTACTTGGGCTCTAGATGTTGTTCCTAGATTGACATATGGTGTTTGCAGCTTGTGAGTTATCCTGGTGATGTTTGACATGTGTTCTAACTTTCTTTCAGGTGCAGACGCATTCCACGTGTGGCAGAGGGTCAGGGTCAGGAGGTGCCGGGCCTTCTTAAGAGCGCGGTGAGTAGCAGAGCGGTGGGGTTTTGGCCGATGCGGTGCCAAGATCAGGCACTGATGTTTGGTTCTCTTTAATCTAGCTGTCTGAGAGACACCAGCCCGGTGCCAGCAGGACCTTCCCATCTGATGAGGTGGCCTTTCTTTGCACCTGACAGGGACCAGCATCCCCAGCTGTATGAGAGATAAGTAGAGGGCCGAGACCCACAGAGGGGCTGAAAGCACGGTGCTGGTTTGGGGATTACAGGGAGGGGGTTTTGAGTCCAGTTTGGAGGTGGGGGGGTGTTAATGAAGTGGCCCCTTAGGCCCCATAGAAGCCAAGTCTCACTTTTGATCACAGTGCTGAGGTGTGCAGCAGGGCAGAGCAGTCCCGGTGTGTCTCGTGTCACTTGTCTGTTGTGAATTGTGTGTTGTTTGTGTATCCCATGTCTTTTACCTTAGGGGTGCCTGTCATTAATCTTGGCATCATTGTTAGCATCTGTGATCTCTGCATTCCCTGGCCTGGCACCCAGGCCACAGAACTTTTGACTGGGGAGCTCAGACAGGCGTCAGACTCTCTTCTGTCTTTGGAAGCATCGCATCTGATGTCTTGTCAGGTCTCGGTCTGGGCTGTATGGACAGCTATGCCCCCACCTGGATCCATTTTGGTGGATTAGGACTTGGCGTAATATGAGGTTAGGTAGAGGATTCTGACCGTAGGATTCCTAGGCATCCATCTTTGCAGTTCTTAGAAGAAATCATTCAGTTATCATCTTCTTCCTTCGGGGTTCTCTGAGCCTCATCAGCTCACCATCGGTCTCAGCTCACTCATGTCCTTTTGCATTCTCTCAGTCCTTGCAGCCATTTTCCTTGCCAAGAGATTTCTTTTCCTGTTGTGTCCCCTGTTGTTGTCTGTCCTGTCTGTCCTGTGTCACGGGTGTCAGCACACATTTGGGATGGGGCTGCTCTGCCGTGCTGCACAGCCTGGTGCGATAGGAGAAGTCTTGGAGACTTGGAATGTGTAATGTGGGGTGTAGTTGGACACTAGATGGGATCTGTGGATGGGCACAGGGCATCTGGAGCTCATCAGTTATCCTGCCACAGTGTGACTCTTGTCCTAACTTTTTTTTCAGATTCAGATGGATTAAATGTGTGCCAGAGGGCCCCATCCCGGGCGAGGGGATTGCCCCGAGCAGGTGAGGCCCCATTTGTCTCTGCAGCAGAAGTGTGTATGGTGAGTGTGTTACAGCTCTGTTCTTTGTCTTTCTTTTCAGGAAGTCAATCTGGATGCCAGCAGTCAAGGTGAGCAGTGGAGAGAATTGGCTGTTATTGCTCAGCTCTCAAGCACAACAATTTTTCAGCAGATTCGTCGTGTCACAAGAGGGATCTGCCCAGTGTCAAGGATGATGTTTGAGATTGAGGCTTCAGGTGAGTTGAGGATGGTGACTGGGAGAGGGAGGGTGATCAGGTATCCAGTTTAGGATTTCTTGGGAGCGGGTTTGCAAGCAGCAGGGTGAGAAAGGGTGTTTATTTGAGGGCACCCCCACACAAGGCTGTTCAGAAGCCTAGCAGAGGCATTCCCATGGCTTACAGCATACAAGGTGATCCACTGCACTCAGAGGAATGCCATTTAACTTTGTCTTTCTCTAACCCAGGTGCCACTCCTAATAAAGGCCACAGCCTTGGAATCAGGATGAAGCTGGAGCCTGAAGGAGCCAGGCACACTCAGGAGAGGGCAAGTAGCTGACTTGCAGGGATTTGGCCCACATAACTCTGGACTCATACTTTGGTTTTGGTTTTCTTGATTGCAGCTGACCGAGAGGCTCACAGGCCGTCACAGAGCCCTCCAAGGCAGACTCATTTCAGGTGCAGCGTGGATTCCCCTCACCGATCATCCAAAAGATAAGTCGGGGGCCACGGCCTGGAGATGGCGGAGTAGCAGATTGGGAGTTCTTGGGACAGATTCAAAAATGAGCAGAGGGGAAAGCAATCTTCTCCAAGGGCCTCTTAGGACAGCTAAAGGGAGAGGCTCTACTTTTGATGGCAGCTTTCAGGCGGGCAGTGCAGAACAGCTCCGATCTGTGTCCTGTTGTCCGGTGTGCCGTGCTCCCTGGTGTGTCTTTGGGGTCCCTTTTGCCTTTTCCCCTCGAGGCCCTCACCACAAGCATGATGTGTCGTGTTTCATGTCCCCCCTGTTTGTCACTTTCTGTGTCACGGGTGTGTGCACACATTTTTTGCCGGAGCTGTTCTGCCCTGCCGCATGGCCTGCTGCAATAGGACGAGCCTTGGGGAGTTGAAATTTGTAATGTGGGCTGTACTTGGGCTCTAGATGTTGTTCCTAGATTGACATATGGTGTTTGCAGCTTGTGAGTTATCCTGGTGATGTTTGACATGTGTTCTAACTTTCTTTCAGGTGCAGACGCATTCCACGTGTGGCAGAGGGTCAGGGTCAGGAGGTGCCGGGCCTTCTTAAGAGCGCGGTGAGTAGCAGAGCGGTGGGGTTTTGGCCGATGCGGTGCCAAGATCAGGCACTGATGTTTGGTTCTCTTTAATCTAGCTGTCTGAGAGACACCAGCCCGGTGCCAGCAGGACCTTCCCATCTGATGAGGTGGCCTTTCTTTGCACCTGACAGGGACCAGCATCCCCAGCTGTATGAGAGATAAGTAGAGGGCCGAGACCCACAGAGGGGCTGAAAGCACGGTGCTGGTTTGGGGATTACAGGGAGGGGGTTTTGAGTCCAGTTTGGAGGTGGGGGGGTGTTAATGAAGTGGCCCCTTAGGCCCCATAGAAGCCAAGTCTCACTTTTGATCACAGTGCTGAGGTGTGCAGCAGGGCAGAGCAGTCCCGGTGTGTCTCGTGTCACTTGTCTGTTGTGAATTGTGTGTTGTTTGTGTATCCCATGTCTTTTACCTTAGGGGTGCCTGTCATTAATCTTGGCATCATTGTTAGCATCTGTGATCTCTGCATTCCCTGGCCTGGCACCCAGGCCACAGAACTTTTGACTGGGGAGCTCAGACAGGCGTCAGACTCTCTTCTGTCTTTGGAAGCATCGCATCTGATGTCTTGTCAGGTCTCGGTCTGGGCTGTATGGACAGCTATGCCCCCACCTGGATCCATTTTGGTGGATTAGGACTTGGCGTAATATGAGGTTAGGTAGAGGATTCTGACCGTAGGATTCCTAGGCATCCATCTTTGCAGTTCTTAGAAGAAATCATTCAGTTATCATCTTCTTCCTTCGGGGTTCTCTGAGCCTCATCAGCTCACCATCAGTTTGAACTCGGTCATCTCCTTTTGCATTCTCTCAGTCCTTGCAGCCATTTTCCTTGCCTAGAATTTTCTGTCTGTGTTGTGTCCCCGTTGTCTGTCCTGTCCTGTCCATCCTGTGTCACGGCTGTCAGCACACATTTGTGCCCGAGCTGCTCTGCCCTGCCGCATAGCCTGGTGCAATAGGAGAGGGCCCGGGGATTTGTAATGTGCAGTGTGGGGTGTAGTTGGACTCTAGATGGGATTTGTAGATGGACACAGGATATCTGGAGCTCTTCAGTTCTCATTGAACCGTCTGACTGTTGTCCTAACTTTTTTTTCAGATGCACCTCCTCAGATGACTGCAGTAGTTGTGTAGGTTCCTTCTTCTGAAAGGGAATAGGGCGCAAGAATTCATCTTCCAGAGAATTTTTGCAAGTCCTGGCTTGTATTGTATCTGCCTATGGTGGCTTATGTTCTATGTACCTATACGTCTGTCTTCTATTGGATTTTGGGTAGAAAATTTATCAGTCCAGAGAGGAGACAAGTCCTAGCTGTCAGATAGCCACTCGTTGACCCTTCCTGTCGTCTCACAGGTCCCCGAGGCTGCTGATTTCCCCAGGATCTGCCATTTTACCTCAAGGAGCGGCAGCCAGAAGATGTGTCACAGCACGTTCTTCAGCATCTCGAGTAAGGGCCGCAGTGAGCATTTAAGTGGAAAGATTGTGTGAGCGTGTGTGAGAGCACGTGGCTGTGTCTGTCTGTGTCTGCTCGTCTCTGCGTGTGTGAGTGCATGCTGACTGGATTTAACCTTGTGTGTGTGACTTTTGCTTTCCAGGTTTTGCGACTCCTTGTTAAATTTAGAATAAAAAATCCCCAGCCGGGTTGTATTGCATGAACTGACATGATATGTACCGATTTTGGCTTAAAACCCAGAAAACCAGACGAAGATGAGCAGGAAAAAACCAGAAAAAAACCACATGATGGACAAGAAAAAAACCCAGAAAAAGCCCAGGATGGGCAAGAAAGCAACGAGAAAAAAACCCCAGAAAATAATCCCAGATGGGCAAGAAAAAAACGTAGAAAAACCCCAGAAAATCACCCAAGATGGGCAAGATAAAAACCCAGAAAAAACCCCAAAAAAAAAAACTCTGAGATGGGCAAGAAAAAAAACAGAAAAAAGTCTGAAGATGGGCAAGAAAAAACCCAGAAAAAACCCCCAAGATGGACAAGAAATAACCCAGAAAAAAATTCGAAGAAGGGCAAGAAAAGACCCAGAAAACACCCAGAAAAAAATCGCAACCCAAGTATAAATATAGAAATGTTTGTCAAGTATATGCAAATATATAAAGAAATGTTAAATTATTTGAAATATAAAATAACATAAATATAACATTTATACAGTATTACTTGTGTTATGGATCATATTGATTTTTATTTATTTCCTATAATACACTACAATATTTATATCAATTTTACATCTATCATATCTATCATTTGTTATATGTTATACCAGATTGATATACTCTAGGTTTTTTTAAGTAGTTTAAAATAAAGGGGATTTTTTTTTTATTTGGCAAAAGCAGGTGTTTTAGTATAAACATTATAAATACAAATAATATAAAGGTAGAAATCTAAGAATAGAAATAGATCATAAATAGCTGAAGGTTAATATAAAAATTAAAAATGTAAGGAAAAATAAGTTGTAGCAGTAGATATGGTACATAATTAGGAAAATAATTTATCTCTTATTTGAATAGGATACATGTTATACATAATGATTAATATAATACTTAAGTATAAACTACAAATATAAATGTGAGTGTAGTCATGAGCGCTATAAATATAAAAATATTTCAATGTAGTTTAAAAGAATAGAGCTTTTTTGTATTTATTTAGTTAGGATGGGATTTGTATTTTAAATAGTGAAAGCATGATAGAAATGTAATTTTAGACATTGATTGTATATTTCTATGTGGAAAGATATTTATAAAAGCACAAAACATAAGTAAATATAAATAATAGAAATAGAATAATGTTATATAAATTACATGCTACATCAATGTCCACTATAGCTATGCATGTGAATATAAATACGAAAAATGGAAATAAAAAATTTATTTAAACATGGCTTTAAAGCAAGGGGCCTTGTTTGATTCTGGTGGGGTAAGAGGCAGGTTTTTGGCATTTATTTCAGAGCAGTTTTTGGCGGGGGTCGCCCCTGTTCTTTTTTGCCACCTTGCCTGCCCGCAGCCCCGAGGCGCGCTGCGCCCCCGGCTGGGGCGGGCGGCGGTGCTGCCGCCTTGTGGGCAGAGCGCGGTACTGCAGCTCTGTCGCTACGGGCAGCCGCGAGGCCGCCATCTTGGGAGTGGCGAGTCGCGGATGTCACGGACTTTTCCTTGACCTTCTTAACATGGCAGCGAGAAGGGCGGGGAAGTCGAGGGCCAGCGTCGGTCTAATCGGCTGCCTGCATGAAACACCGACGCCACGGCGGCCCCGATGGATTTTTATGTGGCATTTTAAGTGTATAAGACACGGCCTATGTGGTCAGCGGCGCCGTGGGCGAACATATTTAGGCGGGTTGCTGAGAGGCATCTGGGTAAAACCCTATTTCTTCCGAGGGTCCTCCTCGGCCGCCATTTTGGGAGGGGCGCGTCGCAAATGTCGCGGGCGTTCTTTGACCTTCTCAAGATGGCGGCGAAATGGGCGGGGAAATCGCACGCCCCCATAAATCTCCTCCCCCTGTGGCCACAGAGCGGGATCGCACCCCCCCGAGCCAGCGCCCTGCCCCTCGCCGCTGAGTGCCGGGGGCGGGGCAAGGACGCGGCTGCCGAGCGAGGGAAGGGCGCTGGAGCCAGCGGCGGTCGGCCCAGGGTCTGTAAATGGGGGGGGCGGGTGAAGGACATTCGGTCATGCAAAGGGATGCGATGGCCGAGGAGAACGGCCGCGGCGGGGGCGGCCGGGCGGGGCCGGTTTCGGCGGGCGGCGGAGGTGCGGTCGCAGCGCTCCGCGGGCCGGGGCAGCGGGCGGGGGCGGGCGAGCGGCGTCGGAACAGGGCGGCAGCTCCCGAGCCCGCGCCCGCCCCGCTCCAGGCGCTGGGAGCGACCGCGGGCCGGACAAGCCCGGCGGGGCGGCCCCGGGGCGGCGGGCAGGCGGCGGAGCGGGGCCGTGGCGCTCCCCGCCTTCGCTGCCGCCAGCTTTGGAAGGTCGGGCCGGGCGCCCGCCCCGTCCCGCTGCCTCCCGGTCTCTGTAAACTCCTCTCTGGCTTCATAGGTCCGTGCTGGAGAGAGGGACAAAGGGCCCTGCTGGTTGCCGTGTCCTCGGGGGGCAGAGAGTTCTGACCTTGGCCGCATGGGCTGCCGAGTGTTGGAACAATGGGGATGCGCTTTTATGTATTTAGTGACATTTATGTATTTTTGTGTACATTTTATGTATTTAGTGACATTTAGAGATTTATTCCCCTGCTTCAGGTGAGCGTGCATCATTGCCGGTTTGGGATTGAGTGAAATGGCTGAGGAAACCAGCTCTGGGGGGGAGGCAGGGAAATCCTCTCTTTACCCATTCTTCCGACAAACTCATCACGGCAGGACAGCCTGAAGACTGAAAGTGTAAGAAGATGTGGAGGGAAACAGAGAATCTGGCAGGAGCATCGAACGCACAAGTGCACGAATTTTGCTTTTGGCTTGGATTTAAACTCAGAAGTTGTGAGGAATTTGGGAGTGAGAAGGGATATTTCAGAAGGAGAAGAAGAAAAAGAAGTTGTTGTTACAGTCTTGGCAAAAGCTTCTGTTCTAGCTAATAAAATAAGTTAGTTTAAATTAAAAAAAAAAAAAAAAAAAAGTGGAGTATTTTTTTTCCTACACTATTATATTCATTGGTGGTATATGGTGTGTTGTTTTATTTCTTGGTATTATTAACTCTGTGTAAGTTGTTTTTTGGGTGAAGCTGACTTTCTGGATGGGTTGGTTTGTATTTGAGCTAGGATTAATTTCAAGAGGTTTCTTTCATAGACTTCTGATAGGTATTACTGGCATTTTGGTTTTGTTTAATTTATGTATAAACATACAGCTTTGGTAGGGCCAGCTGGGCTGCTGGAGTTTTGGGTGTGAATTTATTAGATGGCTTTTGTTAAATGCAGTTTTTCATTTTTGAAATGTTTTTCAATGTAGTGGTTTTAAGGTGGTTTTTAAGAATTCACTGTATTGTTTTATGTTGTTTGTAGTTGGTGTATGATAAGGGATGTGGTGTGACTTCTTGAACGCTATGGTTTTAGTGTTCCTAAGTTCCGATTTCTTTCTGGTTCGTTAGGTGTTTTTAGTTTTATTGTTGGGGAGAGGGGCATTTATATGGTGGGTTTTTATAGGCAATATTTTTTAAATTTAGTTAGTGATATTTTGTAGTATTTTAATAGTTTAGATTTTTTTTTTATTTTTATGCTTTTAGTTAATTTGTAAAATTTTTTCAAATAACTTTTCCAGATTATCGGTTATTATTTGTGCATAAACGTAGAGCTTTTTTTTGTTAGTACTGTTTTGGGTCAGTTGTACAGTTTTGAGTCTAGTGAGTTGGTTCGATTTAATTTTTAATGGGTGTTTGTTTTTATTAGTAGTTGTGTCATTTTCAAGGTGTATTTGAGTTTGTGGGTGTTTGAGATATTGGTTTAGGAGGAAGTTTATGATGAGAATGTGTGGAGGCTTTGGGCTGCTTATAGTGGGATTTAAAATTTATTTACAGTTAGGTTTATTTGAGTTTTTATTAGGGTTCAATGTTGTGGGATGTTTGTTCCTTTAGTAATAGAAATAGGTTTTGTTTTGATGTGCTGCAATGGGATGAGCGCGGGCTGCGTACAGGTGCTGACAAAGGTACGGTATTGTTGTGGTTCTGATGTGTCGGGTTAATGAACTTACATGGTCTAACATACACATGAAAATAGAAATAAATATAAATTTAAAAATAAATATGAAATTAGAGTGGTAGACATAGATAACAGATACATACATAAAAGTATAATATATGGTATATAATTGTAACATTATATATAGAGTGGAGTATAATTTATATATATTAAGAAAGATATATAAACATAGAATGTAAATATAAAAAGGTTAAAATAAATTGGAGATTTTTTTCGGTTTTTTTAGGTTGTAGGCTGTTTTTTTAAATACATAATATAAATAGAAATAATATAAAAGTAGAAATCCAGATATACAAATATATAATTTATATACCAATATCTATAAATATCTAATATGAATAAATATAAGTAAAAGAAATACATAATATAAAAATAATACATCTATTATTATAATAAAAGGTATTCTCTCTAATATATATCTATAAATATAATAAATAAAAATTTTAAAGGTAGATGTGAATAGAATTTTAACTACTGTTTAACTCAAGGGATGTCCTCTGTTTTTATAGAGGCAGGAGTTTTATTTTAAATACTATAAGTCTTATAAAAATGTGAATCGTAAGTTAGAAATATATAATAATTATATAAAGAGAAATTGCTAAACTATGAATATAAATTTAAATATAAACATAAGTAAGTAAAATGCAGATTTGTAATATAGAATATAAATAACATTATAGGGCACTATAAATTATAAATAGGAATAAAAATATAAAGCTATGTAAATATATTCCAAAGGAAAGGAATTTTTTTGGCTTTTATTTAAGTAGAGGCAGATGTTATTTAAAATAAAACATAAGTGTTACAGAAGTAAAAATCTTGACAGGGGAATATATAATCAATATGTAAAAATAGGTATAAAATAGATAAATAAGTGCTTGGAGTAGATATAGAATAAAAATTTATTTATAAATTGACATTGATAAAGATAAATGTATAAGTAAGCAATATACATTTATATTTATAATGCATATTGTGAATGTAAATATGAAAACATAAGGATATATATATTTGAATATTTTTTAGAAGAAAGGGTTGGGGTTTTTTTTGGTTCTTACTGGGTTAGAGGATGCCTCCCAGACCCAAGCTGCCACCTCAGCCGACTCAAGCAATCTGCAACAAGGAATCTGGGGGGCTGAGTTTTGCTTACCTGGGGAAAGCGTCAGCACTAGTGTTCAGGAGCCTCTGGCCAAGAGGGGCCGGCCATCTGCCTGCTGAAATTCTGCATTGCGCAGGATGCCTCCCAGACCCAAGCTGCCAGCACGGCAGAGTCAGGCTGGTTTGATGGTCCCCAAATGTGTCCAGCAATCTCCCATCAGGAACCTGGGGTGCTGAGTTTTCTTCTTCTGGGAAAGGGCTGGCATTGGTGTTCAGGAGGCCTCGCCTGGAGTGGCTGGCTGCCTGCTGATATTTCTGCATTGCCAAATGTGCCTCCCAGACCCAAGCTGGCACCAGTTCCAACTCCAGCTGCTTTTGCCTCGGCACGTGTCTCCTGCTATCTCCCATCAGGAACCTGGGCTGCTGAGTCAGGCTTACCTTAGAAAAGGGCTGGTGTTCACGTTCAGGGCCCCGGGGGCCCTTCGTAGCCATCAGCCTGCTAAAATTCTGCATTGCGCAGGATGCCTCGCTGACCCAAGCTGCCACCACCGTAAAGTCAGTCTGGTTTTAGGGTCCCAAATGGCTCCAGAAATCGCAGCAAGGAACATGGGGGGCTGAGTGTTGCTTACCTGGTCCGCCCCCTCCTATGGGAGCTTCTTTTAATGGAAATAGACCAATTCCTTTATCCCATTCTTTTTTGATTTTTATCCTCTATAGGTTTCTTCCCGTACTTTTAGGAAGAAGCAGGAGAGGGCTTTCTTTTAACTGAACTTGTAGTGTTTCGAGAAGGTGATTCCTTTAGAAAGTTCCCCTGAGCAGCCGGAGCTGTGGTTACCAAGGGAACGGAGCTCAGGGCGGGACGGGGGAGCTGGGCACAGCTCAGGTTTCGGTCCTCCAGAGGCGGGATCTGCAGCCGGGATCGGCGGAGGGGCCGTTCCGGTGCAGACCGAGCTGGAGCGTGCATGGCTCCCGCGTGGCTCACGGCGGCTGATCCGGCAGAGACAAAGCCGGGACTGACGCCGGCTGCAGCGGAGGGAGCCGAGCAGAGTGAGAACAGACGGGACCCCGCTCCGTGCGGTGACCACGGTGCGCACGGCAGGACCCCCCCCCCCTCCCTCCCCCGGCACGGCCGGCGGAGCGGCCACGGTCCAGGCGGTCAGACCGAGACAGCCCTAACCTCAGCCTAACCAGCCCCCCTAAAAACAGCCTTTTCCCCCAAGAGCAGCAGCACAACACAGCAACCCTAACAGCGAGACCAGACAGCAGCCTTCACACACCAGGTCAATGACAGAACCCTCAGAGACCAACAGACCCACTGCAAAAAGGTAGGGGTGACGTCTGTGGGCTAGACAGCAAGAGGTGGAATTCGGAGACGAGCACGTCTTTTTGAGTTTTTTTGTCTAGGACTTTTAAAGGTATTTAGAAGATTTTGGAAGGGACTTTTCAGGGTATTGTTGGGGCTTTTTCCAATCCATTCTATGATTCTTTAGCATATTTTCAAGATTATGGTCAGGGTCAGAGGAAACACCCTCTGAAAAGGCAGAGTTTTAGGACTGCAGTGGAATGCTTTAGAAAGGGGCCAGCGGTGGCACAGTGGGTCGGGTCCCACCCTGCCAGTCCAAAGGTTGTAAGTTTTAGACCCAGTTAAGTTGTTGTGGTTAGGGTTAGATGCTCTCAGGTTTGGTCCGGGAGAATTTCTGCACAGAAAAACTCACCCCCTGAGTTTCCTGATGCCAGTTTGCACTAGGAGGTGCTTGCCACTGCCAGGGCAGCCCGAGTTCTCGGTGGGGGCATCTTTGCTCCTGGAGAAATCCTGTGCCGGCGTCTTCCCTGTAAAACCAAACTCACACCTGCTGCGTGTCCACGTCAGAGGCACGTGGCACTGCAAGGGCAGCGAGAATTCTCGGTGTCGGCAGCTGCGGGCTGTGAGAAATTGTTCTCTGCAGTTTTGGAGGCCGAATCGCAGTTTCAGCCATGGGCACACAGAGAGGAAAGGCTGTTAATTTCCTTCGAAAGGAAAGTCTGGCACCCCATGGTTTAAGGGGCAGAAGAAGGGCTGTGTAGGGGAAGGAGCTCCTCACAGGACCTTTCTTCACCTCCACCCCCAGTCCAAGGTCTAGCAGCGCCCCGTGTGACCAGCTGCTTTCAGAGGGTTACCCGGGCACAGGTGCACAGGGAGCTGCTCGGCCAGAGGGGCTAACAGGGGTATCCCAAGTGTCCCTCCATGAACTATGGTCAGAGCATCCAGCACGGACTAGGGAGCAGCCGGACCCACCCGGGCACAGAGCATCACTTTGGGAAAACGCCAAGGGAAGAGCCCTTTTGCCAAGGGGCAGCATCTGAGCAGACCAGGCAGCATGTGGGGTTCCACGAGAGGGCTTGCAACTGTCCCCTTTTACTGTGTCAGTCCCTCTCCAAAGCCCCAGACCCTCCAGAGCACTCCCAGAAAGGAGAAGGGTTATTAGGAGAAAAAGGGTTTTGGGAAAAGGGGAAAAGCTTCCTTTTCCATTACTTTTTGTGTTCAAACTGGTAGGGACTTGGATTCCCCTGCAATTGTAATGGTCTCAGTTGAAAGAATCCCTGCCTTTTCTATGCTGTTAGGGGCGTTAATTGACAGTGAGTCCCCATTCTCTATTATTTGGCAGTTTAAAAAAAAGGGGAAAATCTTGACAATGTTTCTTATGGGTTTGAAGTAAGGGTAGCCACCCCCTTTTTGTTGTCCTGAGGCCCAAATTGAGGGAGAAGCCCAGCTATCCCTCCATCCTAAGGGTTTGAACTGAGGGAAAAATCCTTCTCTTTTCATCACTGGAGAGATTTTAAAGTGTGGAAAGCCCTCTTTTCCCAATACTTAAGGAGAGCAAATTAAATAGCAGAAACTAGGTATTTGTTATTGCATTACCTTCAGTAGAGATAACTGCCCCATTTCCTCTTTTTAAGGAGGTCACTTGAAGGAAGCTCTGCCTTTTTCAGCATTTTAAGGGTTTAAAACTACATTTCAGGGCACTTCTTTCTGTGCTGTAGGACCAAGTATCTCAGAGAAGGATGAGCCTGGCATGCACTTAACCCTAACACTGCCTGGGAGGCTTTTATCTTTCTTATTTTTACTTATAAGGTAGATGGCCAAAATTGGAGGTCCCAAGGAGACTTAGACTATTCGTATCATTAGTATTCTTCTCCACCCAGTTTAATCACATGGGAAGTACTACTTGGTAGCCACTAGTTACGTAGTTACTAAGGAATAGTTACGTAAGTTAACAGCCAATTACCCAATTTATCTAGTTATGCTGCCTAAACAGAAAGTTTTATTTCTTACCAGTTTTCCTCACTTGTGCTCCAAGTAGTTGTTGTAAAAAAGAAAGCGCTGTTATTTTTCTGAAGAGTTTTTTTCTATAACAAGCCCTTCACTCCCCTTCAATTCAAGTCTGAGGGGCGAAACAGCGGCAGCTGCTCTGAGGGCTTTTATACCCGGTGGGAGTCGCCCCCTCCCTTTTCCCAGGTGCCATGGGAACGAGAGGCGGGCACAATCAGGGGTATATTAACCCCAGCCTTGGCTGAGGGGCTTCATTCCCTCTCTGGGATGTGCTGGGGTAAGAGCTCTCCTCTCATTTCAGTGAAGAGGCTCTTTCAGCTTATCTCAGCTTCTTTTCAGCGGGTGTTTCTGGGCATCTAAAGAACTGAAGCTTTGAAGATTCTGTGAAGTAAACAGCGTGGAATAGAAGGCGCATTTAGGTTCACGATTTTGGGTTTTGTGTTTAGGGGTGGTAAAGTGCATTTGTAATTTCTGGTTTAGGTATGGTTTTGTTTTGTATTTTTTTTTAGAAGGAGTGCAGCTTCCAGAGATTCCCGGTTGTGTCAAGTACCATGCTTTTTTCAGCAGATTCGTCATGTCACAAGAGGGATCTGCCCAGTGTCAAGGATGATGTTTGAGACAGAGGCTTCAGGTGAGTTGAGGGTTGTGATTAGGAGAGGGAGGGTGAGCAGGTATACAGTTAGGAATTATTGTGGGTGGGGGGAGTTTGAAGGTAGCAGGGTGGAAAAGGATGTTTATTTGAGGACCCCCCCTAAGGCTTCTCAGAAGCCTAGCAGAGGTATTCCCATGTCCTACAGCACACAAGGTTATCTACTGCGCTCATAGGAACGCTATTCAATTTTGCCTTTCTCTAACCCAGGTGCCACTCCTAATAAAGGCCACAGCCTTGTAATCAGGGTGAAGCTGGAGCCTGAAGGCGCCAGGCACACTCAGGAGAGGGCAAGTAGCTGCCTTGGTGGGATTTGGCCCACATAACTCTGGACTCATACTTTGGTTTTGGTTTTTTTCATTGTAGCTGACCCAGAAGCTAACAGGCCACCACGAGGCCCGTCCAAGGCAGACTCATTTCAGGTGCAATGAGGATCCACATCACCAATCAAACAAAAGATAAGTTGGGGGCTATAGCTTGGAGATGGGATGATGAGAGAGTAGCAGGTTGGGAGTTCTTAGGCCAGATTTAAAAATTACCAGATGGAAAAGCAATCTTCTGCAAGGGCCTCTTAGGATAGCTAAAGGGAGAGGCTTTACTTTTGATGGCAGCTTTTAGGCGGGCAGTGCAGAACAGCTCCGGTCTGTGTCACGTTGTCCGGTGTGCCGCGTTCCCTAGTGTGTCTTTGGGGTCCCTTTTCCCTTCCCCCCTCAATCCCCTCACCACGAGCATGATGTGTCGTGTTTCGTGTCCCCCTGTTTGTCACGTTCTGTGTCACAGGTGTCTGCACATATTTGTGCCGGAGCTGTTCTGCCCTGCCGCGTGGCATGCTGCAGTAGGACAAGCCTGGGAAGTTGGAATTTGTAATGTGGGGTGTACTTGGGCTGTAGATGCTATTCCTAGGTTGGCATAAGGTGTTTGCAGCTTGCGAGTTGTCCTGGAGGTGTTTGACATATGTTCTAACTTTCTTTCAGGTGCAGATGCCTTGCATCCCTGGCCGAGGGTCAGGGTTAGGAGTAGGAGGTGCCGGGCCTTCTTAGGAGCACTGTGAGTAGCACACTGGTGGGGTTTTGGGTGATGTGGTGCCAAGATCAGGCACTGATGTTTAGTTTTCTCTATAATACAGCTGTCTGAGAGACACCAGCGCGGTCACAGCAGGACCTTCCCAGCTGACGAGGTGGCCTTTCTTTGCACCTGAGACCAGCATCCCCTGATGTCTGAGAGATAAGTAGAGGGCCATGACCCACAGGGGGGATGAAAGCAGAGTGCCGGTTTGGGAATTACCGGGAGGGGTTTTGGAGTCCCCTTGGAGCTGGGGGTGTCCATGAAGTGGCCCCTTAGGCCCCGTAAAAGCCAAGTCTCACTTTTGATCACAGTGCTGAGGTGTGCAGGAGGGCAGAGCAGTCCCGGTGTGTATCGTGTCACTTGTCTATTGTGCATTATGTGTTGCTTGTGTATCTCGTGTCTTTTTCCTTAGCCCTTTGAGGGTCCTGTCAGAAACCCTGGCATCATTGGTAGCATCTGTCATCTCTGCATTCCTTGGCCTGGCACCCAGGCCATAGATGCAATTCTGATGCCTGTCTGAGCTCCCCAGTCAAAAGTTCTCTGTTTGGAAGCATCCAGTCAGTTGTCTTGTCAGGTCTTGTTCTCAGCTGTATGGACAGCTATGCCCCACCAGGATCCATTATGGTGGATTAGGACTTTGTAATAATACGAAGTTAGGTAGAGGCTTCTGATTGTAGGATTCCTAGGCATCCATCTTTGCAGTTCTTGGAAGAAAGAATTCAGTTTAGCATCCTCTTCCTCCAGGGTTCTCTGAGCCTCATCAGCTCACCATCGGTTTCAGCTCCATCATCTTGTTTTGCATTCTCTCAGTCCTTGCAGCTGTTTTCCTTGCTAAGAGATTTCTGTCTGTGTCTTGTGTCCTTTGTTTGTCACGTCTGGTCTGTCCTGTGTCACGGGTGTCTGCACACTTTTGGGATGGGGCTGCTCTGCCCTGCCGCATGGCCTGGTACGATAGTAGAAGTCTTGGAGACTTGGTATGTGTAATGTGAGGTGTACCTGGACTCTAGATGGAATCTGTAGATGGGCATAGGATCTCTGGAGCTCTTCAGTTATCATGCAACTTTTTGACTCTTGTCCTAATTTTTTTTTTCAGGTTCAGATGGCTTAAATCTGTGCCAGAGGGCCCCATCCCAGGTGAGGGGATTCCCCCAAGGAGGTAAGGCCCCATTTGTCTCTGCAGCAGAAGTGTGTATGGTGACTCTGTTACAGCTCTGTGTTTTGTCTTTCTTTTTAGGAAGTCAATCTGGATACCAGCAGCCAAGGTGAGCAGCGGAGAGAAGTAGTTGGTAGTGCTCAGCTCTTAGGTATAATGATTTTTCAGGAGATTCATCGTGTCACAAGAGGGATCTGCCCAGTGTCAAGGATGATGTTTGAGATTGAGGCCTCAGGTGAGTTGAGGATTGTGACTGGGAGAGGGAGAGAGAGCAGGTATCCAGTTTAGGAGTTCTTGGGAGGGGGTTTGCAGGCAGCAGGGTGAGAAAGGGTGTTTATTTGAGGGCCCCCCCCACACAAGGCTTCTCAGAAGCCTAACATAGGCGTTCCCATGTCTTACAGCATACAAGGTCCTCCACTGCACTCACAGGAATGCCGTTTAACTTTGCCTTTCTCTAAGCCAGGTGCCACCACTAATGAAGGCCACCGCCTGGGAATTGGGATGAAGCTGGAGCCTGAAGGAGCCAGGCACACTCAGGAGAGGGCAAGTAGCTGCCTGGCAGGTATCTGGCCCACATAGTTCTTCGCCCATGCGGTGCTAAGATCAGGCACTGATGTTTGGTTCTCTTAATTATAGGTGTCTGAGAGACACCAGCGCGGTGCCAGCAGGACCTTCCCCGCTGACGAGGTGGCCTTTCTTTGCACCTGACAGGGACCAGCATCCCCTGATGTCTGAGAGATAAGTAGAGGGCTGCGACCTGGGGAGGGGATGACAGTGGGGTGCTGGTTTGGGAATTACCGGGAGGGGTTTTTGAGTCCAGTTTGGAGGTGTGGGGCGTTCATTAAACGGCTTCTTTGGCCCCACGAAAGCCAAGTCTCACATTTGGTCACAGTGCTGAAGTGCGCAGGGCAGAGCAGTCTCGGTGTGTCTCGGGTCACTTGTCTGTTGTGCATTATGTGTTGTTTTTGTATGCCATGTCTTTTACTTTAGGCAGGCCTGTCAGAAGCCTTGGCATCATTGGTAGCGTCTGTGATCTGTGCATTCCTTGGGCTGGCACGCAGGCCATAGAACTTCTGACTGGGGAGCTCAGACAGGCATCAGACTCTCTTCTCTCTTTGGAAGCATTCCATGTGGTCTCTTTTTAGGTCTTGTTCTGAGCTGTATGGACAGCTATGCCCCACCTGGATCCATTGTGGTGGATTAGGACTTGTAACAATATGAGGTTAGGTAGAGGATTCTGACCATAAGATTTCTAGGCATCCCTCTTTGCTGTTCTTGCAATAAATCATTGAGTTAGCTGCTTCTTCTTCCAGGGTTCTCTGAGTATCAGCAGCTGACCTTCAGTTTCAAGTCAGTCATCTCCTTTTGCATTTTCTCAGTCCTTGCAGCCATTTTCCTTGCCAAGAGATTTTTGTCTGTGGGTTGTACCCTTTGTTTGTCACGTCCTGTCTGTGCCGTGTCACGGGTGTCAGCACACATTTGGGCCGGAGCTGCTCTGCCCTGTTGCATAGCCTGGTGCGATAGGACAAGTCCTGAGGGCTTGGGATGTGTAATGTGGGGTGTAGTTTGATCCTAGATGGGATTTGTAGATGGACACAGGATGTCTGGAGCTCATCAGTTATCCTGCAGCAGTTTGACTCTTGTCCTAACTTTTTTCAGATTCAGATGGATTAAATCAGTGCCTGAGGGCCCCATCCAGGGTGAGGGGATTCCCACAAGCAGGTGAGGCATCATTTGTCTCTGCAGCGGAAGTGTTCCGATGACTCTGTTACAGCTCTGTTCTTTGTTTTTCTTTTTAGGAAGTCAATCTGGATACCAGCAGTCAAGGTGAGCAGTAGAGAGAAGTAGTTGTTATTGTTCAGCTCTCAATTGTTGATGCAGTTCTAAGTTTCCATTCTCATTGGTGTGCTTTAGGCAATCTACTCGGAGCATGCCAAGCCCCTGTCGCCATCCGGCCGATGCACCGGGTTTCCCGCAGATGCGAGTCCTGCGCATGTGTTACAGGACCCGGTGATGAAGCCCTGAACTCCTCTATTTAACGGCGCTATCTGCGTGGCCTTCGGCAACTGCCGAGATGTTTTGGTGAGCGGTGGAAGTAGGGAGGAGGAGCGAGGGTTCGCTCAGGTTTCAGCTGTGCCAAATCACGTTATTCTCTCTTAATCCAGGTGTCCCCTGTGACTATGGCCTCGGTCTCTGAGCGTGCGCGAAGCGCGTAGCCTGAGCCGCCGGGCATTCCTAGGAGCACGGTGAGTAGCAGACTGGTGGGGTTTTGGGCAATGGGGTGCCACGGTCAGGCAGTGACGTTTTGTTTTCTTTAATACGTGTCTGAGAGACACCAGCCCGGTGCCAGCAGGACCTTCCCAGCCAACGAGGTGGCTTTTTATTGCACCTGACAGGGACCAGCATACCCCGATGTCTCAGATAAGTAGAGGGATGTGACCCGCAGAGGGGATGAAAGCAGGGTGCCGGTTTGGGAATTACCGGGAGGGATTTTTGAGTCCGCTTTGGAGGTGGGGGGTGTTCATGAAGTGGCCCCTTAGGCCCCATAAAAGCCAACTCACTTTTGATCACGGTGCTGAGGTGTGCACGGCAGAGCAGTCCCGGTGTGTCTCGGGTCACTTTTCTGTTGTGCCTCGTGTGTTGTTTGTGTATCTCATGTCTTGTACCTTAGCCCTTTGAGGGTCCTGTCAGAAACCCTGGCATCATTCTTTGCATCTGTGATCTCTGCATTCCCTGGTCTGGCACGCAGGCCATAGAACTTCTGATCTGGGAGCTCAGACAGGCATCAGACTCTCTTCCCTCTTTGGAAGCATCCCATCTGATGTCTTTTTAGGTCTTGTTCTGAGCTGTGCGGACAGCTGTGCCCCACCTGGATCCATTGTGGTGGATTAGGACTTGTGATTATATGAGGTTAGGTAGAGGATTCTGACTGTAGGATTCTTAGGCATCCATCTGTGCTGTTCTTGGAATAAGTCATTCAGTTTGCATCTTCTTCTTCCAGGGCTCTCTGAGCCTCATCAGCTCACCATTGCTGTCAGCTCGGTCATCTCCTTTTGCAGTCTCTCAGTCCTTGCAGCCATTTTCCTTGCCAAGAGATTTCTGTCCGTGTGTTGTGCCCATTGTTTGTCCTGTCCCGTCTGTCCTGTGTCACGGGTGTCCGCACACATTGGTAGCGGAGCTGCTCTGCCCTGTTGCCTAGCCTGGTGGAATAGGACCAATCCCGGGGACTTGGAATTTGTAATGTTGGGTTTAGTTGGACTCTAGATGATATTCCTAGGTTGATAGAAGGTTTTTGCAGCTTTTGAGTTATACTGCTGGTGTTTGACCTATGTTCTTACTTTCTTTCAGGTGCAGGTGCATTGCATCCATGGCTGCGCACCCTATCGTGTGTGAGGGGGTTCCCGAAATCAGGTCAGTCACCATTTGTCTGTGCAGGGTGTGTGGCAAGTGTGACCCTGTTACAGGTCTGTTCTTTGTCTTTATTTTTAGGAAGCATAGCTGGATCTCAGCAGTCAAGTTCAAGAAGGCAAGGTGAGCAGTGGCCAGTAGCCTTCATTGTTGCTGAGGTCTCAGTTCCTGGGGCAAGTCTAAGTCTCCATTCTGGTTTTTGTGTCTTAGTCAAGCCACTCTGAGCACATCAAGCTGCCATCCCCCACCAGAAGACGGACCGGTTTCGCTGCCCTCGTCAGCCCTGTCTTCCGGGTAGCTGTCGGGAACCGCCGAGGAATTGCGGCGAGTCGGGCAAGTAGGGATGAGGAGCGAGGGTCCACTCAGTTTTCAGCAATCCCACATCATCTCCTGTCCTCTTCATGCAGGTGTACTCTGTGATGCTGGCATCGGTGTCTGAGCATGGCTGACGCGTGTGACTCCAGGAGATCGGCCATTGTTAGGAGAACGGTGAGTAGCAGGCTTGTGGGTTTTGGCCGATGCGGTGCCAAGATCAGGCACCGATGTTTGGTTTTCTTTAATCTAGCTGTCTGAGAGACAACAGCCCGGTGGCAGCAGGAACTCCCCAGCCGGTGAGGCGGCCTTCCTTCGCACCCGATACGGACCAGCATCACCAGATGTCTGAGAGATAAGTAGAGGGCTATGAACCACAGAGGGGATGAAAGTGGGGTGCTAGGTCAGACTCCCAGGGTGGGGGGTTTGAATTGGCTCTGGAGATGAGGGTAGGCAAGATGTGGCCCCTTAGGCTTCATAAAAGCAAAGTCTCAGTTTTGGTTACGGTGCTGAGCCGGGCAGCAGGGCAGAGCAGTCCCGGTGTGTCTCGTGTCACTTGTCTTTTGTGTGTTGTGTGTTATGTGGATATGTCATGTCTGTTATCTTAGCCCTCTGAGGGGCCTCTCAGAAACCTTTCCTAGCATCCGTGATCTGAGCGTTCTTTGCCCTGGCACCCGTGCCACGGAACTCTTGACCCGGGAGCCCAGACAGGCATCAGAATTGCATCTGTTTTTAGAAGCATCCCGTCAGATGTCTTTTCAGGTCTTGTTGTCAGCTGTCTGGACAACTGCACCCTGTAAGGTTCCATTATGGCTGATTAGGACTTGTGAGAATGTGAGCTCAGGTGGAGCATTGTGACTCTAGGGCTCCTGGGCATTCATCTTTGCAGTTCTTGGACTGAATCATTGAGTTTAGCATCTTCTTTTTCCAGGGATCTCTGAGCCTGATCAGCTCACCATCAGTCTCACCTTGGTCATCTCATTTTGCATCCTCTCAGTCCTTGCAGCCATTTTCCTTGCCTAGAGGTTTCTGTGTGTGTTTTGTCCCCGTTGTTTGTCACGTCCTGTCCCGTGTCACGGGTGTCCGCACAGATTTGTGCCGGAGCTGCTCTGCCCTGCCCCGTAGCCTCGTGCAATCGGAGGCATCTCGGGGGCTTGTAATTGGTAATGTGGGGTGTAGTTGGACCCTAGATGGGATTTGTAGATGGGCACGAGATGCCTGGAGCCCATAAGTTATCCTGCAGCCCTTTGACTTTTGTCCTAACTCTCTTTCAGATGCAGAAGGATAAAATCCAGGGCAGAGCCCCCCATCCCGGGTGAGGGGATTCCCCCAAGCACGTCAGTCACCGTTTTCCTCAGTAGAGGAAGCATAAATGATGGCTGTCACAGCTCTGTTGCCTTTCCTTTTAGGAAGTCAAGGCAGAGAGCTGCAGTCCCGGCCAGTGGGCAAGGTGAGCATTGCGTAGCGTGCACAAGCAGTTTTATTGCTGAAGTCTCAGTTTCTGGTGCAGCTCTAACTATCTCCTTTTTTTTTTTTTTTTTTTTTTTTGTTATTTTAGGTGGTCCACTTGTGATCTATCCTGGCCGAGCATGCTCATGCCAGGTGGGTGCAAGCTTAAGGTATCGGTGTGGCATACTTGTCACGGTAGGGAGGTTGTGTTTTCACAGTATCTCAGCATGCTTTTTTGCTTTGTTTCCTTGCAGGTGCTGTCGCTGCTCTAAGCATGACCAAGGAACAGAGGAGGGCAGGTGAGTCGGTGTTTAGGCAGGCTGACTCATAGGGGAGCATTATGCAGCAGCATGCTAAGTGGGTACATTTTCTTTTTGCAGGTGTCTTCTGGGCAGCCTCCGGAGTCAAATCAAGTTTTGAGGTGAGCTGGGGCAGCGGTGCGGAGGAGTCCCGGGGATTACCGTTTTTGAGGGCAATAGTCACGTTTTCTGTTGCGTCTTAGGTACCCTGAGGAGGCTCGTAGCCACAGCTTGGAAACGGCAGCACCGAAGCACACACATCGAGAACATCTCCACACGCACCTCTGACCGAGGATGGATTTTGTCCACTCGTCTTCCAAAAGCTAAGTGTCGGGGCCAGGGGTCGGGAGAAGGGGAAAAGCCTTTACTATCACAGGGGGCAGTTTCACGTCAGCTTAGCGGAGAGGTCTGTAGCGGGCCGGGCTCTTTGGAATGAAAGAGAGGGGGTTTGTCCTCAGCCTCGCCAGAGCCTTTGCCGGGCAGGGCAGTTCCGACCCATCTCCACATTTTGGTGAACTTTGCGTCGTCAGCCTTCCTCGAGTCAGCATAGTCACGGCTCTTTCCCCCGAGGGGCTCGCCTTCGGGTCCGGAGCTGTCGCCACGGTCATCCAGCCATCCGCTTCCTTCTCTAGGCTTGCTGAGCATCTCGAGCGTCTTCCTAACTGCTTTGACACTAACTTCTTTTTGCGAGCTACATTTCATCATCACGTGCCATCATCATAGGGCTTCCTTTCCTCTGGCATCAGCAGCCTGTGGCTCACCTTGCGTTTGCAATCTCAGATCCCTAAGGGGAAAGTTCCCACTTGTCTTTGTGTTAGGTCATCTGCGTCCGTTAGGTTGTCCGTGTCTGTGTTACGTAGTGCGTGTCCATTGTCTTTCACGTCATAAGGCCTTTCTTACATCTCGACGCTTTGTCGGCACTGTTCTGTGCCATATTGCCTATATTCTACTCATGTTCCTTTCTGGATCTTCCTTATTCTGCCCTGTTTATATTTTTACTCTTTGAGCCAGGTAGGATTACAGAAGATGTTCTCATCAGTCTTCCTTGTCACTACCAGCTTTGGTAGTGCCTTTTTTCTCCATGACATTTTCTTGGACTTCTAGAGTGGTGTCTTATACCCTCCTCACGTGACTGCAGTAGTTCTATAGGTTCCATCTTCTGAAAGGGTATAGGTCTCAGGAATTCATCTTGCAGAGTTATCTTAAGTCCTGTTTTATATTGTATCTATCTGCCTATATTGTGTGTACCTGTTTTGGCTTATATTGTATGTGCTTATACTGTATGTACTTGTGTTGGCTTATACTGTATGTACTTGTGTTGGCTTATACTGTATGTACTTGTGTTGGCTTATACTGTATGTACTTGTGTTGGCTTATACTGTATGTACTTGTGTTGGCTTATACTGTATGTACTTATGTTGGCTTATACTGTATGTACTTATGTTGGCTTATACTGTATGTACTTATGTTGGCTTATACTGTATGTACTTATGTTGGCTTATACTGTATGTACTTATGTTGGCTTATACTGTATGTACTTGTGTTGGCTTATACTGTATGTACTTATGTTGCATGTACCTGTGTTGGCTTATACTGTATGTACTTATGTTGCATGTACCTGTGTTGGCTTATACTGTATGTACTTATGTTGCATGTACCTGTGTTGGCTTATACTGTATGTACTTATGTTGCATGTACCTGTGTTGGCTTATACTGTATGTACTTATGTTGCATGTACCTGTGTTGGCTTATACTGTATGTACGTATACTATATGTACCTGTGTTGGCTTATACTGTATGTACTTACGTTGCATGTACCTGTGTTGGCTTATACTGTATGTACTTACGTTGCATGTACCTGTGTTGGCTTATACTGTATGTACTTACGTTGCATGTACCTGTGTTGGCTTATACTGTATGTACTTACGTTGCATGTACCTGTGTTGGCTTATACTGTATGTACTTACGTTGCATGTACCTGTGTTGGCTTATACTGTATGTACTTAAAATGTATGTAAGTGCATTGCCTTATATTGTCTGTACTTGCACTGTATGCATTGGCTTATATGGTGTGTACCTATGTTGTAGCACTTATGGTCGGAGCTGCCCTGCCCTGGCAGCTAGTCACAGTTAGGTGGAACAGTTATAGAAATTTTCCTGTTGATCTGTGTTTTGTGGGATTTTGGGTAGAAGACTTACTGGTTCAGAGCGGGGACAATTCCTGGCTGTCAGATTGGCACTTGTTGACCACTTTTTGTTGTCTCACAGGTCCCTGAGGCTACCGATTTCCCTAATCTACCATTTGATGTCAGGGAGGGGCAGCCAGAAAATGTGTCGAAGCACGTTCTTCAGCGTCGCAGGTAAGGGCTGCAGCGAGCGTGTAAGTGGGAAGAGTGTGTGAGCATGTGTGAGAGCACATGGCTGTGTTTGTCTGTGTCTGCTTGTCTCTCTGTGTGTGAGCACAGGGTGAGTGGATTTAACCTTGTGTGTGTGACTTTTGCTTTTCAGGTTTTCAACTCATTTTTAAATTTAGAATAAAAAATCCCCAGCCGGGGGGGTTTTTTTTTTTTTTCCCCCCGGCTGGGTTTTTTTTTCCTCGGTCCCGGTCGGTCCGCGAGGCGACGTTCATCGCCAAAGTTTGGGCAGGGAACGGCCAGGGACCGGGGTTTTCGTCAGGCAGGCAGATTTTTTTGGAGGCTCCCGGGAACCACGTTCTCGAGGAGCGGTGTGGATGTGTGGTGAGGGTTAGCAGAGCGGTTGAGGTGAGAGTCAGTGTGGGTTTTGTGCGTGTGTTGAAGGGCTGTAGGGCTGTAACCTTGTATGCTGTTTGCTTTTCAGGTTTTTCAACTCATTTTTAAATTTAGAATAAAAAATCCCCAGCCGGGGGGTTTTTTTTTTTTCCCCCCGGCTGGGTTTTTTTTTCCTCGGTCCCGGTCGGTCCGCGAGGCGACGTTCATCGCCAAAGTTTGGGCAGGGAACGGCCAGGGACCGGGGTTTTCGTCAGGCAGGCGGATTTTTTTGGAGGCTCCCGAGAACCACGTTCTCGAGGAGCGGTGTGGATGTGTGCTGAGGGTTAGCAGAGCGGTTGAGGTGAGAGTCAGTGTGGGTTTGTGCGTGTGTTGAAGGGCTGTAGGGTTGTAACCTTGTATGCTGTTTGCTTTTCAGGTTTTTCACCTCATTTTTAAATTTAGAATAAAAAATCCCCAGCCGGGGGGTTTTTTTTTTTTCCCCCCGGCTGGGTTTTTTTTTCCTCGGTCCCGGTCGGTCCGCGAGGCGACGTTCATCGCCAAAGTTTGGGCAGGGAACGGCCAGGGACCGGGGTTTTCGTCAGGCAGGCGGATTTTTTTGGAGGCTCCCGAGAACCACGTTCTCGAGGAGCGGTGTGGATGTGTGCTGAGGGTTAGCAGAGCGGTTGAGGTGAGAGTCAGTGTGGGTTTGTGCGTGTGTTGAAGGGCTGTAGGGTTGTAACCTTGTATGCTGTTTGCTTTTCAGGTTTTTCACCTCATTTTTAAATTTAGAATAAAAAATCCCTAGCTGGGGGGTTTTTTTTTTTTTTCCCCCGGCTGGGTTTTTTTTTCCTCGGTCCCGGTCGGTCCGCGAGGCGACGTTCATCGCCAAAGTTTGGGCAGGGAACGGCCAGGGACTGGGGTTTTCGTCAGGCAGGCAGATTTTTTTGGAGGCTCCCGGGAACCACGTTCTCGAGGAGCGGTGTGGATGTGTGGTGAGGGTTAGCAGAGCGGTTGAGGTGAGAGTCAGTGTGGGTTTTGTGCGTGTGTTGAAGGGTTGTAACCTTGTATGCTGTTTGCTTTTCAGGTTTTTCACCTCATTTTTAAATTTAGAATAAAAAATCCCCAGCCGGGGGGTTTTTTTTTTTTCCCCCCGGCTGGGTTTTTTTTTCCTCGGTCCCGGTCGGTCCGCGAGGCGACGTTCATCGCCAAAGTTTGGGCAGGGAACGGCCAGGGACCGGGGTTTTCGTCAGGCAGGAGGATTTTTTTGGGGCCTCCTGGGAACCACGTTCCCTAGGACCTATGGTTTTTGGGGTTTAATTTAGTAGTTTTGGTGCGAGGGCTGGTGGGTTTGTGTGCTGTTTGAAGGGAGTGTCTGTGGTAGGTGAGTGTTTGTTTTTTCTGTGGTTTTGTTGTTTTGGGTTTCATGTAAGCATAAATTAACATGTAATGTAAATAGCAAAAGGTTATCAGTCTTTTTGTATTGCTTTGTATTGCTTTGTATTGCTTTGTATTGCTTTGTATTGCTTTGTATTGCTTTGTATTGCTTTGTATTGCTTTGTATTGCTTTGTATTGCTTTGTATTGCTTTGTATTGCTTTGTATTGCTTTGTATTGCTTTGTATTGCTTTGTATTGCTTTGTATTGCTTTGTATTGCTTTGTATTGCTTTGTATTGCTTTGTATTGCTTTGTATTGCTTTGTATTGCTTTGTATTGCTTTGTATTGCTTTGTATTGCTTTGTATTGCTTTGTATTGCTTTGTATTGCTTTGTATTGCTTTGTATTGCTTTGTATTGCTTTGTATTGCTTTGTATTGCTTTGTATGTGAATAAGATTTTATTGTTGTGTGTATGGATTGTATCTGCGCTTGCATTTGTATACACTGTTTCTATGTCTGTTGCTGATTTCATGTAATAAAGTTGAATCACCCCAATAAAGATACCCCCTGTCCTTCCCTAAACCCCCCCTCCCCCCACGGCTCCTGTCTTTTTGGTGTGGTTTTGTAATTTCTTTCCTCTGTTTTTCTTCCTTTTGCTCCTTACTTTCCTTCTCTATTTTTAACTTCACTTCCATCTGTCTCCCACCCTTTGTGTCTGTTTCTCACTCTTTCTGATTCTGTCTTGCTTCTGTAACTGTTTTTTTTCTCTCTCTACTTTTCACCTCTATTTCTTTTCCTTTGTAACTTTCACCTGTGCTCTTCCTGCTTCTTTTTCTGTCTGTGTTCTCCTTTTCCTTGGTTTGTCTTTTTTTGCTCTTAGTCTTTTCCTTTTTCACTCTACCCTGAGTTTTTGCTTAACTCTAATCCTAACCACTTTTTTTTTCCTTTCTAACTCCTGTTCTTCAGTTTTTCCACCCTCCTTTTCTTTTCTGTCTCTGTCTTTGTTTCTCTCTCTGTGTTTTCTTCTCCTCTGTGTCTCTGTCTTCTTTTTTTCTGTCTTTTCTTCTGTCTCTGTCTTTTTGTCTCTGTCTTTTTGTCTTTTTCTCTCTCTCTTCTCTCCTTTCTTTTTCTCTTTGCTGTCTCTTGTCTCCATTTTTCTTTTCTCTCTGACTTTTTTCTTCTCTCTTTTTTTCTGTCTCTTCTCTTTCTTTTCTCTCTCTCTCTGTCTCTCTCTCTCTTTTTTCTCTCTCTATTTCTAACTTTGTTTTCCTTTCTAGCTTTAGTTTAAAAAAAGCAGCAGTAGAAACTTTCAGGCTCCCTGGGAGTAAAGCAAAAAAAAAAAAAAAAATTATAAAACAAAGCATTTACTCCCCGGGAGCCTGAAATTTTCTACTGCTGCACCAGACATATAGTTTTTCTTCTTTTTATATATAGTATATAGGAACCACACCCACTCCTAATTAGTACCCCCAGCTGTCACCAATCAAGCCTGACACAGCTATCCCCAGGCACCACCCCCAGTACCCAAACACCCACCCCGAGGCAGTCCCGCCCCCTACTTAGTCCCCCCTACCCAGCTGCCACCTCCCCCCATGCCCAAGCACCCACCCGGCAATTGTCCCCCCCGCCCCTGCACACCACGCCCATCACCAAGCACCCACCCCTAGCTGCCGTCCCCCAGTACCCAGGCACCCACCCCGTGTTGTCCACCCCATCGCTGAAAGAGCAGCGCCCCCTGCTGTCCCACCCGGCGTAGTGCAATTACAGCGCCCCGTTACAGCGCCCCCTGCCGTCCACACCGCCGCACTGCATACACAGCGCCACCGCGTGACGTCACGAGAGCGACACACCTCACGAAGGACCCCCCGGGGCATAGCCGTCCCCGCTACTGCCCGATCGAAATCCCAGCACCCACCCCCCGCCCCAGAACCCACCCCCCCGCCACACCGCCGGCCGCACCCGAACCGGAATAGCATTCCGCGGCCACCGTTGCCCTCGGCAACCCCCAAAAACCCCCCCAAACCCAGAAAAAAAATCCGGTCCCGGCCGCCGCCATTTTTACCGGAAGTGACGTCATTCCCATGGGGGCCGCCATATTGTTTCCGTACCACGTGCTCTCCAGGGCGCCGCCATCTTATTGTTACCGGAAGCCAGCCCCGGGCGCGGCCATGTTGTTGCCGGAAGTTACCTCTGCGCGCCGCCATGTTGTTGCCGGAAGTAACCTCTGGGCGCGGCCATGTTGTTGCCGGAAGTTACCTCTGCGCGCCGCCATGTTGTTGCCGGAAGTTACCTCTGGGCGCCGCCATGTTGTTGCCGGAAGCCACGTGACAGCATGGACGCCGCCATCTTAGAAAACCATCACGTGACCGCGTGGGGGCCGCCATCTTGGATCAGGGTTAGTTTTACCGATTAATTTTAACAATTAGGGTTGATTTAACCAGGATTCAGACCCCACCCCCTAATAATTAGCACCATCCACATCCCCTTTTCCCTGACCTAACCCTAATTAGCCCTCCCCCAGCTGTTTCCACCCCCACCCCCTTTCCCTGACCTAACCCTAATTAGTCCTCCCCCAGCTGTTGCCACCCCCGTCCCCTTTTCCCTGCCCTAACCCTAATTAGTCCTCCCCCAGCTGTTGCCACCCCCGTCCCCTTTTCCCTGCCCTAACCCTAACCTCATCCCCAATCCCCAATCCCCTACCCTAACCCGAACCCTAGGCCCTAACCCTAAGTACTAGGGTTTTCAGGAGTACCTTTTTCCCCAGAGTATCATTTTTTCAGGAGTATCTTTTCCCCAAGAGTACCATTATTTCAGGAGTACTATTTTTTCCAGAGTAACATTTTTTCAGGAGTACTCATTCTTTCGGAAGTACTTGTTTTTCCAGAGTACTTGTTTTTTTGGAAGTACTTGTTTTTCAGGAGTATTCATTTTTCAAGAGTACTAGTTTTCTTCAGGAGTACTAGGGTTGGGGTACCAGGTTGGGGTACCGGGTTAGGGTTGGGGTTGGGGTACCGGGTTAGGGTTGGGGTACCGGGTTAGGGTTGGGGTACCGGGTTAGGGTTAGGGTTAGGGTTAGGGTTAGGGTTAGGGTTAGGGTTAGGGTTAGGGTTAGGGTTAGGGTTAGGGTTAGGGTTAGGGTTGGGGTACCGGGTTAGGGTTAGGGTTAGGGTTAGGGTTAGGGTTAGGGTTAGGGTTAGGGTTAGGGTTAGGGTTAGGGTTAGGGTTAGGGTTAGGGTTAGGGTTAGGGTTAGGGTTAGGGTTAGGGTTAGGGTTAGGGTTAGGGTTAGGGTTAGGGTTAGGGTTAGGGTTAGGGTTAGGGTTAGGGTTAGGGTTAGGGTTAGGGTTAGGGTTAGGGTTAGGGTTAGGG